>NC_142797.1:29207427-29578081 GCF_049724085.1 Artemia sp. Qi Xiang Cuo | reverse complement strand
TGCCGAGGGTTACTCCAGATTGAGCAGAAAACCATTCTTCTGCCCCTTTTTGGTTTGTATTGTGCACAACTGCCCTTTTTACATGGCTTTGATCATCTTAGAACTTTTCCAGGGATTCCATAACATCAAAGAATTGTACACATTACTACAAGATGGACTGAATCAAAAGTAATTGGAAAGTCTATGAAAACCAAGATGATCTGTGCTTGCCATTCATTCGATCCTTCGAGAGGCTATTCAAAGGGAGAAGATAAGGTCGCAATACGACAAACTTGTAATTACTATTGGAATTTGCGCATCGTGTAATGAAGAGCAGTTGCAACTTGATGAACTTTTAGTCTTTGATGCTCAGTCATTTCTTGAGTCTTAATAATTCTTATAGTTTCATTCTTCTTGAAAAAATTCATTTCGTAAATAACCTCGCCTGCAAGGAAAATCTTATAGGAATCTTTTGACACTTATAGTGTGATTTATGCGGAAAACCATGAGTTTTCCAGCATATCACACGGTTTAGCACATTGCCTTGTATTAGGGAAAAAGTGTAACAGTGCAAATAGCACAGGCTTTTTCAGTATGATTACGCATTCAATAATGAATTTGAATACTCACAAATGTAGATAGTAAGGCCGAAGACATGATAATGTCTGATTTAAATGAAAATATAGTTTATCTGACTTCTAAATTGAAAATTTAGGAATATTTGTGCAATCTGAATGCAAATAGGTAGGATCTATGTGCACTCACATCCACATGGAAAACCAAACGGTATTGCACATCATATGGTTGCATATAATCATACAATCACACATAAGGATTTTGTCGAAATGCAATCCATCTGTGCTTAGCATAATCGCTAATCGAGGCAAGCAGCACTAGGTGAATGTTGCTTAATTAGCAAAAATTGTATGTGGTAGCAACCATGTGGCCCAGGATTTTAAGAAAAATGGTATCCATGTGACAGGTTTGCCCCCACTGGCGATTTATCACCAGACCTGGTGATTTTTCATCCTCTTGGTAATTTTTCTGGTGATTTCCTTGAATCTGGTGATTTTTGGTGATTTTCTTCTTAATTTTGTGATTTTCATTTAATTTGGTGATTTTCTACAAAAGTGGTTGACATTCCATGCATGATTGGTTTCCACTGTCTTATTGAGGTGAAATAATCAGTGACTTTCATATTTTATGTCTTGTTTTTGTTCGTTATATCTAAAGAATGGCGTTATTTTGAGCTTTTCTGTATCCTTTAAGCTCAGCAATAGGCTACCCTGTAGTTACAAATTTTTATTTATAAATACATATGTGTCCCATGTAGGTCATATGCTCTATAAACGGATTGAGGCTCAGAAAAGGAAAAAAATTCTCAGGTAAAGAAGGCATAGTCCCTCATGAACATAGATTCAGCAGCCCAGGACAGGTTTTTTTTCAAGGGACTTAACAATCTTAGGGAAAGGGAGGAAAAGATACTAGGTTTTGAACGCAATATATATTTTGTTTTTTATTGTCTTGAACACACTAAACAGAGAAATATTCATAATTGATTTTGGTTCCTTAGGCTTTTGTCAAACCTACATGTCTATTACACATACAGAAACGTGCATAGTTCACCCTTACGAGGACTGAGATTAGGCTTTGCCTACCTAGGTTTCTGATTGCAGTTTGCTCAGAAATTAATGTTTAGCATTAAAGTAAATGGGCTCTTGAGGGAGAAGTTTAACAGCTAAATTTGTATCTGATTATCTTGGGTGCAGAATTTTAACATGGGACAAGCCTCACTAGAAATGTTTGATACATTCGCCTATTTTATTCGTACTATGGCTTAGATTCAAATCATCCACATTCCCTGTGTTGCTGGACTTTGGGCTGAATTAAGTTCAGTATTAGTGTTCTGTTTTATTACTTTTACAGTTGGCAAATAATCTTGAGACAAAGAGAGGATATATGCTTTATTCCTTTCTTTCAAGCCCTTTTTCACTGTTGTTTCTGGCCAGTTATATTGTATTACCATTTTGTGCTTTGCTTTCAGGAGATACGATCAGATGTGTAAAGTCAAACAATTTACGTGGCTGCTAAATAAATGTTTTGTGTATCGATAAAGACAAATCTAAGTTATTGACAATAAGTTATTAGCAGTTCATTGGTCTTGATCTTTGACACCTGACATCTATGTCTTGATCTTGAGTACATTGGTAATTTTGCACTCTTTTAGGCCATTTTCATGTATAGGTCAAAAGGCTAATGCTCAAATCTTGATCATCATCTTGTAGTTTCTTGTCA
Organism: Artemia sp. Qi Xiang Cuo; assembly: GCF_049724085.1. Classification (NCBI taxonomy): domain Eukaryota; kingdom Metazoa; phylum Arthropoda; class Branchiopoda; order Anostraca; family Artemiidae; genus Artemia; species Artemia sp. Qi Xiang Cuo. The sequence continues at coordinate 29,575,807 of NC_142797.1, read as the reverse complement.
CGAAGTCTTGTCAGCATCATTGATATGCTGTCACAGATCAAGAAAGAAAAGTACCTGAACCTTGACATTAATGATTTGGACAGGGAGTTTCTATCACTGAGGTACGCAGACGATGCAATCCGTTCTGAAACTGGCGACAATACAGCAAAATTTTGGTCATTCCTGTCTGAATGTAAGAATAGAGAAGGCGATTTTCTTTTTCCTACCTTGCCGAAATTCATGGCTATCCTTATGGCTCTGCCACACTCTACTGCTGCAGCAGAGAGGCAGTTTTCGCTGCTAAAAATCATCAAAAGTTCCTTCAAAAATAAATCAGAGCCGAAAACCATACGTGCTATGATACTTGTGCACAAGTTTGTTGAAGACCCAGCAATATGGGAAATATCCTCATCAATAGTCACAAAAATCTAGGCTGCGGGAAAAGGAAGAACAGGAGCACAAAATACCTTCTTTTGGGATATTCTTTAATATTTTTTCTATTTCTGTTTCATATTTGAAGAGCACAGAATTGTCTTTTCATTTAAATCTTCTGCACATACTTCTTCAACTTGATATGACCCTATATATTTGATATAATTTATTTTGATATACTATATTTGATATGATTTGAGTTACAGGTTTTTATTTGATATTATTTGAATATTGACAGATTGGTTTCCTTGTGTATAATTTGTACTGCAATTTATGACCAGTACATAATCAATACAAGGTTTTTGATACATCTTAGTTAAAAGGACGGTTAATTAAAGATCGTATATTTCTGCCTGATATGAAACTAATGAATAATAGTAAACGTTGCTCTGTACTTCAAATAGTTTGTCTTCGGCTAAAGACATACTTCTCTCTTCGAATTTGAGGACGGGACTCACAGATGGCTATTAAGATACTATAAGTATTCACGGTCCCTTTTTTGTGCCTACACTGCTTATCTAACTTCTTTGCTTGAAGACAAACTGTGGCGTTAGACGTAAAATTCTTGAAGATTCAAAGTAGGTCTTTGGAATTTATCCTCAAGGTCGCAAACTGACGCATTAAGTAAAGCAACTAACGATACCAAATTTATTACAGGGGGAGGGGGGGGGGGGGTAACCCCGCCTAGTACATTTGTGAAGTTGTGGGTTTGCAAAAGGAACGCTGTTAAAAACTTAATAATGAAATCTGTTTCTGCTTAATGGTATAATTGCTTGCTGTCTGGCCCTTGCAGTTTTTGCTAAGATGCTTCTTTTGTATGATACCTCCAAATCACACTAATTAGACGGTCGACCAGAGCCAAACTCCTGTCAAAGAAACCAGGGAAATAAGATTTATCACCGCTTGTCCGATATTTCAGCTTAAACTTGACCCATGACAATTTTCCAGAGGTAAAAGAAATATATAAGAAATCAACACCATTTGAGTTGTCTCTTTCAGAGCTAAAGTTTACCATTAAGGATACCAACTGTGGCAGGGGGGATTTAAAACGCTCATAAGCAAATGAAATTCGATGAGGACGAAAGAGAATTATTGTGATTATTCTTTTTAATCGAAACCTAGAAAAAAGAAATTATTTTGCAAAGTAAAAATAAAGAAAAGTAAAATAATAGTTAAATTAACAAAAAGGTTCCTTTTGTCCAGAAACAGGATTTTAGGTCATAATTTTAGTTTTGGCTGGAATTCCGGTTTTGGTAAAAATTATCTTCCTTCTTGAGCAGTAGCCTTTAAACAACATAATCTGTTGGCTCAGAATGCCCAAAGCGTCTTTTTGGGGTAAAACCTATCATTATTGACCACCAGTTCTTGGTGATTTTCGTAAATACTGGTGAATTTTGGTAATTTTTCCTGGTGAAAAACTGGTGTTTATATTTCGGTATGGCGGTAACTCTACCATGTGGAAACCCTGAAGAATAAACGCAAACGATTTAAATTTCTCTTGTCAGGATCATTTTTGGTAAGGTTATATAAAAGGATTGCTTTAACGTTATTTGGTAAATATTGCTGAAAATAGTTATGTATAAATATCAATTTTTCTACACAAGCCTTATTTAGGTAAATATCTACCAAATCATATTATTGAGTTAGGAATAAAGTGAATACACCATTCAATGACTTTTTTTATGCTGATTATGAATATAATAAGCATCTCTATCGGAAATGAATTTCAGCCCCCCCCCCTATATATACCAAACCCTGAATTGGGATATATGGGGGGGGGGGGGCCTAAATTAATTTATAATATAAATTCTTGTTATATTAATAATCAACATAAAGAAAAAGCATCAAATGGTGTATTAACTTTAGTCCTAAATAAATATTATGATTTGGTATATATTTACCCTTATTTATCTTGTACCTAGAATAATGTTGCTCTATCTCACCCTAGGCTAAATATGTAGCTAGCCTAGGCTATTATTTAAATAGATAGCCTAGGCTACTATCTCCTTCAGGAAAATAGTTTTAAACGTTAGTGGGCTGAAAACAAATGCCATAATTTGGAAATGGTTTCATTATTTATTTAGTGCCAGGGTGAACTTGCTACTCAATGTGTTTTTTTAGCCTAGCTCTAGGCCTATGCTTTTTCTAAATATGGATCTAATAGTTGTCTTCACTCAAAAATGTACCCCCCTTGGTAAAGTTCTACCAAATCATATTATTGAGTTAGAAATAAAGTGAATACACCATTTGATGCCTTTTTTTATGCTGATAATGAATATAATAATCATTTCTATTGGAAATGAATTTCAGCCCCCCCCCCCATACATATCCCGATCCTGCCCCTGAATTGGCATATATAGGGGGGAGGGCTGAAATTCATTTCCAATAGAAATGACTATTATATTCATAATCAGCATAAAAAAAGGCATAAAATGGCGTATTCACTTTTGCCATAACTAAATAATATGATTTGGTAGAACTTTACCCCCCCCCCTCACCTCCTGATGGTTCTACATATAGACCTGACACTAGGATAAAGACCTAGGTTTTTACTAAACTAAAAACAATCACCAAAGTAAAAAAAAAAATTCACTTTAGGCCTGTAATTTACTTATTTATTTTATTCACTACAAGAGAAAGCCACAGGCTTGTTGCAGTACAAAAACAAGAAAAGACAGCTCAAACAGGACAAGGACTTTTCAGCAAAATTACTATTCATCACCAATTTTTTACACCAATTTTGCTTATCATCACTAATTTTATCCAAAATTAAAATTACAAATTTAAACAAAGGATGGTACTAATCAATATATAATTATTGATTTACATATTTTAAAAGCAATTGACCAGGGATTTAAGGGACTTGTACAGCAATTTATATCTTGGTTAGGCCTGGGTATGATTTGGAAAACAATCAGGAATTAAATAAAAAGAGTTTTGCAACTGAAAACAAGGAAAAGATTTAAAACCTATTTGAGCAGATTATTCTTTGTATGAAGGGGGCCATCTCCTCTTTAGCTCCTTACTCTTTACTGTGAAGTTTGGCGTTTTTCTAAGTTTTTTAAGAAAATTTGTAATTAGAAAAAAAATGCAACACACTAAAAAACTTTTTTTAATTGGCAAGGTGGCACCCTTATATACAGAGTAATTTATAATTGTTTTAAGTTTTAAACTTGCTCCTTACTTTAGTTGAAAAACCTTTTCTATTTTTTTAATTACATTTTTTGAAACTGTAAAGTTTGTGAATACAATAATTTTGGTAATGCAGAAAAACAATCAGTATTTTAATGATCCCTGTTTTGATGGGTAATCAAACAGTTTGTGTTTTTTTTCTGCAGGGGTGATCATATAGACCCAGTGAGCCTAGAAGGGTGGGAGAGGGCTTATTCTAATGGGAATGAAAAGTTCTAATGCCCTTTTTAAGTGACCAAAAAATTGGAAGGCAAGTAGGCCCCCTCCCATGCCATTTTTTCCCAAAATCATCCAATAAATAGGAGGACAAATTTTCAATGGACAGGATAGTTTCCAGGGAGTGAAATTTTCAGAAGAAATTTTACACTGGGTGAATTTGCTAGAATTCATATAAAAAATTTCTTTATATGTCTTGCTTTCTCTTTACCAATTCAATTTTACTCGTGGACAAGTTAAGGATAATTGTCCGGGGTAATCTTCGCCAGGCTTGAATTGTCCAGAATATATTTCTATGGGGAGGGGTATTTTTCTTTGGAGGTGCAGTCAGGTATCCTGGTGTTATTTGAAAAACAATAAAAAAACAAGTTTTTTCAACTGAAAGTAAGGAGCAACATTAATACTTAAAAGAAACAAAAATTATTATGTATATGAGGAAGGTTGCTCCCTCCTCAACATCTCTCTCTTTACATCTGTCTTTGTCAACTTCATACTTGAAGGCTTCAACACTGGGAGACACAACAGTTTAAATTTCGTCCCAATTCTTTAAAATCAACTCCTGAAACACAAGGGTTGTTTAATTGGAACAATAAGTAGCTTTTTTTAAAGTGCAAAAACTGTAGCATGATTAGTGAGGTGTTGAGGAGGGGGTCAACCCCTGTCATATATATAAGAATTTCTATTTGTTTTAAGTTTTAATGCTGGTTACTCTCAGCTGAAGAAACTTGTTTTTTTTCTTTATTTAATGAAGCTTAGAAACAAACAATTTTCTAAAGGTAATGGAAAAAGTATGTCAATTAAAGTAAAAGCATATACAAATGAAAAAAGCAAGCAATTACAAAAAAAAACAATATAAGACTGATCTGGGTGATTAATGTCAATGCAATGCTGTTATGGGGCTAATTTGTTTCATTATTGATGTCCATTATCTCTCAAGCATTTAACAATGTGAAAAAAGGAAAATAGTTTATAAAGCTGTAAAAAAGGTCATTGATTAATAATCTCTTTGAGTAGAACAGTTTTGCCCGGAATGAGATTAGACATGTAGCTTCTACCCTTGTCTCAACAACTGAAACAGTGGGAGTCAAAGCGCTATCTTCATTGACTACACACACTTTTTGAAAAAAAAAGTGATGGAGAAACTGAGGGAAATGACATCTCTCAGCTCTGGATATGAGATTTTAAAAGTGTAGGATCTAGTCAGGTACATAAAAAATGCAGCACTTCCAATACATTATCTAAGTATTACAACAAAAAATCAAGGGGGCTGCTGAGAGCAAGGAATTTAACTTTTAGAAAACTCTGTTTTTTTTGGGGGGAGAGGGCTTGCCCCCTGCCTTCCTCCTTAAATACACAATTGCTTAGGGCCTATCCTCCTTCATAAATTGTTTTTAAAACAATATTTGATCTATTATTCTGTAATTCCTTTTCAATCAGATTTAGGTCTAATGGGTCAAGGAAACCATTTGCAAAGAAAAGAAACATATTGACAGATTTAAAACAAAAGAGAAATAAAATATTAATTAGAGTAAGACCTCCCCCCCCCCAGTACTCTGACAGTGCCTAATCTCAAACTTATATTTTGATTAAAACATCTTTTAAAACATAAACAATAGGCTTCTAGTCTTGAACATGATGCACCATATATGAGTTTAGACAGTTATGATTGGCTGATAATTAGGACAAGGCTAGTTAGATTGGCTGACTACAATCTTGGAAAACTTTGTTTTTCTGCATTTAAATTTAGACAAAGGGTGCCCCTAAACCCCAACATGTTTAAACATAATAGTTCTGCTTTATAACACTCGTCTTAAAATAAATCTGTCCAAGATTGAGTCTGTCTATGATTTAGATACTTTTTTCTAGACCTGGGTCCAAGATTAGGCTTAAGCATAAAAGTGTGTCCAAAATTAGGCTCCACTATTTACTATCAGTGTAGCCTATTTGAAATATTCTGCAATGCTTATGTATAGCATTTAAATTTAGACAAAGATTGCCCCTAAACCCCAACCTGTTTAAACACAATAGTTCTGCTTTATAACACTCATCTTAAAATAAATCTGTCCAAGATTGAGCCTGTCTATGATTTAGAAACTTTTTTCTAGACCTGGGTCCAAGATTAGGCTCAAGCATAAAAGTGTGTCCAAAATTAGGCTCCACTATTAACTATCAGTGTAGCCTATTTGAAATATTTTGCAATGCTTATGTATAAAATATTCAAGGTAGGCTAATCACATTCTTGCTAATAAATTTCATACTAAGCCAATTGTGAAAAACCTACCTTCTATGTGGTATAATAAATATTTTATAGTGATTTAACCATTTAAGTAGTGATAAGCTGTTTGAGCAATGGGTGTCTTACCCTAAGGCTATATATAGGACCATCAGGGGGAGATAGGGTAAGTTTACCAGTGAGATGATTATTATATTAAGAAAGGACATCAAAAAAGCCATCAAGTAGCATGATCACCTTGTCCCTATGTCAGTAATAGAATAAAGTAATATTTATCCTCTTTCTAAATATAATAGTTATTTATGGTTAAATAAAAATTATTTCAGGGTTTAGTAAAAAGAATATTCTGCAGCAGATCCCCAGCTGTGAGTACCAAGCTCTTAAAAGGTTTGATCAGACCAAAATTTTTAATTTCGGATGTGTATTGCTACTCCAGTCAATAAGGGTGATATATCAGTTCTGGAATCAGTGTAGCAACATGCAACTAAATGCATAAAAGGATTTCAACATCTTCCATATTCTACCTGATTACATAAGCTCAAATTACCATCTCTCCCATATAGACATAGGCGAGGAGATGTATTAATGACATACAAGTTAGTATGTGACTAGAGAATGATCCCCAACCTGTTCCTGATAGTCAGTTCACCAAGTACTAGAGGCCACCCCTTGAAGCTTTACCAAAAACATGCCAACACCAGGTTGCAAAACAAATCCTTTTCTAATTGCATAGTTAGCCAATGGAACTCCCTCAGCCAGAATGCTGTTGTGTCTCCCAGTGTTGAAGCCTTCAAGTCTGAAGTTGACAAAGACAGATGCAAGAAAATTTGGCTCACAGTATGGGATGCACCTCATGAGTTGATTTATCATCATTAGTGACTAGCATTCACAGGACTGGTCCTTATTGCTGGCAAGTGGAATTTAAGGTAATTTAACATAGAAATGTATGTCCCCCTCCTGATGGTCCTAGACATAGCTTTGGGTTATATGCAAAACTAAAGGAAAAAGTTAAAATAACAAAGTCCTTACTGTATACTATGCAGTATGTTTCTATTAATTACATTATCTTGTTTTTATGCAGTTTCATGCACATCTTTAAATAATATTTTATCTAGCAATTCCATGGAAATCACTTAGAGAGTATTTTGCACAAGTCAGAAATTCAGGAAATCATTTTCTAAACAACTAATAAGATTCTGATTCCAAATTTTCAGATGATAGCCAAAGATATCCCAAAAGGTTCTAGAGCTGCATATCTAGAGCAAAAACCTAGTTGATTCTATATAAAGAACTTGAAGGAATCTGATGGCACAATTTTTATTGACCTGAAAGTAATTGTTGATCATCAATTTTCAGCTGTGTTTACAGGAGAATCTGCTTGTCTTCTCCCTAAGAATCAAGCTTATGACATACCAAAGTCTGTACCACCTATAAAGATATCTCCCAAGTCTGTCAAGAAGCAACTTGAAGCAATCAATGCTAACAACATGGAAGGATCAGATAACATTCACCCAAGGCTTGTGAAAGAACTGACAAGCCAAGTCTCAAAACCACTATTCTATATATTTCACAAGTTCCTCACATCAAAGACATTACCTCCATACTGGAAAAACTTCTGTATTGCACCAATTTTAAAGAAAGGTGATGCAACAAAGGCTGAGAATAATTGGCCATAAAACTTGACTTCAGCTGCATAAAAAACCCTGGAATTTAGTGTAAATGCCAAAGTCCAAGCATATCCTCTGTCAAACAATATATTGTCACCATTATTGCTTTGTCCCAGAAAGTGGAGTCCCCAAGGGCACAGCCCTAGGTCCACCCTCTTCCTCATTTACATCTGTGATATGACTATGCCAGTCACTAACAACATTACACTCTATGCTGACAATTTCAAGCTTTTTGGATTAGCTGCTAAACTAAGCCTGCAATCAGACCTGCAGAGAATCCTCAAGATGACCAATAAATGACAACTGAGTTCAACATCAATAAATGCACTTTTGACTAGAAACCATAGTCTGGTATTCATTTTTAAACCAGAAATGAAAAATGATACCTGGGATTACTTTGTCCATGAGCAGCTGAAAGTTTACAGCAGTGTCAAAAGCTAATTCAGGTCTTGACCTGCACTATTACTAGCTGGTCCAACATTGTTTTTCTGAGACTTTGCACAGCTATCATTGGGCCTTCTTGGATTTTGGTGAATATCTGGCCTCCTCCTGCTACAAGCATAACAGCAAACTAATTGAAGAAGTTCAATGGCATGCCCCCAATTGCCTAACAGGCTTACATAATATGCTGTATTGCAGAAGACTGGAGTAATTAATGCTTCCAACACTTGTCTTCAGACTATACTGTAGTATGTTGTTGACATTCGATAATAATAGCCAATATCTCCCCTCACTAATCATACAGGCCAACATCATACTAGAGAATCAAAAAGTTTGTGGTAACAAACTGTAAGTAAGGAGTGACTTGGCTCAATAGTAACCAAAACTCTAAAAAACAGAATATTGATACCAAAAAATACATCAAAAGAATTAGATGTTAACGCTGATTTTAAAGATGTTAATATCATCAAATTCAACCTTACACGTCAAAAGTTGCGAACCTGAAAGAATTTGTCTTATTTTCGAGAAAAGGGAGAAACACCCCTTAAAAGCAATAGAGTTTTAATTAAAATTACACCACCAGATTCAGCTTATCAAAGAAACTTACTGTAGAGGTTTCAAGCTCCTATCTGCAAAAAGATGGAATTTTGTATTTTTTGCCAGAAGAAAGATCATACATGCATGTTTGTTTTTTTCCCAGGGGTGATTGTATCAACCCAGTGGTCCTAGAATATTGTGGGAGGATTCATTCGAACAGACATTAAAAGTTCTAGTGCCGTTTTTAAGTGACCAAAAAAATGGAGGGCAACTAGGCCCCCTCCCACGCTCATTTCTTTCCCAAAGTCACCCAATCAAAATTTTGAGATTGCCAATTTGTTCAGCATGGTTGAAAAAATATAATAACTATATCTTTGAGGATGACTCAATCCCCCATAGTCCCCAGAGGAAGGGCTGCAAGTTATGAACTTTGCGCAATATTTACATATAGTATTGGTTATTGGAAAGCATACATACGTTTTCAGGGGGGATTTTGCTGGTAGTGGGGGGTGGGTGGGTGGGGGGTTACGTGGGAGTATCTTTCCATGGAGGATTTTTTCATGGGGGAAGGGACATTGCTATGAAGGGGGTACCGGATTTCCCAGCATTATTTAAAATACGATCAGTTAAAATCAGTTTAAAATTCTGACAATGCACCCATCCCCCATATGGTCCCAGATATAGTCTTAAGATAAAAAAATCCCAGCAAATAACTAAAACAATAAAATTTTTGCTCTGTAATATGCAATGTGTTTCTATTAATCAGATTATTATTTTTTTTTCCATTGTTATACACTTTCAAAATCATTTGGAATAATATTTTTATCCAATCAATCATAGGCGTAACTAGAGTTCTATAAGTTATGGCAAGACCACCCAATCAATTTTAATATTTTGACCAGACAAACTAAAAAGTTTATAATGGACAAGATAGGGTCATCATTTGAGGTTCCACATGACCTTAAATCAAACAACATTTATAAGAAAAATGACTAGAGTAAGCGTAGTAATTACAGAGACATTGGCTTGATTTCTGTTGGAAGTGAAGTACAAGATGCAGTTTAAGAAAAGAATAGTGCTGCTTTAGGAAGACAAAAGGGTGTGTTGACCAAATTTTCACTCTTTACCTAATAATTGAGAAGTTTCTGAGTCATCCAACCCCATTAGCACTCATTGTACTTGATTGTGGACAGACATTCAATTCAGCTGAAGGAAGGGCTTTAGTGAAGGTCATTTACTTTTCTATTATACCAGACAAGTATGTCAATGGTATTAGTGTCATATTTTGGAATAATAAGGCTGTAGGGTTTTGTCTTATAAGCACCTTAATGGATTATTTTGAAGGATTTTGTCCTAGGGAACACAGCAAAGAGAATATAATATCAAATGGGAAGATACAATTCTTGTAGGCTTAGATTGTGCAGATCATTTGAGTGTCCTGAATAAAATGTTCGGAAAATTAAAGGACTCTTGTAGATTTAATGAGCTGAAGGTGCAAGAATAGGTTTGAAAATTAGCATAAAGGAGACTAAATCACTTAAATAGAAACCCATGAGGAAGAAGAGGTAGTGTTAGGTAACAAGAAGATCAACCAAGCGGATAGCTTCACTTTGCTGGGTAGTATTATTAGTGAGGATAATGGGTACAATGATAATGTAGAAAGTAGAGTTGCCATTACACATTGTTCTTTTTTGCAGTTGAAAAATAATAGGAAGAATAGGAAGAGAAATATTTGAAATGAGATTAGAATACTGAGAGCCATAGCATTAATAGGGAGGAAGTATGACTATGAACGTGTGCGCTTCAGAAAGTTGAGGAAGATATGATCCATTTTTTCCAGAGGAACTGTCTAAGGATAGTTCTAGGTATCATTTGACTGATTGTATAACTGAGATTGCCAATAACTGAGGCACAGAAACTGTTCCAATCGTCGCAGAACTGTGTGGCTCAAGTGGCATTTGGAGGTTTACACTAGGTAGCAGAAAGTGGGCATCCCCTTGCAATGAAGGTCCAAAAAGTAGACTAGCGATGATGCAGAGTGTTCTTTTTTTGGAGTTGAAAAATATTTGGAAGAATAGGAAGAAATGTATTTGAAATAAGGGAGCCATAGTACTGACAGATAAAGATAAATAAACAAATAAAGATAGATAATTTTGTTTGACAAAACAAAATACAGAACATTTTTGCTGCACCTGTTAAGAAAACCCCCAAGGGCTTGTTGGCAGCAGGTGGGAGTCTTCTATATATTTTGAAATCTATCTAACTTGTATTATTCTACATGGTAATAATACTAAATCCACACATATACAACAACCATCCTACTTACATAAAACACATATGGTACATAAATTCCATTCTTTTGCAAAAAGTAGAAAAGCCATGGTGTAGAAATTTTTTCTTTTTTTGCAGTTAAAAAATATTTGGAAGAATAGGAAGCAAAGTATTTGAAATAAGGATAGGATACTGGGTGCAACAGTAGTGACAGATAAAAATAAAGATAAGTAATTTTATTTGGCAAAAAAAAAAAAAAAATACAGAACATTTTTTGCTGCACCTGCTAAGAAGGGCTTGTCAGGAGCAGGTGGGAGTCCTCTATTGTAGATATTTTGAAAAATCCTATCATATATTTTACATTGTAATAATACTAAATCCACACATATACAACAACCATCCTATTTACATAAAACACATACATAAATTCTATTTTTTTGCAAGGAAAAATCTTTTGGCTGTGGCCTTGAAGGTTACCAAATGACTTGCATTTCGTATCCGAGCCGGTATTATATCCTATACACAGGGAGCAAAATTTCTTATTACAAAAGAAGCTCTAGTCATTTTTCTAAATTGATGTACTAGATTTGATGCTCCTCGTGTATCTTGACTATGGAGATCACTATTAATAGAAAAAATATTTTCGAAAGAATATGGAAGTAAATTATTAAGACATTTATATGTGAAAATACTAACTTGATAATCTCTAATTTTTGAAATATCAAGAAGTTGATTCTTAGCCCAACATTCATTAATATTTTGAGTAATGAATATTTTAGGTGACAAAAGTTTAACAGCTTTATTTTGAATTTTCTGGATTTTTTTATAACATAATACAAAATTACTTGCTCCCATAGACCAACCATAGGAAATATACATGTAAAAAATAACAAAACAAAGTAATCTAAGAATTTTCTTTGAAATCAAGTTTTTAACCTGGCGAAGTAAACCCAAAGATCTTGACAATTTGAAGCCATAACATCAGAGTGTGTTTCCATCATAAATTTTCATCAATCATAAAACCCAAGCAGGTCTACTTGGTTATTCTTACTCTTTTTATTTGATTACTATTTACAGTTAGTTCTGAGTTAGTTTCAATGCTAGATGTCCGAGAAAATACAATGTAATTAGTTTTGGTATAATTTAATGTCAAAAGATTAAAATCTATCCACTCAATAAATTCAACCAATGCCTTTCTCATTTACCAAAAAGTAGATTAACTGATGGCGTAGCAACAAGTAAAAGAGTATCATCTGCAAAAAGGATTATACCAAAGGAGGGCCTAGTATAGACCTTTGGTGTACTCCGCATGTTATCCCATTAGCTACGGAAGTTGAACGCCCGTTCACCACGATTTGCTTCCAGCCACTCAAGTAATATCTAAACCATAAGAAACTCTTTCCAGTCACACCGATTTTATCCAGCTCAAGTAGTAATTTTTTTATGGTCAATTGTGTCAAAGGATTTCGGTAAATCTAGGAATAAGGCAGATGGAATCAAACCCGGACGCTTCGTTTACCCAATCCACAAGTTTGGCTGTAGCCATTTCGGTTAATAGTCTTCCTGAAACCAAATTCGGTGTTTACAAGGATTGTATTTTTTTTTTCAACATATTCATTTAGCCTAGATCCAATTACTTTTTCCTGTATTTTTGAAAAAAAGAGAGAAGATAAAGCAGTGAGATTAATTGGTAAGTATGATACAGGAGTTTTAAGTACAGAGTCGATTTTTAGGTAACTTATGATTTTGTATGTAGGTCAGATAAGAGATTTTCAGATTGGTATTTTTGTGTTTCATAGTTTGAATGGTTGAGCGCCTGATGTTTTTAGTAATTTTTTTCGTTTTAACTCATTTTATCATGGATATGCTACGAGAAATGCTGGAGACCTGGTAAGTGAGCCAAGAAGTAGGGTTCGTTCTAGCCATGTGGCAAGGCACTTGGGTCCGGTGGTCTGGAATACTTTTCCAGACTCAATTTGGGAAGCGGAAAGTGTCCCGCAATTTAAAACCGGTTAAAGAAGCATCCCCTTGCGGGCGGTTGGTGACTGTGGGGCTGGAAGACGAGAGAGGATAAATTAAGTAATTTGTTTTTTGTTCTGTTATTAATATATTAGTTTTATTATATTATGTTTTTTATTATTTATTTATTTTTTTTCTTTTTTTTTCTTTTTATTTATTTTTTTTTTTTTTTTTTTCATAATTTATTATTCAGTAATTATTATTATTATGTCTTTTCTTTTATTTTTCTTTATTTGTGTTTATTTTGGTGATGATTTGGTTAGTTTTATAATTTAGTAAATTTGTACTGGTTGCGTTTTTCAAGCATATATGTTCTTTATTTGTAACCGGTCGTCAAGCCGGCATGCATCATTTTTAAGTAAAGTTGTTGAATCTTGAAATGTTCTATAGATTGAGGGATGATAGGTTGCCAAACATAGCGCTTTTTAGCCATTAAACTGGGGCCAGACGAATAGCAGGATGTCCTTGTATGGGTTGGGAAGAGGGTTATAAGAAAGGATTTATTGGGATATAGAGTCTCATGGAAAGGATTAAAGAGCAAAGCTTTGAACAGATTGGGGGTAGAGAAAAAGCTTATTCAGCTGTGTTGGCCTCATGTGGCTTGAGACTGTGATGAGTTTCAGTATTAGTTCTGGTATTTTCGAGTTCAGTGCGAAATATTGGCTACATTTTTTGTTTCTGTACAGAACGATTTTATGTTTCTTCCTATGCATACTTGGATTATTGTTTGTAATGTTGGCTTGTTCATATTTTTGAATTAATAAAACAAAAGAAATATTGTTTTCCAAAAGTGTTCTTATGATTTTTCTTTCTATAACCTACTAAATTCAGCTATTTTTTTTTTAGGTTTTTTCTAACGCTGATTGTTTTTTATGTTATTATTTGTTGAAACATTTTTGCTGTTTTTGACGAAAAAATCATTATGTAAAAAATTAGGGTGCTTGAAAAAAATTCTAATCTATCATAATTTTGAATTTAGGTAACAAAATTTCTTCAGGCAACTTGTTTATCCCCCCCCCCTCCAAAAAAGTATAAGCCGAGAATTGGGGATATTGAGAAAACACATAAAAAAAAATTCTTATTTCATAATATGCAGAAAAATTGTAGTTAACAATGAAAACCATTCCATTATAGCCTACTTTACCCCCTCCCCCCACCTAATTTGAAAATGTGTAGCCTAAATTGTATATTTGCCTCTTTTTTTTGATTCGTCAGCATTGACTCAATTTACGGGTACACAGGTTGAAACAGGAGTGACGCATGGCAAAAAACAGCAAATATATAATTGGGGCTGTATATTTTCCACATTATGGGATTGGGGGTAAATTATAGAGGGATCATTTTCAACGTTTGTTAACCAATACTTTTCTGCCTATTACGAAGTAAGAATTGTTTTCTTAGCAAGTTTCCTTCACAATAGCCCCAGTTCTGGGCTTTCACCTAAATAAGGTTTAGCCTTATAATGGCTGTGGATAAAAGATTATGATTGTATTTTTGAATGCAATCATAATATTTTATTTTATGAGTCCATATTTTGATAGATAAATTCTGTGATTTGTTAACTTTCGAAATTTTTAATATTGTAAAGAAGGATTATTATCAAATGAAATCCTACTGCAAATCTGTAACTAAATAATGCATGAGATATCTCACAGTCTGATCCTTCTTTGAAGTGGAATGTTAGGGATGCTTTGAGGTATAGAGCAGAAGTCCAAGATTCTCGAATGGTGTCTTTTCCATTCCAGTTTAGGGACCTGTCCATGTTTTGTTACTGGCTAAAAGCTGGATATCTTCTTTTAAATTTTCTTTTTATTTGGGGGTTACATCATTCTCCTCTCTGCCAAAATTTTCTTCCAATATGTTGAAAATTTTCAGCATTTTTATTTGAGTGCCCATCTTCTCAAAAGATTTGAAGATTTTGAAGCAATATTGTTGGGGTAAAAACCCGAGCGAATTTTCGGTACTGCTGCTAAGCGCTATTTCCTCCAAAACAAAAACAGAACCAATAATTTTATAATATATTATTGAAATCTTAAAGAAGAAGAAGACCTCCCTGGCCTATACCAGTCAAAATAGCCATTCAAAAGACCATCCCTTAGGGGTGAAAGAATCTTTATGGTGATCTGTATATCTTGGCACATAGAAGAAAAGAGGAAATAAAAAGTATTTCATGGCTGTGAGACAGCATATGTTACTTCATAATACATCATTGTATTCATTGGTGTTAATTCATGAAAATTTGGACGGGGGCAAAATGTTTTATTCAAAATCTAGAGGGGGATGGGGGATTTTTGTCGTTTTTCAACTTTATCAACGATAATACCAAAAATTTCATTTTCAAAATCGAGGGGGCACATGCCCCTCCCCCCAGTTAACACCACCAATTGTATTTAGACTCAAGAAAAAGAAATATTCCTCGAGATAGCTCTCTGGCTTTGGGAAATAGAAGTTTGACGAGAAAAAGGTTCCTTAAGTTTACTTAGGTTGATGGGCAATTCCGTTTCCGCCTATGCAGCATCTTATATTTACCTTTTTGTTGTCTTATTTGTTTATTGGACTTATCTTTTAGCTCGGAATTTGTGATGTCTTTCATTAAAAAACAGTATGACAATATTGAAAAGTCGTTGAAAGACTCAAGACTCTATCGTGGACTTGAACTTCAGAATGGCCTCAAGGTTATGCTGATAAGTGATCCTTCAACTGATAAGTCAGCAGCTGCTTTAAATGTTTCAGTTGGTAAGATTTTTTTTTTTTATAATTGATTATATACAAATATTTTGGTCCGTTGCGATTATCCATTTTATTGCTTTTTATTTCGGGCTTCATTAGTTCGTTCATACTGCAGCAATTTGTTTTTGCTTAAGTTCCAACTATTATTTGAATTTATTTATCTATCGTCTACTGTTTTACTTTGTTTCCCTTTATTTGTATTTATCACTTCCCAACTCTCATGTCTTAAAGTTCCCATCTATCAATTATCAACAAGTAAGTGCTTGGTAACGTATTGGTTGAAAATTTTTCGGGTTAATTTGTGCATTTTTGGCAATGGTGATCAATTGATTGATGCTTTGCAAAGTTAATGCTTGTTATATTATTATTAGCAGAATTTATCAAATTTCGTATCATTTAAGGTTTACTAGAACTGTCTTTAATTGTAAATTTATTATAATTTGCTTATTCAGTAAACTCAAATAAAAATGAAAATCGACCATTAACGTGATAATATTAGGGACATTATTACAAAATATCGATCGAAATAAAAAAATGATAACTGTTTTATAGTTTTACTCTTTTACTAATTTTTTTTAAGACAAGAGAGATTTAAACAAGTAAGGCGAAACACTGGTTAATAAAGATTTGTAGCTCTTTACTAGCTTTAATTTCTTGGTTAATCTATGATAGGCTTTCTTTTAACTATTCACGAATAAATATAGTAATCCAAAAATTTGCATTTTTCTTATAGCAAAGTCATTGCAATTTCGGAAATATTTTTGGGTGGCATCTTTGGAGTAATGCTTCCAAAAAAAGCCGCCACTCGATCACTTTTTTTAGTGTTATTGAGTCATAGATATATTTATTAAATTTAAATTTTTGCTTAAAATGACAGATCTGCAACAAGATATAATGTTAACTAATATTTCAAATAAAGAGAGAGTGTGGTACATTTTGTTGTATCTCTATATATTTTATTTAAGACTTTAACAAAATACTAAAAATTAACATAATTTTTACTGCAATTTGTTCTTTTGAAACACAAAGATTCTTATGTTACACCAAAAGTGTTTTTGTTGATCTTTTCCTAATATTAGACAGATTGTTTGTCTCAAATGAAAGTAAAGAGTGAAATTAAAACTTGAAGTGAGCAGAAACCATTATATGTGTGAGGGGCCTTGGCCCTTCCCAAACCTCCGCTCTTTTCCTTGAAGTGTGAACTTTTGTCCCATTACTTTAAGGATGGTTGCTCAAGCAAAGTAAAACCCAATTACGTTATATCAGCAATAACTTATATCCACCACTAAATAATATTTCGCCTTTAAAGTCTACTTGGGCAACACCAACAGGATCTAGACTCGTCTGCTGGATGGTATGATACATCGAGCCATACATGCTCGAGAATTTCTGAAGCACTTGGTCGCTTTAAACTATTTAAGTCCAAACAGTTCCAAAATAAATCTTGGGACAAGCGTGAAATTTTAGGATCCATAAGTTTCTTGAAACATAATTTCATCTTTGATTGCGCGTGGATGGTAATTTTTGATGAAATCAAAAGGGTCTTTTCCAATAAATAGTGATCCAAGAATTATGCCCAACGACCAAGTCGTTACTGGGTCTATCATGCAGTTCAGCTGATAGTCAACGTAGCCAAGGTTTTCATCTGCCTTGTCAAATTTTGCAGCAATACCAAATCAGTATTTTTTATCTTGTCATTTTTATCGACAAGAATGTTTTCGCATTTTAGAGACCTATGAGCTACACAAGCATGTTTCATTTCCAAAATTGTTCTTACGATTTGCCGAAAAATATCGGCAATTCTGTATCACTCAAACATTTTTTTTGGCTGAGGAAGTCTTTCAAAGTTATTGACTGCAGAGGGTATTCCATAACAATCCAGAATTTGTTTCCAATTTTGTATTGGTGAAGATGTTATGTTTTGAATTGACGTCATGTATACCTGTGATCTTTAAAATAACTTAATTGCTAATAGTAATGGGTATATAAAGGCGTTGAAACATTCATTTTAATTGTTTTGGGATGAGTTTCCTTCTCTAGAAGTGCAACAACTCGAATTGGTTTGTCCAAGTATAAATACGGGAATTTTTTTTCTGTGATTTCACACGTTTCTTCTTATCTTTAACATTCTAAATGCTATTCCTGTAAAACTTTTTACTCATGAGATGGGTTGGCGAGCTAGTGGCGGCTTTTTCGGAAGATTACTTTAAAGTTGTCACACAAATATACTTCCCAAATTGCAATGACTCTGCTATAAGAAAAATCCAAATTTTTGGATTAATAAATTTATTTGTGAATACTTAAAAGAAAACTATTCGACCTTTGATTTAAATGTTTTCCCGAAAAACCTTAAATACAGTGTTGAAAATTTTAAATCACCAAGGTGATTAGAAACATCATTCGAGATCATAAATGACTCAAGATAATTGAAATGGACTTTGCTATTGTCAATCAAAGGCGCAAGTTTTTGTTGAGATATTAAGAGAAGAAGCCAAATTACGTAAATTCACCTATGCAACCTAAAGTCCTTCAACGTCATCTTGTTAGCATCTGGTATAGTGGACAACTTGAAAAAGGCATTGACCATTGTAATGTTGATGAAGTACCACAGTAGGCGGTATCACCACTTTCTGCTTTTCCTGTCTATCGCATAGAAGAGACTTGAACATATCAGCTTTATTCATGCAGCCCATAAACTTGTTGTACTCGACGACCAAGTTTGGGCTTGTAACTTGGGTAACAGATCCATCTTTGTCCTTCCTAATGACTTGTTTCACTTATCCTCCTTTATGAATCGTCGGCTAAAGTTGTATACATCGTTTGTCCTTCCGCCGTAAACAGTGGATTCCATCTGACTTCACAGCATAGTTTGAATCACCTTGTCTCAGTTCTTTTTCGGCTTTGAGTTTGGGTAGACCTTTATGGTTTGCACAAACTGTACCACAGCAGTAGAGCTCGTTGTTGTTCATTTTTTCCATGAGGTTTACTAAACTGATGAAATTGTCAAAATAAATGTGATATTTTATGCCTTCTAATCCCGTCGTAAGATCTATAGCTACTCATTCTCCAAGTCCAAATTCGGTAGTGTCAGCTGGACTCGGGCTCAACATCTTTGACTTCAAATGTGTTACTCCAATTCTTCACTATGACTCGAAGGGGAAGATAATCTTTGTCGTTACTTGATTCTGGCTTGTCGTTTGCTTCTGTTACTCCGTCCACTTGATAGCGGTTTCGTCGTCACTTGATGATAGCTCTCCAGCCAGTAAGTGTCTCGGTGATCCAGAATTTTAAACTGGAAGGTCCGGCAACCAATCATAAGCATCATCCTCTGATAACATGTCAAGTTCGGATTCTTGATCTGAAGGTATGTCATCAAATAACTTTGAGATATTCTGTGTCTGCAAAGGACGGCCTGCCATAACGATTTAGCTGAAAAAGAGAAAATTTAATTTGAGATTTTAGATGCTAGACCCAGTCTTTTGGAAATTGCTTGAATTTCTTTTTTTTTTCTTTTTTTTTTGTTGACCTGGCGAAGTGGCCTCAAGCTCAAACCACTCCAAAAAAACAAGAAGCTACTTTGTAGCATGTGTTGCAAGGTGGTCATCGGGGATGGCCTGCCTCTCATATCCAATATCTTCTTATCGTGCTAGTAATGCTGCTAACTCGCACTCTACTACACAAAGAACAAATTGGAAGGAAAACAATATTAAAGATATAACAATTACCAGATATTTTGAACCTTCTTACTTTTTCTTAAAAACAGCACCGAGTCCCATCAAAATATTGAATTATGCCTCGCTAATTGTCAGTTTGGCTGTCCTTGATATTTCACCTTTGATATAGCGTTGCTAGGCATATGCTAGACCAATGGTTTCTTATTTTAACCACCTATGGTTCATGGGAAAACAAAAATATGAAAAGGTGTTTTCACTGAGGAAAACACCTTTGAGGAACCAGTTCGTCGGAAAGGGATAAAGGTGTTCAGCTGTTGACTAACCTTCTTTTCCTGCTCAATTTTTAATATGCTTTTGGAACTGACCTTACCCTTAGACCCTAGTTCCTCCAGTGCCTCCCGGGGCACACAGGATGTTAGTGAGTAGTCTGCAATCTTCTCTCATGTGGGCCGCTGCGTATATGTCCACCCACTCTGGGACGAGACTCGTCTGGAGGGCTCTTCTGTCACGTTCGTTACGTTTTATGGAGCGCGGTATGAATATGGAGTACGTTCTATGGTACGCTCCTTGGTCTTCGTCGGTGACGGGTGCCTTCTGGATGCCGGTGGAGGAGCATTTTAAGAAATCTATGATCTGGCATACCGAGGATATGTCCAAGGTATCGCTATCTTCATTGCTTCACAAAGGAGGGAATCTCCTGGGTGGCATGTGCAAGTATGAATCTCGTCGTTGCGGACATGATCTCTTCAGCTAATCCTTAGGACCCTGCGAAGACAGTTATTTCCAAAGACGGTAAGACGTTTCTACTGTTCTTTGATTAGGCTTGGCATTCCACAAAGGAACTCAGAACAGACAATGCATTGCTCGGGAACATTGCTTTGGAACTAAATAGAAATAAATTTAGTAATTAGGGACATTTGTTTTTCTTTAATAGCAAAGTTATTGTAATTTCAAAGATATATTTGTATGACAACATTGACATAATACACCCCAAAACCGCAACTAGATTGCTTTTCCTTTTCGTTTTCGGTTTTAGACATGTGTACATCTTATTAGATGTAGTTTTTTCCTTAAATGAATGATCCACGACAAGTTTTAACATTACCTAATGGCTTCGCCACAGGAAATTCTATTCCAAGACCCAGCACTAAATGCCAGATAAGCAACACTGACCTATAAACTCAACTGTGTATGTTTGAATACTTTTTGCTGTCCTTTCAAAATTGACTGTGCATAGACTGTAAAGTCCGAAAAATAAAAACTAAAAAAAGGTAAGCAAAAGAAGAACAAGAAGAAAAAGCGTAAATAAGTAATCATGATGGTAAGTATACAAGAAGTTAGAAATTCGTAAGGTGCCATGATATTATATCCTCTGCATTCGTGGCATCGTAATGTAAGACAGTATCAAGGGTGCAAGGGCGGGAGGTCTAAGCTATTAACCGTAGCTGGCTGAGCAAGTGGAAGGAGGAAAAAACAATAAAAAGTAGTCCCACTATAGTTGGTCAAAAAGTTTGAAGTATCTGCTTAAGCTAATGGGGCAAAGGACATGTTTTGTCCTTGACGGGTTAGCTGACAACTTTGCTCGGTTTGCTATCGAGCTGCTAGAGCTTTTGACCAATCTGCAGGGGATGCAGAGGTGTTGACCTGAGTCAACCAATCAAATTATTTCAGTTTTGTCTTGTTTTTTTGTGATCACCTTTGTGAACCCCCTTGTTCACAATAGTCTTTGTACCGTATCATATCCTAAATTATGCATTTTTTTAGATTTATGCTTTTATTCATGAAGAAAAACATAGAAAGTGTAATAATAGGAGTTTATACTAAATTTTATTCTTACAGTGCATGCACTACCTTGAAAACCTCTAATATCGCCTTTCCTATTCTATTTATCTTCCTCTTAACTCAGAATGGCAGAAATGATTGGCTTTTTCTATTTAATTAATAGAATAATCCTAGAATATGCTTCAGTGACTTTGCTTTTTTCTCTTATCAAATATCAAATTTATTTGCTTTAAAAATTGTATAGTATCCAAGCAAATATTCTACCAACCAGTGAAACTAAGCAACAAGATAAAGACGAAATTTAGATAAGAAACGCTATTTTCCGTTGGGTAAGCGATTTTTTATTTAGCCTTGATGTCTATCTGCTTCACTCTTTGCACTGTGTCTATCAATGCTGCTATGCTGAAAATGATAACAGAAATATTTTAACTACTGTTTAAATAGTGCGGGAATTTTTTTTATAAAGGCTGCATTACGAAAATCATAACAAATAATAGCGAGGATAGCAATTGAAAATCGTTTGTTAAACTTTTTAACCTGTGGGATGAAGCACGAGGGAGAGCTTAGTTAGTACAATATCCCCATCACCCATAATGGGCCAAAATGTTACAAAACATGTCCTTGTTACCAGTGTCGCTACTAGCCAAAATGTCTGGGGAGGGGGGAGCAAGAGATTTTGCCGACTGACTGGTCATTTTTACCGACTGTTTTTTGTCAATAATTAGCATATTGTCCGTTTCGAACACAATGCGTAAAATCATTGCACGAGTCGGTAAAATTGCTGCATTTACCAACCGAGATCCAGATTTTGGCACATATCATGTCACTATTTTAATACTGTTTATTTAACCAAATGAAAGATCGTGGCACTGTCTATAAAATCACGGCAGGAGTCGGTAAAACTGCTGCGTTTACCGACCAAGTTCGAAATTTCTGTAGATGACATGTCAGTATTTTCGTGGTCCTTATTCAACCAAAAAAGAAATTGAACGGTGTCGAAAAAATCGTTTGCGCCACGATTTTACCGATTTTTTTTTTTACCGAGTGACGAAAAAATTGGGGGAGGGGGCATCCCCCTCCCCCCTCCTTAGGTGACGGCCCTGCTTGTTACTACAGATAATTTCGTTTATTTTATTTTATTGTATGCTATTTTGAGATATTAAGGAAGTATATATTTACCCCCTTTGCTGCATATTTTGTCATCCGTTTTGCAATTTAAAATTCATAAGAATAGTAACTTTCATAAGATTTAATTGAAAACTGGACAAAAGCAGGTATGAGCAGCCCCTTTTAATTGAAACGTTGGGTTTTGCCTCCTCATCCAAACTCGACACTAAGCAGCAACCGAGCAACTGCAACAAAAATTCCGTTAGAATTCATTAAAAATGAACTTTGATATTTTTTGTACTTTTTACTGTTTTACTTTGAACTTTGTATAGAATTTTTATACAACTGTTTCCCGTTCGATGATGGCGAGGGATGCTCATCCAACTTATCTGCAAGTTTTACTCATTTTTATCTAAGGTCAGAGCCTTCTTATCCTCGTCATTTTTCTAATGTTTACTTTAAAGATGAAGGTACCATGTTAACTTTCGCCATATTTGATCTTTATGAATAATATCTATTATTTATCCTGTTGATCTATGTGATCCGTGGGAGCTGTCTAGTCTGAGCCTTTTTTTTGGCTGTGCGCCTTTATGGAGAAAAAAGAAATATCCGTTAGAAATTGAATAAATGCTGTAGTTTGAAGGAGCCCGTGTCCATCTGGGGAGGTATCCACTTAAAATGATTTATGTGGATTTTCGCCAACCAACTTTTTGTATTTAACCTCTTTTGTAAAGGTGTAATAATTCGACCAAGCAAGGTTTTGCCTAGTATATTATTGTGCATTCTTGAAATGTTTGTACATTTATTGCGCCAATTTTGGTCTGTTTTTGGAAATCTAAACTTTCGAAAACTGACTTTTTGTATTTAACCTCTTTTGTAATGGTGCAATAATTCGATCAAGCAAGATTTGCCTAGCATATTATTGTGCATTCTTGAATGTTTGTACATTTATTGCGCCAATTCTGGTTCGTTTTTAGCCTTCGGTATCTACCTATATTAAGAGATAATATCGGTAACTCATAGTCAATTACAGCAATAGCTTCTGGATTTTGTTATTTTTGGCTGATGAATAAACCCTAATTTAATTTTTTTTAAAAATACTAGTTTTAAGTTCTGAAAACAATGTTTAGACTTTGTACAACGACTACTTAAAAACCTAAACTCGTAAGTCTTCCCTGTTCTGTCTTATGAATGGGGGGTCAAGCTTTCACGATTTTTTTGGGGGGAGGGGGTTAGGTGGGGTTAGAGAACTTTCAATTATTCATTGGAGGAAAAAGGGCAACATTTATTCTCTGGCCCTCACAAAGGGGTGTACAGTACCTTTTTTGTCTTTTTTTGCCCGTCTTTCAACAGGTTTTGCTGACTTTGCTGACAGTTTTTAATATTTCATAAATGATTACTTTTTTTCAGGGCATCTTTGCGATCCATGGGAACTACCCGGTCTGGCCCATTTTCTTGAGCATATGCTTTTTATGGGGACAAAGAAATACCCCTTAGAAAATGAGTACTCAAAATTTCTCTCAGAACATGGTGGTGCATCTAATGCCTTCACTGCCACAGATCATACCAATTATTTCTTTGATGTTGCTCCTGGCCATTTAGAACCGGCTCTCGACAGATTTTCTCAATTTTTCATTGAACCCTTGTTCACTGAGTCAGCAACTGGTAGAGAGGTACGTACGAATAATACGATAAACTGATAAGAGTTGAAACTCATGGTTTCCTTCAAGAAAAAACGTGCAAACCTACAAACTTACATACGTACAAAAACATGAGAAACTGATAAGAGTGGAAACTCAATGAGAAGAGACGCATGATCGCGGAAGGACCTTTGAGAAGAACGCATGATCGCAGCTAATGCCACCTATTATAATGGCCAAGTTGTAAATACTTTTCTGACTTTGCCCTTCATTAAAAAGAAAGCTGCTGCTCGTGGAGTTTTCTTATTAGTATTTTGTCTTTTAAAATTTAATTCTGCAACTAAAACGCTTTTTTAAATTTTGGTTACTATAGACTGGGGTTTGTTCTTTAGAAGGTTGACCCCAAGGCAGCAACAATGATAAGATCGGTAGGGTCATATACGAACGTCAAAATCTATCGAAGTAAGGCATAAGTATGGGAATAAATTTTAAATTATTTTTGTTTTATTCTTTGTTGTCTCAAGTCTTTAAAATAAATATATGCAAAAAATAAATATTTACGGTATTTTTAATGAAAGTTTTTATTCAATTTTTTTTCATTTCACTGGTAGAAGTAGTTGCAGCAAAGTTTCTGATTTCGTTGTATAAGTCGGATTCATTAATACAATTAAATTTTAGATTAGATTAAGTTAGAATTAAGAAAATAAAACAGATACTAACATTTCTCAATATGTAATGTAAAAGACGACTTTTATAACATTTCTACTGATAATTTTTGCTTTTTGTGTCTTTAATACACCAGGCGTAAATTCTTGGGCTAATGGGACCTTTACTTCGATACATTTGAAAAGGGTCGTATCCAGGATTTTTTTCGGGAGGGGGGGGGGGGGTTACTAAAAGATCTTTTTTTTGGGGGGGGAAGGGGTAAAAAAACTGAAAACGCATCAAAATTTTGTTTATACTCATTTTTGTTACGTTTTACGAGCCGGACAAACATTTGGGGAGGGGGGTTCAAAAACCCTTCCCCCTGGATACGGCCTTGCTTGTACAGGATGGTCTCTCAGAAGGACAAGAAACGTGTATGGCATTAACTTGAAGCTTAATGAATGTATCAATTGCTCATTTGCCCTGTTCTGCGGTGTTGCAGTGGGTTTGACCTCAGTTTGGTAATTCGAGACCCAGAGTTCGACCTCTTCTGGAGGAACCCACTGCAGGACCGAGGCAAGGATCTCAGTAGTTAAAAACCGTCGTTAATTCAATACAAAACACTCGTTTAGGCTTAATGAATCATTAGGATAGCCCCGAGAATCATTACTTTGCCCATTCCCAAAATAATTAAGATTCTCCTTTCTGGAACACAGTTAAAATGTTGTTTTTAGATGGAATGTCTTTAAGCTAGTCGGTAAAACAAGACTGACAAAAAAGAAAGAAAAATCATCAGATTTGTGAGCTATCTGAGGGCTTTTCTACCGACAAAGCGAAATATAAAATCGTTATCTGGGCTGAACATTTGCCGTTGAGCTGATAGTCTGGATTACAAAAATAATGTTCCACTGACCATTGGGATAATGAGTTTATAATCTAGAATGTGAGTTCGACAACCTGACTCAAAAAGAAAATAGCGGATTTGTAGCGTTAATTTTGCCCAGTTGAGGGCTGGGTTCATAAACTCTGTTATTCTCTTTAAATCGACTGTCCAATTTTCTAAACCGGTTTTATTAGCTTCTTGGTTCCACTAATTATTTTTAATGTTGTTTTAAGAGTCTGGTTTGTCAGTAGAACGCGCCTTTGTACTGATGTACTTGTGTACAGCGAGGAAAAGATATTGTCAGTCAGAGCACACTTTACTGTTATACGAGTTTGAAGGTAAATTGTTGACAATAGCCTATAAGAGCATAACCAAGGTGTAATCAGATGCATAAAATGTGCAAGATTAAAGGATATTAGTTTTGAAATTGTTAGTAAAAGAGATTCACATTTGTGAATTCCTATCATATTTAGGATATACTTAAGCATTTCAAAACGAAATGGCTTAGTGAACCCAGATAAAAGCATACAAATAGGCAATACATTTTACAAATAATAGGCATACAAATACATTTCAACCTCTCTAGTACCTCAGTGAAGAGATATACATTATTATTCGCCTGCCATTTAGTATAACGTCACAAAATACAAAGCTAAGTTTGTGAAATACACAAAAGACAACACCCCTTTATCCTTAGTTGAACGAATCTCACTTTCCACAGGTCTGTTAGACAGCTCTTCTTTAGTTAAATTTAGACAATTTTCTCTATCTAAAAATGGCGAGAAATAAATTTCTAACGGCGGAAACAAGGCTATTGAAATCAAAAAGTCCCTACGAAAGAGAGAGTTTTATACTTTTCTAATACCGCTAGATAAAACTGCAAAGTTTGTGATGCTAGAATTATTTGATAGATATTCCACACATATGAACGCCTCCAAGGCTTGCTCCGATTCAGTTGCTTATTTTTTAGGGCTGATATATAAAGAATATATAACTCAACATACATGGACGCATATGAGAAGTCAAATATTATTAATAATTTTTAGTTTTTGCTATTACCTTCATTCTAAAATAAGGGGTAAAATAATTAGCTCCTTGCGTATTCGTAATAAAAAGAAATAAAAAAGTAAAAGCAGAGAAAATAATGATAGGCCTCTTACTCTTAGGTGCTTAGGAGGATAGTATGGTATAATATTTGTAACCAGAGACTGAAAACAATCTTTCATATACTGCTGTTATGCAGTGTCTCTGAAGCTGGTGCCAAATAATAATAATAATAAAAAAAAAACACAGGAAAAAAATCAGCAAAATCACGTAGCACCAAACAACTTAAGAAAGTGTAGTTTTCTTTTAAATCTATATTTATTTTTGGGAACCTACAATTTCCAATGCTTGAATTTTTACGGGCGAATAGTGTTGTCAAATTTTAGGCTACTCTTTA
The DNA here is from genome assembly GCF_049724085.1 of Artemia sp. Qi Xiang Cuo. Taxonomy (NCBI): domain Eukaryota; kingdom Metazoa; phylum Arthropoda; class Branchiopoda; order Anostraca; family Artemiidae; genus Artemia; species Artemia sp. Qi Xiang Cuo. The sequence continues at coordinate 29,548,918 of NC_142797.1, read as the reverse complement.
TTTTGCTTACGGTATTTATTTGGACGATTGAATGTGGCGATGCTGACGAAAATTTGATGCTGCCCTTGTAACTTCTTAATTTCTAAATAATAAAAAGAGTAATTTCTTTGTAACTCTGTAACTTCTTTGTAACTCTGTTTACTAAGTGAACTGTAAACTCTGCTTACAGTTCAGAAAGTACTGCATCTGGACATCATCACATCATCACAAGGTATTATGGAAGTTGATTTTTCTAGTAATCAATTACTTTTATTGTTCAAATACTTTTCAAATAGTATTCAAATACTTTTGATAAAGACTTGTATAAATGGACAATTGAAAACTCGAAAAGGTAATATTTCGATATAATATAACAATCAGATGGCAAATAAGCAAGGTGTACTTCGGGTCTCTAATCGGCATTTTTTTTTCAAAATATAAATCGGGCCCTATAGTTGGGCCCTGGAGGTTGGAGAGCACGGGTGACATTACAGTGGTAGCTGTTGTTATAATGTAACATATTACAGTAGATTAAAAGTGCGACCTTCAGCTTATTTAGGCGAGACTTAAATGGTATTCTGAAATATTGTTAACTATGTAATAGTTGTTCAAATGGTCATAATGTTCACAATAAAATTTTCATCCTCTTCTTGTTTGGAGTAATATAAAAACAGTTGTGCATTTTCTCTTCACGGGGATGTAAATTTTAAGCCCTCCAGTGTGTTGCTATCGCTCAGTTTGAACTATGTGTCTCGTATTATCAAGTTGAGATCAAACCAATTGTGCCGCTACAGGAATTCCATTTTTTTTTTTTTTTTTCTATATGGATGCTTTTTAATCGTTTAAAACATGTAACATGCATCTAAAACATGTAAATAAATAACAATATTTAAGGTATAGTACAAATGGATTGCAAAAAACATGAAAATAGGGGGGGGGGCATGAAAGATCAGATAAATTTAGAAGCTGCATTTGGTGATAAAATGAGTTTAGGCTTATAAATAATGCCTAAAAAGACATATTTTTCGCCTCATACAAATTTGGCTAACCTTAAAAAATTTAGAATAAATCAAACTACTGTTCTACATGCTAGCTAATCTCTATTATGATTTTAGAACTAGCCCAGTGGACAAAAATAGTATTAGCTTCGTTAGGTAAATTTGTATTAGTAAAATCTCTTTGTGAATAGGTCTTTATTTTATGCTGCTGTTTAAGGTAAATGCTGTGGACTCTGAGCATACAAAGAATATCCCATCTGATTCCTGGCGTTTGATGCAGTTGGACAGGATTACATCGAACTCTGGCCATCCCTACTCTAAGTTTGGAACAGGAAATAAAGAGACTCTAGATACATTGCCCAAAGACAAGAATGTCAATGTTAGGGAAGCTCTTTTAAAATTTCATGACGAGTATTATTCTTCAAATATTATGGGTTTGTCTATATTAGGACAAGAGTCTTTGGATAGCTTGCAGGATTTGGCTGTCAAATATTTTAAGGATGTCAAGACAAAGGATATACCTATGCCAGAATGGCCTGAGCATCCGTTTAGTGAAGAACAGAAGAAAATCAAAGGTTAGTTCTTGTATTTATTGTTTTTTGTTTCAGGGTTGCAGCTATTATTTGGTTGTATTATGAATAGAGGATGTAATATCACCGAACAGCGTCACCAGTCGTGATAGATATTGAGAAGTTTTATTTTTGCTTTTGAATCTTTATAACGTGTTTTGTAAAGAATATTTTTTTGTATTTGACCGTTTGCTTTGTGAATAAATGATTGAAGTGAGGACGGCAAGTGCTATTCGTCCGACCAATCATAAATTCATCAGGATGTAAGCTGATGTTCGAGCAAAAAACCTCTACCTAGCTGAATATAGGTTGAAATCGACTAGATAAATAAAGGATAGCAGCATTAAATATCCTTCAAATATCTAGAGTTCTACCTATGTTGTAATGGGTCAAGGCTGTTCTTGTATTTACTCACTTGTTTTACCATAAAAAGGGTAGGTCATAAGTTTTCATGCGCACAAAATGTATGATATATATGTTATCGCGAATGACCGAAATTGGTGAATGTCGACATTTACTGGTGAATGTCCGAAATATCTTTTTTTTTTCTCCTTGGATTTAGTCAGCATTGTCAGCTAACTTTTTCAATTTAATGCAAGGTTTGATCGTGGCAGGTTAGGTTAGATTAGGTTTTTAACCCGTTTCTGAGATGTATCCCACCATCAAAGGTGGCATAAGACTGATAAAGCTGATTCGCAAAGCTAATTGAATCCAAGTAGAGAGAAAATAATTTCGGACATTCACCGGTGAATGTCTAACCTCGACTAACTCGATTTTGGACATTCACAGTAACACATAGATATACTGTATGTTTTTCATACCTTGCAATCAACCATAAAGTATTGTTTTTATAATGTGTACATAACAGTTTTGATGTAAACTCCGTACATATTTATGCATGTATAAATGTTTATAACTCTGTGTTGTTGTATATCCATGACACTCTGCTCCTAAACTAAAAAAGAAAACGAACGTTTAAATCCCCCGTCCCACCAGTTTATTTATTAAATCTATTTCAAAATTAGAGTAAGCACCTCTGTTCTAACAAAAGGCTTAAATCGGCGTATAATTTGAGTCGTGAATTCTCACAAGTACTGAAAACTGTAAATACACATATGAAATTTTGGAAGCTGTCTTTGACTTACAATGAAAGTGAAATTTACTCCCAATTCAGAAGCTACTCAGTTCATGCGCTTTATCTTTCTTGATTTAATAACATGGTACTTGATTTAAATACATGGTACAAAAACTAAGATCTCGTAGGCACTGGAAGTCTCAGTATTTAATTAGTATCCTACAAAATTGTCCCCCGTCCCCTCACCTTAGCTGTTGTTTGTGCTAAAATGATTATCCTGCTTGGTTATTATTATTATTTTACGGTTCAAGTTCTTTAATAGTCAATAAAAAAAAATTAAAAACTATCAGATTGATGCCACACAGGGAGGTGAACCCGTGTGGTTTAAAACCAAGAGCTCCACGTTGAATAGTTGAATATATGACGAAGCATTATATGTACCCATAGATATTAGCTTTAACAAGTTCGTCATAAATGGAGAAAAAAAGTCTCCCCCTTGTCTCCATTTAGTGAGAGTTTTTAGTTGACTTGTTTCTTTATTTCTACGGCTTTATTTTTTACTTAAATGACTAGAACACACCATTTTGGCTGAAAATTTGATTTGCTTGACTAAAACGATTAAAATGATCTGGATTGCCGAAGCTATGGAGGGCAAACCCAAAATCAAATTTTTGTTTATTGAATTTCAGGTATTTCCCTGTGGGCAGTAGATGCTCGTGGCATTCCAAGCGGTGTGCGTCCCTCCAATCTAAAAATTTTCACAGTAGGAGGGACAACCACTGCCCAGATTTTAATTTTTTCTATCTTTGGTGGAAACGAAATAATTATTATTTTCGTTTCCGGAAATAAGTTTGAAGGAAACTTATTTGAGTTTGAAGGAAATAATTTTTGCCGTCTCAAAGTAAAGCGAAGATTGTTCTTGCGTAAAATTTGATAAATTTACGTCAAGTTTTGGACGGGAATTTTTTCTGTTACCATGGTATTGCCACCTGGGCGAGGTATAAGTACCCTTTTGTTTGTCCGAGTTGTTCCTTCGCAGAATAGGAAATATTTTTGGTCATCTAGCTCATTTAAACACATCCGTCGAACCCTATAGACCAAGGAAAGAAAGTGACGATAATTTGTTTCCTGAAAATTGAGAATTCAAGCTTAGAAGCCTTTTTTAGAACGAGAATGTCAACGAAAGGAAATATTTTCAGCGACTTCGTTTCGAAAGTATAATTTTTTACCGAATATGGCAAGATGGACCAACAATTCATTCGTGTAACATTCGTGTCACAGATGTAAAAACAGAATCAACAAATTGTCCAGAAACAATATTTGAGCTGAAAGCTGTTTAAAGCGGGACTTCCAAGAAAATCCATATGAACATTTTCCCCAAGAAAGAAGATAATATTTTTTTATTATTATTTAAGACATATAGTTTGAAGGAAAAACTTTTGTTTGATCGTAATTCAAGGGAAATTTATAGCAAAGATGTTGACGAGACATAATAATGCCCACTTGATGAGTCTTGTAATCAAATAAACCAAAATAATTTCTTTATTTCCTTTTAAAACTACCTTATTTTTCTATGTCGTGTGAGGTGCACGGAAAGGAAATTACATCAGAGCTCACAAATATCCATCTGTTCAATTTATTTTGGATTATCAGTTTTTCAAGTAAATGGACATAACTTCTTGAGTGGGATTTTATTTGCTCAAAGGGAATCGGAGAATTTTCGCCAACCACATCCCTAATTCTGTAGCTGGGGAGTTAAAGTATGTTACAATGGGGCACAACTAAACCTCTTTCTTATGGATTTTAGGGAGGCCACACAATTTTGGGGTTTTACTTGTAGAGACTGGCTATTTTAAGGCCACAATTTTGATTTTGTCGGGTGAGGTGGGCTGTCCTTCAGGGCCAGTCTCGGGGAAAATTTCTAGTTTTCTTTTTTCAAATAAAATCACACATGTACATGGGGGGGGGGGGGTGCTTGAAATATTCTCTTACAAGATTTGTGCGAAACTGGGAATAATTTAATTTGTAATTAGAGGCGGGAGCGAGAGCTAAGAATTAAGTTTAGGTGGCCAATTCTCAAGAGAACCCTATTTCCTGTGAACATATTCGCGGTTTTAGCTCAAATTTTGTGAATGTTTACCCTAAAGTGGTTCACCCCATTTACTTGAGAGGATTGTTTTATTCCTTCTGGTTTTTTTAAGGACTATTACCTGTAATCAGAAAATTTTTTTTTTTTTTTTAATTAGTCTTTAAGCTTATTTGGAAAAAATATTGTCGATTCACCTTTTGACCTGTCATAGATTACCCTCGTTCTCCAGGCACCGTGTTTCATAAATCTCCCTTGGTAAGCTAAAGTGTTTCTCATGTTGTTATGTTTTACAAATCCTTTTCTTGCAGCTTTTGTAGTTCCTGTAAGAGATGTACGAAGTCTAAACTTGACATTTCCACTACCAGCTCAGGAAAAATATTACAAATCTTGTCCCACTCATTACATAGGCCACTTAGTTGCCCACGAGGGCACAGGTAGTCTACTCTCATTTTTGAAGAAGAAAGGATGGGTTAACTCCTTATTAGCTGGGCTTAAGAGTGGTGGAAGAGGCTTTTCGTTTTTCGTCGTTAATGTAGACCTAACAGAAGAAGGGCTCGAACATATTGATGACATTGTAGCAGCTGTTTTTCAGGTGAGTGTAATCATCTATGAAAAGGGATTAAACTTCAGGGTGGGGAGGATAGATTTTGTGGCGGACATTGGCGGATCCAGAGGGGGGCGTGCACCCCTAACGTTGTCTAAAGTAGTGTAATTTACTTAATTAACGCAAGTTTGCGATAATTAAACTTGCTCCTAATGCAAGTTTATCGGATCAACCTATTTTGCCCCCCCCCCCTAAACAAAATCCTGGATCCGCCCCTGGTAACGGATGAGTATGATGGTTAGAAAAAAGTGAGTTTTAACCCCAAATTTCTGAATATCCAAACTGTCAAAGCCCTTTCACGACATTTATCCTAGGGTATCATAACGAATCTAAAAGGGAAATTTTGCCCTCTCCACGAATTTGTGTACAACTCAAACCTTTTTCAATGAAAAAATCAATTTTTTAAGGGCTAGACTCAGATATTTTTTCTTATGTATTAACGTTATTACCTAATATTTTCCACGGTAAAAAAATTATTAACCTACTGTGGGTTCTTTTTCAGTTTTATCTAATCAACTGCAAGAGGCGCTTAAGTGAACCTATTTATGTTAGTCATACAACATAGGAAGGTTGTAATCTTCTCTTCCTTTTCCTTTGTCGCCATCTAGGACAAAAGTTTTAAAAGATTTATAAGGTTGAAAGATTTAATACATTAAATTCACTGACTGAAGTTATCACAAAAAAAAACCAACTGCAGGTATTGCATGCTCATCCCGAAAAAAAAATGCAATCTTTAATACAAACTGCAAAAAATTATAATTGCCAAAAAATCACAAGATCTTAGAATTGAGAGAACAAAAATGGTAAAGCCGTCAGGTGGACAACCTTTACCACTGAGCTGTTTGCTGGAATTGAATAAACTGACATAGTACTATCAATATAACGAATACTTTCACTGCGAGTAGAGACGGAATGTTCTTGTTGACACAAGTTTGAACTTGCTCATATTTTTTGCGTAAAATTGGAATTCCATGCAAGAGCAAGCCATTAATACCCCACGAAATACATTGAACTAGAGATCTTATGCCGTTTCTAATGAGATTGATAGTTTGAGGGGTCATTGATACTGCAAGACGTGTGATACCTGATTTTGATTTCAATGTATAATGCAAAATAAAAAAGATTACGAGGTATTTTGTAAAGACTGTGAATAACACAGTGAATACTATCTAAACGAATATTTCGGCTATATCACCAACAGCTGTTTTCAGCGAAATATAATATAAAACAAACAAAAACGAAAAATTAACTTAATCGAAAACTCATTGGTAAAAAATTTAAACTAAAATCATAAAATAAATTTTGAAAGAGTATTAGCGGCCTCCTTTCACAGAGATTCAGCTAAAACTGACTAAAAAGATTATTGATTTATGATATTCCAATTGACTGAATTGGAAAATTTTCTTATTGCAGGTTTGCTCTTTTTGCAGCTTGTCTTATATCTTCGCAGGTAGTGCTGTATTCACTGTCACAATATTCCTTGCTATTTTCTTTTATTTGTATGATGGAAAGGCAGTGTGGACTTCGTCATTATTCACAACACTTACTGACTGTAATGCGCATGGACGTCATGTGTAGAACAATGGACACTTGAGCTGCGTCTAGAATATAAAAGCTAAATGTTCAGCCGTACATTTGGATGCGAGGTGACCGAGTTTGAAATAATTCCAGAATCACCATGGGAAAGAACGCTCTTCCCATGCGCGGGCAAACGCTCAAAGTTGACTGTCACCGAAACACGATTTGCTGGTGCTCACTCCTGGAATGAAACTCACCTAGGAACCCTCGATTTACTCTTTATTTTTTTAACTACTTGAGAACTAATTGTTTAGTTCTTTGTTACTCATATCCTCAGAAACATTTTGAAGCACCACAGTGTGTAAGGATTGTTGAAGAGCTGTTTTTAAATCAGGCTTGAACAATTTCACTTTTTACACTTTCCGTTGCGGTGAAAATTTTATTTAAGAACTTTTTTTTTCGGTTACGATGGGCGGTGGTTCTCTCCTTTCAAGATTGTAGTTATTGCTGCAACCATTATTATTTTATCGTTTTTGAGGGATTTTTATCATCATCCCCTTCTCAGTGTTTCTTGAAATTCATATATTTTCATGAAAGGGTAAAATTGAAAGAGAATGAAATGGATTGTCTCCTAGAGAAGCAGTGTTTATTTGCAGAAATTGTTATGGTGAAAAATGTTCGTTATTTTTATTGCTTTAATAGCTCATACAAAAGAACTAATCAGGTCATTTGTCTCTCAAAAAATTATAATCCCTTGTCTATCTAGATTTGTTACTTAGCATTAATTAGCTCGAAGATAAAATAGGTTCCTTTGTTTTTATTTATCTTGATCAATTTACAAAAAAAAAAAGATCAATCAAATAAACATAGCCATTACTAGAAAGTCAAACGACCTGTGCGTTTTGGCTCAATCGGTTAATTAAACTATGTCATCAGCAACACAAAAATAAAGACAACTAAAAGAAGAAGAAGGAAAAATAACAAAACAAATAGGATCTTTGCAAGGAAACCGCTCTCGCCCTGCATTCTGACTAGGGAGAAACTTTTTGATCTGCAATTTAAGTGAAGAAACTGATTCAGAACCCACTAATGCTGTCCGGAAGGCTATCCCAGAGGGTTACAGCAACGTATAGAAACTGATGGGCTAACTTCATTGTATTTGAAATAGGCTGGCGGAACAACATTCAAACATTGGTAAGCCTGTATTAATAACTGGTGATCCTGTAACTGATCAACATTCAAAATTCCAAAATGGCAATAACATGTAAGTGTATCACTGAAATTAGTACAATCCCCCAAAAGACGAACTGCTTTATTCTGAATTGTCTGTATTCCATTATTATTTGCATAGAAGTTACTGGCCCAAAGGAAACATCCATATACCTACTTCAATCTCCTCCATGGTTACGAAACTCTAAGTTAGTTGAGAGGTATGGAGTAACTAAGCTTGGAAGCTATGCCTTCACTAAATAAAACAACACAGGCGAAGATAGTTAGTACCCCCTGCTAATATATCGTGACAGTTGGGAGTGTATGTTTTTTATAGTGTACAGTTAATTGTGTTGCTATATAGGAACACATTTACCCTTTGGATTATTTTTCAGATTATTGACAGGGTCTCTAAAAAATCGCTTCAACGTCTTCCCTCGGTCCAAAACTTAAAATCAGTTTTGAGAGACGGAGTAGTTGCCCTAAGGATTTTGTAACTCAATTAATTGAAAATTGTACTAGTGATAATGTGAATTTTCGTAGGTACACTCTGCAGTATGTTGTGTATAGTTGAGAATTGAGAATTTATATATGCAACGAAAATATAACGTGCTATTGTTTTTATTTGTTTATCTGTGATTTTTGTTCATTTGTGGTGAAGTGAGTTTGTTTTCTTTTCTCTTTTCTGTTCTTCGCTTTCTATTCAATGCAGAATTTACTGTATAGTGGGTTTTGCAATAAATAAACAGATACGACTCATGGTTGGATAATCTTACCATGAATAATCTTTGATGCATAAACCAGGGACGAATTATAAACCATAAACCAGGTACTGCCCTAGACTATATATTTATGTTGTGCTTCTCCCAATCCAAATTATAATACAAAAATATCCCAAATACCTCGTTTCAAAAACTTGATTAATAATTTTGCCATCGAAACAAATGCTACTGAAGGAATTTATCGGCTAATAATCGTGTAGTTAGTGTTACTAACAGAGCATCAGTTAAACGGGTCTTAAACAGGTTGGGCTATTTTTCCATCCAGAAACAAAAATAATTTGATTGGCTTGCGAAAATACGTTATAAAAATTGGCAAATGGAATTCAAGTGCACCTTCTATCCGATATCTCTTTTTCTCGCTGGTACTCTGGTTCCTGAGAATCCACAATGGCTCACCTCTCCTGCATCTATTTTTGCCTTTACAATGACAATTCTACCTAGAATTAGGGAGAGGATATTTCGAAACTGGGAAGTTGGTTCTGTTTCATGAAACTGGGAAGTTGGTTCTGTTTCAAAAAGAAAAAGAGACCACATTATTTGTTCATTTTAAGACTGAAAAGTCAAAACTGCTATAATTCATCTAGTTTTATTAGTGCAATATATTTTCATCAATATCTCCTTTCAGATGAATAGAAAAGCAATTATTGAATCATTTATTGATTCACCAATTCAAAATATTGCTTCAAGAAACTAAACAGGTAGCTTTAAAAAATGCTAACGTTTGATTTTTAAAATTTGTTCCCTTTCTTCTTCTTTTCATATTCTTGTCATAAAGAAAGATTTTATTTCGCTTGTCATATTATGACAAAGCCGCAAAAAAGCAAGGAGCTGGGGGGGGGGGTCTTTAGACCAAACCTAACGTCTGAATGCGGAGATTCTTAAGATTTTACTGCTTTCAAATGTATTCTTTACTCTTTCATTAATATTCATTTTCTAAATATTACTATGTACTTTCAGTTTTTAAAACTTAATATTTACTTCCCTTCCTTTTATTTACTGCTTCCTTTTAAATGCACTCTTTTCATAAGAATAGAAAGGCAATTATTGGATCATTTATTCATTCTTCAATTGAACAATTTACTTCAATAAACTGAACGGATAACTTTGAAATTGCTAATGTTTGGCTTTCAAATTTTGTTTCTTTTCAGTTTCCCCAAATTCTATTTTCTATTCTTCAAACTTTCAAACCAATTTATCTCAAAATTTATTTTCTTTTTCTTGCCATGCTATTACAAAATGCAAAATGGAAGGGGTTGGAGTCGGGAGTTCTTTGGGCCGACAAGAGCGTTCGGATGCTGAGATTTTTAAATTTTACCATATTTCATCTATTTATCAGATTTTTTTCGAACGCACATCAATATTTATTGTGTCGAACATACAAGACGAATGATGAATTCTATTGTTATTGTTGAATTCTAATGTTAATAAATTTTTCATTTCAGTATCTAGAAATGCTAGGGAAGGACGGACCCCAAGAGCATATATTCGAGGAATGTAAGCAGTTGAGCTCAATACAGTTCCAGTTCAAGGACAAAGAGAGACCTATGTCTTACACTTGTAAACTTGCAGCTGAATTACATACCTACCCCATGGAAGATGTATTAAGTTGTAAGATATGTTTTTTCATATCTTTTTTTTATAGTACGAAACATCTTTCTTATTCTTAATTAATAAAAAAAACTTTTTCCACAAACCAATTTTTTCAAAGAAAAGTAAAGAACTCCATTAAACCAAAAATGAGAAAAAATAAAATGAAATAATCTACCAAGCGTGAAACTACCGCAAATCAGCATCAATAAATAAATGAAATACAAAAAGAACAGAAATTACAATAAATAACAGAGTCAAACTCAAAACGAGCAAAAATTAACATTAGTATGGCTCAAAATCCCTATGATTTCCAAAGGCCAGAACATAATTTGCACTTCACTGAAAAAATATAAATATTTTTACTTTTATAACTTTAATAAATCAAATAATATCAACATTTTGATTGCTAAATATCAGTAGGCTTATATGTATATTAAACTGACAATGCACATTCATTTGTATTTTTTTTCAGTAAAGTGCAAATTATGTTCTGGCCTTGGGAAGGGATAGGGGTTTTGAGCCCTTTTTATTTTAAATCGAATGACCCCTTTTCGAAGTTCCTACGACAACTCCTTCGATACGAAGTGCCCTGGTCTAAACAAAAAAAAAGTGATAATACATTCTACCCACATCAATCTTTACTATAAAAATATCGAGCCTTCCAATCACTTTCGACTATTAAAAAGGGACTAGCCCTTTCAATATCCAATAGAATGAGCCCTTTTTGAGTTTCTACGATAACGCTTTCTATAAACACCTTATGTACCTCCAGGGCATAAATTACAACCCTTGCCCTCAGGGCCGTGAGGGGGTTGTCATCCTCAAAGACCTAATTTCCAGAACTTTCAATTACGTTAAACAAAATGGCTTTCTAAAAAATTTATTGGATATGTTTGGGGAAATGGTGGGCGTGAGAAGGGCGTTAGTTGCTGTTCAATCACTTTCAACTATTAAAAAGGCACTAGCCCTTTCAATTTCCAATCGTATGGGCCCTTTTGAAGTTTCTGCAACAACGCTTTCAATAAAACCTTATATGCCCCAGGGCATAACTTACAACCCTTAACCCCGAGGGCTGGGGGGGGGGGGGTTGTCATCCTCAATGACATAATTTCTGGACCTTTCAACTACTTTGAACAAAATGGCTATCTCAATATTTTTATTGGATGTTCTTGGGGAAAGGGTGGGCGTGTAAGGGGTTTTAGTTGCCACCCAATCACTTCCGACTGTCAAAAAGGACACTAGCCGTTCTAGTTTCCAATCAAATGATTCCTTTTTGAATTTCTACGACAACTTTTTCTATAAAAAAAACAAATTATATGCCCCCAGGGCATAACTTACAACCCATGGCCTGGGGGCTGTGGGGGGGTTTCATCTTCAAAAACATTTTTTCCGGACTTTTTAGCTAAGTCGAACAAAATGGCTATTTCAAATTTTTGATTGAATGTGTTTGGGGAAATGGTGGGTGTGAGAGGGGTGTTAGTTATCCTCCAATAACTTTCAACTACTAAAAAGGGCACAAGCCCTTATAATATCTAATCAAATGATCCCTTTTTGAAGTTTCTACAACATCTCTTTCTCAAAGACGCTTAAATGCCCCCAGGTCTGAACTGACAATCCGTGCCCCTGGGGCTCTCAGGGCGTTATCATCCTGAACGACCTAATACTTTAAACTACGTTGAACAAAATGGCTATCTAAAAATTTTGATTGGATTTGCTTGGGGAAAAGGTGGGCGGGAGAGGGGGGTTAGTTGCCCTCAAATCACTTTTGACTATTAAAAAGAGCACTAGCTCTTTGTATTTCCAATCGAATGGGCCCTTTTTCAAGTTTCTACGACAAAGTTTTCAATAAAAACCTTATATGCCCCCAGGGCATAACTTACAACCCTGATCGTGAGTGGTGGGAGGATTCTGACTTTCTAAGATGTAATTTTCAGAACTTTAACATGCTTTTAACAAAATAACTATCTAAAAATTTTCATTGTGTGTGTTTAGATAAATGGTGGGAGTCGAAGGGGCATTAGCTGCATTCCAGTCACTTTCAACTATTAAAAAGGGCAATAGCCATTTCAATTTCCAATCAAATGAGCCATTTTTGAAGTTTCTATCACAACGCTTTCTATTAAAAACCTTATATGCCTCCAGGCCATAACTTACAGCCCCTACCCTGAGGGCTGTGGGGGGTTGTCATCCTCAAAGACCAAATTTCCAGAACTTCAACTACGTTGAACAAAATGGCTATCTCAAAATTTTGACTGGATGTGTTTGGGGGAATGGTGGGTATGAGAGGGGTGTTAGTTATCCTCTAATCACTTTCGAATATTAAAAAGCGCACAAGCCCTTCTAATTTCCAATCGAATGAGCCCTTTTTGAAGTTTCTACAGCATCACTATCTATAAAAACCTTATATGCCCCCAGGGCATAACTTACAACCCTTGCCCCGGAAGCTCTGAGGAGTTTATCATCCTCAAAGACCTAATTTCTAAAACTTTTAGCTACGTTGGACAAAATGGCTATCTAAAATTTTGTATTGGATTTGTTTGGGGAAAAGGTGGGCGTTACAGGTTAGCTAGTTGCCCTCAAATCACTTTTGACTATTAAAAAGGGCACTAGCCCTTTGAATTTCCAAACGAATGAGCCCTTTTTCAAGTTTCTACGACAAAGCTTACAATAATAACCTTATAAACCCCCAGGGCATAACTTACAACCCTTGCTCTGAGGGCTATGGGAGGAGTATCATCTTCAAAGATATAATTTCCGGACCTTTCAACTACTTTTAACAAAATGGCTATCTCAAAATTTTGTTCGGATGTGTTTGGATAAATGGTGGGCGTGGAAGGGATGTTAACTTATAATCCTTGCCCTGAGGGCTGTGGGGGGGGTTGTCATCCCGAAAGACCTAGTCCTCATAGTTGTTAACTGCGTTGAACAGAACGGCCGTCTCAAAATTTTGATTGGATGTGTTTGGGGAAAAGGTGGGTGTGAGAGGGGGTTTAGTTGCCCTCCACACTTTCGAATATTAAAAATGGTACTAGCCCTTTGAATTTCCAATCGAATGAGCCTTTTTTGAAGTTTCTATGACAGTGCTTTCTATAAAAAACGTTATATGCCCCCAGGGCAAAACTTACAACCCTTGCCCTGCGGGTTTTTGGGAGTGTCCTCCTCAGAAACATAATTTCTATCTGGAAATCAACTACGCTGAACAAAATGGCTATCTCAAAATTTTAATTGGATGTGTTTGGGGAAATGGTGAGCGTGGAAGGGGTTTTAGTTGATCATTGTCACTTAATTGTTGAATTATTTTCATATCTATATTTTCCTGGGCTTACAAAAATCAGTCTCTTTTTAACATCTTTGCCTCGAATATCCGCGCGGGAAGCCATGTCCATGCATGAAATACTACTACTACTACTAACAACTCACCGCAGCACCAATCCTACTGAGGACAACACAGCTACGCCTGCGGTTTACAAAAGAACAAAGCAAAAAAAAAAAGAAAAACGGACCAAAATAAGCCAAAAAGAAAAAAAGCATCGTCCTGCAAGGACGCTTAAAAAATGGTGTAAAAGTCTGTAAAAAAAAAAAAAAAATTCATTTGACTGGGTGCTCTGAACTCTCGACTGGGTGTTCAATGATGTTATTAGTGAAATGCAACAGAAAGCTTTTTTTTAGTGACATTTATTTTTTTATATATATATTTTTTTTTTTACTTTTTTTAGTGAAGGTAGTGTTTCGTCAGTAAATTGTGGTGGTGATATTGTGATCATTGATCGTATTCAGACTGTCTTAGTAGAGAATTTTCATCGTCTCATAGGTGATTATTCTTTAACAAAAAAAAAGGAAAAAAGGTCCTGTTTTTTGTCTTGCTTTAACTTTAGAACAGTCATTTATCTACGGTTTTATCTTACATACCCTGTTTCAACAGTATAAAATGACCAAAGATCATTAGCCTTTCTAATAATTTTCTAATAATAAGCTTTTCTAATAAGCATTAGCATTTCTAATAATTGCTTTATTTTAAAAGACTTTTCCGTTTTGCCCACATATTTTCAAAATGCTTTCCTTTTCGGATGGATAAGTAGTGAAGAATTCTTGAAGATACATTAAAACCCAAACTTGCAATATTCTTTAGTTTTCGACGCAGATTAATGTTTTGAACTTTTTGCGTACTTGTCTCCCCCCTCCCTCTTCGTCTATGTAGTGGGGAAAGGACATAATGTGCGTCAAGCTGTAATTCATATCTGTCTCTAAAATTTGCCTAAAATGGTGCGATCAGTAATTTATTTATGCTTTTCTATTTAGCTTAATTACATGTTTTAAAACTTGTTTAAAACCATGTTAATTAAATGTTTTAAAATAATTTTTAATAACCACTCAAAAGTAAGAATAACAATAAAAAAAATTGTATACAGTATACAGACCACAATATATAACAATATATAACCAAATAATAACCACAATATATAACCAATGCTAATTTATTTCCCCCTATTTATGCTCTATATAGCTAAATGTAGGCAAAATACAGACATATATAAGCAACTGACAAAATTCTCACATAAATCCTTTTGTGCGAACCAATCGGGTAGTCAAATTCTAAACCTCTTAAGTTTGAGTTTAACCTCTTAAGTTTGAGTTTACTTTAATTTTGTGATTTAATTTCCTTGGGTATTAAGCATTATTTAGACATCTAACAGCTCTGATTTCGAAGCAAAAGTTTTGTTTTTATTTACCTTAATGACATTTAAATAGCGAAATTTTGTTACTAGAACCCGTGAATCTGGTGCCTCAATAAATCCAATTTCCAAGAGCAGAAATTTTGAGTTTCTTTTTTTATTCCCCAGAGAACCACTAGCGTTTCACTGTGTTGGGAACACATGTTGCATTGTGTAACGTCAGGCACAGGCAATTTACGACTGCTATGATTCAAGCTTTCAGTCATAACATCTTTTAATGACTCATATTGGGCATTTTCAGGTCTTTTTATCCTATATTTTTTCCTTTTTTCTAGCCGAGTACGTCCTCACTGAGTGGAAGCCAGAGCTGATTACTGAAACACTGTCTTACTTGACCCCTGATAATGTAAGACTGTTCATCGTCGCAAAAGCTTTTGAAGGTAAAAATCCACTGGAATATTATAAGTGCTTAAATATTTTATTTTTTAGTGAAGATATGCAATAGCTGCTACTTTAATATTTTCCAGTAATTTTCTTTTTTGTATTTTTTCATCTTCTGGTGTTTTTTAATGCTAAAAAGCTGTTGGAGTTTTTGAAGAGAAAAAATCTTCAAAATTCTTTTCTGCTGTGTTCTTCAACACAGCAGAATGTGTTCTGTGTTCAACACAGAACACAGCATATTACACTTGTAGTCTTTTTAATCCTTTTTAAAGTATTTTTTTTTTTACTTTACTCTATTTATGAGCTTTTTTGTGCTTGAATCTCTTTTAGCTACCCTAACGTGTCAAAACAGAGAGCGAAATTTTGTTTCGTATAATTGGCAATCACAACTGCCCTAATTTCCTCAGTTCATAGTTGTAACAATAGCTGGAACTTTTAGTATAGAGCCAACTACAGCCTATAATAGCCAAAGTAAAAGAAAAAAGAAATTTTTTTTAAGACATTGTCTAGTGACAAATGCCTCCTGTCTAATACTATTTTCGGAATAGTAAGTTCATTCAGAGTCAACTGAACAGTATTTCTTAGTTACGAAATGAAAGTTCTGAGAATTAAAGTTAGCCCTAAAAGCCCTCAAAAATGATGCCAGATTGAAATAAAAATACCTAATTGAAATAACCATTGTCGAAACACAATGGTTTTTACAGTCTTACACCTTGAATAAAAAGGAACGCCCAATTTTTTGCATGGTCTCTTTTTTCCTTTTTTTTTTTATCGGGGGGTGGGGGGTCTTATCGAACAAGCCGCCACAAAATTTTGGGAGAGGGCATATTTTTACGAGAATGAGAATATCAAGTGTCCTTTTAAGTAATGAAATAGATAGTGTCGCAGCAAAGTGCTATTTTCTACCATTTTGCTCCGCAAAACATGATTTTAAAAAAAGAAATGAGCAGGTGCAAGACCAAAAAAGGCACAGTAATGGATAAGGGGTTTGCCGTGGGGGCGGGTATGACCTGCTTATATGCGTAAATTCAGCTGTGCTTTCAGAGCTTATAAAGAAATATTTAATTCTTCGCCGCAATTTTTGTGGACTAGATAGCGTTTCAAAATCTTGGATAGAAGCAGAGCTTTCGAGATGGAAGGATAGCTTTCAGAAGAGGACTTTAATGTGACCTTTTAAAGTAATATTAGGCGAGCATGCAGAAATTTGCTTCTGGACGGTTCGGGTTAGATTTTTAAAAATTGTGAAAAAAAAACAATTTTGGGGGGAAAAAATGGAACTATGAAAAAAATCATAAATTTTTTCAGATTTCAGGACCTTTTACTAAAAGCAAGTTGACAATTAGGCTCTATCCCTATCCTTATATTTAAACATACATAAATGAATCCTGTTTCTTTTGACTCTCCCTCTTACTGGAGCATTGATTGATGGGTAAATAAATATTGATCTGCAGGTCTTACTGCGTACCATAATTTGCGTCGTTTTATGTAAATAATTGTTAAGTGTGCAAGTTTGCTTTTTTGTTTTTTGTTTTTGATGTACTCCACTTCTTTTTGTTCATAGTGGGTAATAAATAAATTATTATTATTATATATTTCTTCTATCCATATGGAGGGATATTGAATTTCTATTTCTTCCAGTTGCAATATATTCTTTAAGCAGCTTATTAAACTGATGACGTGTAATATAAATTAGGTGTGTGTCTCTGTGTGACACTACAGGGGGGGGGGGTCCCAGCCCCCACCCGCCAAAATTTTTTATCGCGCTCTCATTCCCTTTTTTCTGTTTTCACTTTTTTTTAAATGAATTTGATATTCTGTTCAATTATTGGCGCCCTTGTCCAATTGCCCCCCCCCCCACGATTTGGCTCTAGATCCGCCTTGGGTGTTTGATTGTGTGTTTTGGTCTGTGTGCACTGGTAAAAAAAAGCTAAAGTAATCAAGCGTTTTCTTTAAAGCAGTCATAAGTATGTAGTGACGCATCGAGACATTATCAATAATACATTTCTTCATTTAGTAGCTTTTTATCTCTCGCTTTCTTTATATATGTGAGACCAAACTCTTATGTAATATATTGCCTAATTTTCCAACATCAGATCCTTTAGTTTGTCCTTTGAATCGTGAAATACAGCGATAGCAAGAAAGAGTGCGAATTAGAGAGCCACCTTTTCACGATAAGTGTGAAAAGAGGAATCCACTTTCTTCATGGCTTGTGTTAGAGAAACTTTTAATTCTTGTTCGTTTGTTCTTTGTTTTCTTATAGTATTGAGTTCTAGTCTTTTGTTTTTGTTTTTTTTTTATCTCTATTTGCATATCTACAAACTGTTTTCGATCATTCTGTTCAGGTTTCTTTCCTTTTTTTATATCTTTTTCAACGGTTTTCTTTCTTCGGCTTTTCGTAATTTATTTTTCTCTCTTTTGTTTTTTTTATACTTCTTGCATAGATTACGGCTTAGTGAAGGTTTTGGTCGAAATAGCGGTGGTTTTTCTAATTTCTTTTCACTAGCTGTAAATTTTCCTCTTTTGGTCCCTTTTTGAAGAGCTTCATCTAGCTCAACACTGGGACTGTAGATACTCTGTTTTGATGTTGGACATTCGGTACATTGTCGTAGTTAAGACCCAAGGCCGTAGCTTGTTTCTGTTTCTTCTTCTATTTTCAAATCTCAAATTTCTTTGGACGGTTTTATTCAGATTTCTTGACTAAACGTTAAATTTGTATTTTAATTAACCAAGTAATTTCAAAATACGGTCTTAGACCTGAAAAAAAAAATCCCTGCACGTAACCTCTTATTTTATGTGTGTGAATGACTCCTCATTTTAATTAAAGGGGTTCCTTTTCGAACTTTTATCTCGAGATAATCGAGGTGAAATTCAGGTTTTAAAATCGTATCTCTTTTATGGAAAAGGTGAATCAGTTGACTCTCCGAATTTTTTCAAGCCTTCCTGTTTAATGGATGGATTGTTCAGTGTGTGGTATCAAATCTTTTTCTTGACACGAATTCAATTTTTTATTTATTCACCCAACATAGGTTTTTTATTTGTGACCAACGTCAAAATACCAGGTACATCAAAATAAAATGACTTTTTGTCAACTGGACCCATCTTAGCTATAGCCACCTATCACATTTTCGTCAGTGCTGCCATGTGGACAAAAATGTTTTTTTCACTGGACCAATCCTAACTAGACCCATCTACCTTATTTTTGTCAGTGTTGCCATGTTAAATCGTGAAAATAAATTAGCGGAACTATTTAGTTTCATTGCTGCTTTTCGTCCGCAAAAAATAAGCATTAACACTATGTTTAATCGCAAAGAAAAATACAGCTTCAAAGGAAAGCTGCACTTCCTTCGGCTGTTGGGTGCCATAAGTTTTTTTGCTAATTTTTTGGCTGATTTTTTTCACCCACTTTTCATATTTTTTTTTTTCGTTACTACCATAAACTGTATAACCGCATATAGATGTCTTTTTCAACGAAAATTGAGTTCCGTTTTCCCTGATTTTTCAGGAGCAAATTTACCTAGCAAAAAGTGGAAATCTGTATCGTATAGTTTGCTAACACGACGTCCAAAAAGTCTTTAGTTCATGATTATGGCAATAGCTGAAACCTAGTAAAGAACCAATAGCGGCCTATAGTAGCCAAAATAAAAAAAAAAACAAGGGTATTAAACTGTAAATTTCTGCTTAAAGAATTCACCCAATTAAATTTCGTTTTCACTGTGCTTGATACTTTAAGATTTTTGATACGTTTTTTAGTCTTTTTCATGTCGATATTTAATATCTTTTAAGATAACTTTTTGAGCCTGCCTTACCTGAGAGGATGACACACTAGACTTGTAATCTGTCCTTTGCGATGCGGGTTTAAGTTCTAGCGTTTCTAAAAGAAATTCAAAGTCCTGGCTTGGGGTGGGGGTCAGTGGCGTGACTGCAAGCTCAGCTGCCTTGGTTGTGGAGGTAATAGGTCTTTGAGACTTGAGCTAGCTATGTCCCCCCACCAGAAAATCAAAATATTTAAGTAAAAAGATAACTTTTCTTCTGGATTGACGTCTTTATTGAAATGGATTTAGTCTTAAAGACGATATTTGTTAGTCACGTATAATTCTTGGCTAAATTGTGAACTACAAAATACGTCATGTTTGGGGCTTATTTAAAAATGAAACTCGTCAATGCAAGCTATCGTTGAATATTTGAAACTTATTTAGCATAACAATTTTCTTAGGTAAGACTGACTGCGTAGAAAATTATTACGGCACAAATTACAAAGTAGAGAAAATTCCCGAAGATATTGTTACCAAATGGAAAAATGCTGGAATCAACTCTTGTATGCACCTACCAGAAAGAAATGAATTTGTCCCAACCAAATTTGATTTGAAGCCACGTGACGAGCTGAATACATCTTTGCCTCGTATTGTACGTGATTCGCCCTTTTGTCGTCTTTTCTTCAAGCAAGATGATGAGTATTTATTACCAAAAGTATGTGTATTCATACAAATAACTAGTCCATTAGTTTATACAGACCCATTGCATGTGAACTTGACTACTATGCTACATTTGTTATTCAATGACGCTACAAATGAGGAGCTATACCCGGCTGAAATCGCAGGGCTGAGTTTTGACATCAAGACAATTAAATATGGAATATTACTAACATTTAAAGGATATGATGATAAGGTACAAGTCCTGTGCAAGAAAGTGATGGAACGTTTGACTCGATTTGAGGTTGACCCTGTTCGTTTTGAGATTATTAAGGTAAGATTTAATTGTTATTTTTACCTGTATGTAGGAGAGTATATGAAAAGGGGATCCATTCCAAGGATCGTCCAAAGAAATCTCCGGGAAAATTGTGAACTGATATGTTTAAATGCACGAACAGTGGAACATTCATAACAGTTGTTTTTCTTCTTTTTTCCAGCTTTCCAGCTTGTGTAAGTAAATAGTTGAGTGTTAAATACTTTAACGAGTTTAAAATAATGGGTACTTATCCGATTTATAGTCGAAGACCCAATTTTTATTCTAAGAAAAAACGAAAATGATTTGAATTGCTCAAATCTTTGCGATTCCCCTGGGGCTATCCTACTATCATCAACCATTTTTATGAAACGCTTGATCAGCTTTCTTCCTTACTTAAACAACTTTAAAGGTGTCTCTGTTGCATTTTATGAAACATTCATTATTTTGATCTTATGTCATTCAGATAAATTTAGGAGTTCTGCATGTAATATTAATTTTGAGTATGATGTTGACTAATCCCAATCGGTTGCATTTTTATCACCCTTTTTCCAATAACGATGCTACTACTGCTAATAATTTTTTAAAAGCAGTATCGTAATAAACAATAAGTAGAACAATAGGGAAATTTTTATATAAGACAGTGGAATGCAACTTTAAATGAATATTCCGACCCTATATCCAAGGGCCGTCCTCAGAAAAACAAACGAAGAAAAAAAATGATATAAAAGAAAACTAAATTAAAATTCAATCATTGAAACTGAAAAAAAAATTCAAATTTTCATAACAGCCCTAGCATCATTACTTCAAGGAAGTTCAACCAGGGAGTCCTGGTTGAACTTCCTTGAAGTTATGATTCTAGGGCTGTATTGAATTTTTTTATTTTTTTTTTAAGTTTTAATAATTGAATTTTAGTGTGAGTTTCTTTTATATTGTTTTTTTCTTCGATCGTTTTGCTGAGGACGGCCCTTGGATATAGGGTCGAAATATTCATTTGAAGTTGCGTTCCACTGTCTTATATAAAAATTTCCCTAAAGTTCTACTTATTGTTTATGATGGAAAGGCAGTCTGGTCTTCGGCGCTATTTACAGTATCGTATTCTTGAGTCCCAATGCATCGATTTTCCGAATCGAAAGCCACCAGAGGCCAGAGCAACTACACACGCTTCTCTTCCACCTCACTCAATTCAAAACTTCACCATTTGTTGTCATTTATGAATTTTTCTTTGAAGAATATCACTTATGACTTTTTCCTACCCTATCCAAGGATGCTTTATTTTTTCTTAGCCAAAGATTGATTTTCAAAAAGACAATTCCACGGAACCCTATCTCCTTCATTTGTAGCTCTGGATTCATGTAGCAGCTGCTGCGTTAGCTGTCTGACCCAAAACTGCTTATATCCATCCATCAGTCTAATATATCTGTTAAATTGCAACTGGCAAAACTAGAAGCATGAGATGGAGAAGACTCTTTTTTATGTAGGCTTTACGTTTTTTGACGGCTAGCTTGAAATATTTCAACGTAGCTGTTAGTGTCATGACGTATGAACTTACAAGGGAAAAGTATAACTATGATGGAAACGTAAAAATGTCCATTTTTGTGCGAAAACATAGCTGTCTATGTGAAACTTGGCTTTCTAAACTAAAACTTGGCACTGTTATCTAAAGCTTTTCCGGGATAAAACTTGTCCAAGCCACTCTAAACCTACGTATTGGGATCAACCCATATTTTATGGCCACATCCGTTTATATAGTACTAATCTTACTTGAGTGAGTGGAAAGATAATGCTTAAACCAAACCCCTGGAATTTAAAAAAATAGAGATTTCTGATTAATTTTTAATTATTCTTTATTAATTTAAGAGTACATGCTTCTAGTCTCTTGCAAGCTTTTAAACCCTCTTTTGCATCCTCTACCTAAATGAAATCCTGGTTGTGGCTCTGCTATAAGTGATATTAAGGTAAAACGTTTAAAAAAGCTAGATTGCCTCCCTTTAGTCGTCTGTTCCAAGTCGGATTCCAAATGCACTTACGGTCCCTTTTTTTTCCTCGAGACATCAAGAAAAACTAGGATTTAGACATCTTATTTCTACAGGCTTGGAGATGAAATGAACTTGGTCTCCAAGTTCTACAGAACTTGGAGATGAAATGTTCACATATACGTTTCTTACGCTGTCACCTAATGAATAGATTGACCTAAGCTGCATTTGTAAATTTAAAGCTGTAAATTTGTTGCTTCTGTTTCTTCTTTGAATCAGAACGATCAATTGTCGTAATGTGACTGTTTTATGTGGTTGCTATCAAAATCACCACATGTCTCGGCTGGGTAGCTAAAATTAAAAGAATGATGGCTTTCCAGCTACTCCTTCTCATTTTATAAGGATGATCAGGTAACTTTTATAGAACTGAATTATTTCTGCTCTTTGTGGAAATTTAGAAAAACTCGATATTTTATGCTTTGTTCGATATTCTAAGATGCATAAAGTAGGCCAGTGAACCACCCAACAAACCACCCCCTCCTACTTATCTCCGCCATTTTGTTTGCAGAAAGGTAGGCATATTGTACCTTGTTTGAAGCAGAATTACGCCAGTATTTTTTATCTATATTATTGGAGGCATTAAGTGGGTCCATTGTTCCGGCAACACCACCCTACCTATTTCAACGCCAACGTTATAGTAGAAAAGGTATATTGCAATTGCTTGAGCTGGAGTCACGCAAGGATTTTCAGTAAGTAAGTATACTACAACACTTCGCTTTGCCCAATCAACGTAAATCTTGTATTGTTCTTGGTGTACTGCTATATGTTTATATGGTCTCCGTTGGCAAAAAGCTTGAGAGCCTTTGTCTCAGAGAAAGGATATTCAAAATTGATTTAAATGAATCTAGGTGCTTTTGAAGTGGCACAAAATATTGCAGTTACCTATGCTTGGATCGGCTGTTAAAACTTGACTACTTTTGAAGTTTTTTTTTCACTTTGAAGGAGAAGGAAAGGGTATTTTTGGACAGTTATCAAGGTTTGCTCAACTAAAATAAAAAAATCTACTTTTTCGTTATTTGCTTGAGATTTATAGGTTAATTTTGTTCTAGGAAGCCTTCGTAAGAGGTTTGAAGAACTTTCGCGCAGATCAACCACACAACCATGTGGTCTATTATACGTCGTTGGTCATGAGTGAAAGAGCTTGGAGGAAAGAAGAACTCCTGGATTGCGTTGATGACCTCACTGTTGAAAGACTGCGTTCTTTTATAAACGTCTTCTTCTCTCGTACCCACGTTGAAAGTTTAGTCCATGGAAACGTTACTGAAAATGTAAGTTTTAGTGATTGTTCCAAAATATACAGATCTTACTTTATTAGGGTAAAATATTGGACATATCTGAAAATGGTCTTTTTGCCTGTAAAAATGGCTGCTCAGACTGGGAAAGCGTTACTGTGGATAATTTTTCCCTTGTATGTAAAAAAAATCTTAATGATGCTTTTTTTCTGAGCATTCTGGTGCAGATACTACTAGATTCCAGATATGTCATCGGTGTAGAGTAAACCCTATACCGTTTGTCCATAGCCGTCTTTACAGGCTGAGAAATCGTTTTAAGATTGCGTCAAAATTTATCATTATGTAAAGCTCAGATACAGGTCTGCTAACCTGAAAAAAACTGTTATGGAGAGTTTGTGTGCTGTTCAGGCCACAATGAAAAAATATTTGAAATTTGTATCATATATACTTAACAACTTAATTATAAACAATAAAAGAATAGATCGGAATGAATTTAAAACTTGACAGAAAATGGCTTTACTTGAATAAAAACAAAACAAACGAACAAAAAAAAAACAAAAAAAAAAAACGTCAAGCACCTATTTTATGACATGGGAAATTGTTTTTAATGTGTCTGGATAACAGAGTATCTTTTGTTTTTTCACACTCTATTTGGCTTTGATATTTTGTCAGTTTTTTTTTATACTTCAGCCTTTATTATTTCACAAACTATACATCACGAAATAACCTTGGACTAAGCAAACATGCCATTTGGCCAAGATGCGGTCCTGAGCATTACAAAGCTTTAACTTAGGAAACTACTATCAATGAACCGCATACATGGAAACACCAAAGCATCAGCCACAACGATATATAT
Source organism: Artemia sp. Qi Xiang Cuo (assembly GCF_049724085.1). Taxonomy (NCBI): domain Eukaryota; kingdom Metazoa; phylum Arthropoda; class Branchiopoda; order Anostraca; family Artemiidae; genus Artemia; species Artemia sp. Qi Xiang Cuo. Next base: position 29,524,545 of record NC_142797.1, on the reverse strand, counting down.
ATATATATATATATATATATATATATATATATATATATATATATATATATATATATATATATATATATATATATATATATATATATATATATATATATATATATATATATATATATATATATATATATATATATATATATATATATATATATATATATATATATATATATATATATATATATATATATATATATATATATATATATATATACATATATAAAAAGTTAGAAAAGTCTGTGAGTCACGTAATTTTTATATACATTAGTATTGCAATGACGTTTTTACATGCTTAAAGAGCATAAAACTGGTAATTGCACAAATATTTGTATATATTTTGATAAGGGATTACAATTACAACAATTCCAAAATCTTAAAAAAGAAAACCAAAAGTTTGAAGCTTTGTAGAAATCGTTGTTAGAAATCGGACTTGCTGTAATAATAAAATATCTTTGAATAGACTGCAGCATAAAAAGACATTAAATTGCCTAAACAACAAAAACTGGTAATTGCAAAAATATTTATATGTGTTTTTACGAGGGGTTCAAAAACCTTAAAAGAGAAAACGAAAAGTTTGAAGCTTAGTAGAAATCGTTTTTAGAAATCGGACTTGCTGTAATAATCAAATATCTTTGAATAGACCCCAGTATGAAAAGACATTAAATTGTGGAAAGAGCAAAAAATGGGTAATAGCAAAAATATTTGTATATATTTTAACAAGGGATTAAAATAATTTAAAAACCTTAAAATAGAAAACTAAAAATATGAAGCTTAGTAGATATCGTTGTTAGGAATCAGACTTGCTTTAATAATTAAATATCTTTGAAAAGACTTCTGTATGAAAAGACTGCAAATTATCTGCGGTTAGAAGACAAGAGACAATGAGAATCCATATATAGAAGCCTGCCGCGTGGAAAATGCCGGGGCCCGGCGGCTGGTAATTGCAAATATATTACTATATATTTTAACAAGGGATTACAACAATTCAAAAAACCTTAAAAATGAAAACCAAAAGTTTGAAGCTTAATAGATATCGTTGTAAAAAATCGGACTTGCTTTAATAATCAAATATCTTTGAAAATACCGCAATATGAAAAGACAGCAAATTGTCTCAAATTGTCTGCGGCTAGAAGACAAGCGACAATGAGAACCCATATATAGAAGCCTGCGAGAGATAAATTAGAATAAGAAGTGACCCTAGTATTGATCCCTGGGGGACACCACAAGTTATTTTACATTCATGAGAAATTGCCAATCTAAGATAGACAACCTACCTCTCATCTAATGATTGAATCCATGGTATGATAAATGGAGGAAAATTCAATTTTTTAGGTTTATGCTTTAAAACATTGTGGTTAATAGTATCAAAAATCTTTGAAATGTCAAGAGAAATAGCAGACGTCAAGAAACCTAGACATACAAGCACAACTGCACACTGAAAGTGACAGAAGGGGATAGAGGTATCAAAAGCCTAGTCCGATAGACCTCCTTAGAACCAAGATTCTATTAGCCCACTGTTTAGTGGTTTCCAACCTCTTCTCCTCCTCTCCCCACCCAAAAAAATTATCCTTGTATGAGCTGATCCTGTTATCTTATATGCTCTTCATTATTCTTTTATAGCACCCAACGTACGATTCAAGTTTACCTTGTTTACCGAAACGATTACGAGTTTACCGAAACGATTTCGTGTTAAAAAGAAAATTTCCGATGGGGTCTTAGTGTCAATTCACTTGTGGCAATGAATATAATCTTAAATCAGAAAAAAATACTACTGCAGGAAATGCTCTATTTCAACAAAAAGATCTATACTCTTTTTTAAAATCAAACATGACCTAGACACCTTAACATTAATTTCAAAGTTCAAATTGTAGCACAAAGATAACGCGTAGACAAGCGAAATTGCAGCTTATGAGCCACATTTTGAAGCTTCAATATCCATAGCTAGCGTGAGCTCAAACGTCATTTTTATTATGTTCAAAAATAGTGCTTAAATTTCCTGGTCCAACTGTTATATTTTACATTAATTTCATTCAGAGGCATCAGTTAAGATTACTTTAAAAAAGAAAGAAGTTAAAACATTATTTCGGGAGCTTCCATAATGACGGTATTATAACTCAGGATCGTTCTGTGCAAGATCGTTCGAAACTTATGTTTCTTTATTTCTGTTTTTATATTCAGGATTGTTTTAAGCTTATTATTTTAATGTTTTCTTTTTTATCGGAACAAGTGTTGTCAGGGCCATATCCGGAATTTTTATTCAATTGGTTGGTGGGGGGGGGGGTACAAACAAAAAATGTCACTGACTGCCATATTTTAGTGATTATCAAGGTTTCTGTGTGCATAGATTGTTTACACGTTTTATCACTTTTTGTCAGACAGAAATTTCGTGGGGGTTTAACGGGTTAATCCCCCTCTCTCACTGGATATGGCCCTCAGTGATGTAATCTCAAATTTATTTATTTTTCTAGGAAGCTTTGGATCTCCTTACTGAAGTAGAAAAACATCTGAAAAACAACTGCTGTAGTAAACCTCTCCTCCCTGGACAATTGATCAAAGATAGGGAAATTCAATTAGATGAAGGTAATTACTGTTTAATATTTTTTATTTAACAGTTTGACTGAAATCTGATGACTGCATAATAGTTTGTTTTTGTTTCTTATAAACAATAGTTGATGAGTTAAACGAACCAGAAGTGCCTTTATTGCTTTAAATGAAGCGCTCAGGAGGCGGAATGATTATATCCTTATTATGAAAAGTGGAAACGATTCTAAAACGAAAAAAATTGCCGATTTTGATCAATTATCTGGTAGAAAAGATTTCCAGGAATTTGTTTGTATTTTCATATTTAGCTTAAGCTTTTTAAGGAATGATTTTTTGCATATTCTATTGTGGGCTTACTCAAACTGACTTCAAAAGATTTATTGAGCCTTCAGTGGTAAACAGTTGGTAACTATTCCCTGGAGGGGGGGGGGGTATAAAGACCTCCGGTGGTGACGTCTAAAACATGCATTTGTCGGTTAGACTTATGAACAGATATGTTTTATTTATATGCAAATTGCTTTACTTATTCATTATGCTTTAACACAAAATAATTAATGCTGACCTGACAGAAAAGTGGAGAAGATTGAAAAAAAGAAAGAAGTATAGTGTCACACAGAATTGACGCAGGTCACACTAACAGTTAAAAATTTCCTTAGCGAATTGTTTTTTAAGGGATATTTGTATAGTAAACAAAGAAAAGAGATTGCTACATCTGTATGTCCATTAATCTATGTATAAACCGGGCTCCAACCCTTTTCCGAAAATACGTAATAAGTACTTTCGGAGATTTTTCTTTGATCTCAGTGAATATCTAAACCCCTAATATAGAGCACTTGCGTTTAACATAAAACCATCGAATTAATCAAAGTAACTTAAATAAATTTAATTAATTACATTAATTTATAAAAGAAAATAATTAAGGACGTTTAATAGCATAAATGTTATTTTGCTAGTCTTAGTGTCGGCTGACAGTCTCAAAGACCAATGACCCATTAGCCAATTTTTTTAGCACCAAAGAGAGCTTGCGAAGCAATTTCGGTAAAAACTGATGGAGATCTTAAATGTGTCGACAGTTCGAAAAAGTAACGAAAGGCTAATTCTAAAACAAAGAAAACATATAATCTCTTCCTGATTGTTGAGCAAAACGCTGTCTATTCAGTGTGCATACAGCATAAATAATATATATCCTGTGTTGGCAAAGATTTCAATCAAGGCGGTTAGCATGACAGGAAACTTCCAAAGCTGTCAAATTATTCAATGGTACTTCTTTTGAGCTGAATTTGAATGTTTTCAAGCAGGTATACTAGAATATCTTTAGGGGTTGTCCTTTCCTAATCTTTAAAAACCAAATTCACGATTTCTAAGTTTCTAAGCTTTCATGCTTTCTAAGTTTCACCCTTTCTAAGCTTTAAAAGGATGTGAGTTTCGTTAAATCTGAGTATCTCTATCTGTGGCACAAAACGAGAGAAGTTAAAGGGTTTTCCTATGATTTCCGGGAAAATAGGTGTCGGGCTTTAGTGTTCTGTCGTTTATTCGAATCTCTTATCAAAGCTCTACAAGTTATAGTAAGACTGCGTATTCTATCGTGAATAGTCCGGCCACACAAACTAAAATAGTTATACTGGTTGAGGTAGTGTAGGTTGATCCTTTATAGTATCGAAGGGCTTTAATCTAATTAATTAATTGAACTACTTAACTTAAACGTTTTCGCATCCTGACCAATGGTCTGTGTTGCGCAGGTATCAATCTCCTGATTTACTGCCTTTGGCTTGGAGTGTAAAGCGTGGTTGGGGGGGGGAATCATCCGACGATTCCTGGGTTTTCCCCCCTGATTTCTTCAGGTACCCATTTAGAGCTGGGTCGACTCTGGCTGAGCTTACAGAGTCCCATTATTGACCCCCATTCCCCAATATGGGAACGTTCCCCGTTCCCCGTTCTAAACCAAATAACCAGGGACACTAGGAACCGAATGCATGTTCTCAGGATTTAAAGTCCAGTGCGCTAACCGATCAGCTAGGGCCGCTCAATTAATTAAAGAATCATGTTAATGAAGCAACCATCTTCCAGGCTGCTACTACATCCTCAAAGCTACTAACGATGTCCATAAATCGTCAGCTGTCGAAATTTACTACCAATGTTCACAAGAAGAAATTCACATGAACACCCGTCTAGATTTACTTTGTCAGATAATATCTGAACCGTGTTTTAACATCCTTCGGACTCAAGAACAGCTGGGGTATATTGTGTTCAGCGGAAAGAGAAGGGGTAACGGAGTTCAGGGCTTAAGGATTATTATACAATCCGAGAGACATCCGGAGTTCCTAGACGGAAGAGTTGAAGCATTTTTAGAATGTGTTCAGGTAAATTTATATTTTTGAGTCGAATATGTGTTTCATAATTGTTGAGTAATAATGTTGAATCCTTCAAATAAGCCTATTTTACTGCCTTAAAAAAAAGAAAAAAATCAACTTTTTTTATTGAAAAATTGTACATACAAATCTTAATTGGTCATTTCTTAATTATGTGTTCCCATTCTAAACACTTAGAAGATAAATTTCTCGATATATGGCATCCCTGCTGTCTAATTTGTTTCTGAAATAACTTTATTTGACTTTTTGTCTGGCTTTTCTCTACCTTTTTTATAGTTGTATCTTAGCCTTTCAGGTACAAATAAAAGATGCTTTTATGCTATTTTGTAAGCTTAGAACCTCGAGTCCATTTAGTATTGGCACACAAAATCAACACAGTGAGAGACATACTAACAAGGAGATAGCTAGGGATGAGTAAGGAGGAGAGTGCCTTCCCCCCTCTATGTAGTAAAATCCTTCTAACCCTTCTACCAACAATTCCCAGAGTGTAAATCTCAGTTCCGAGAGTATGATGGATACGCTTCTCCCCTAGGAAAAATGTCTATCTAAGCTTATGGATACCAGAATATTTCATAATCATAATGATCAAGGATCTCTTGTACGAAATTTCGGACGAAAGGCAAGACGTTACTCCGATATCCCATAAATGGAAGTTTCTATGTTGCGTCAGTTGGAATCCTTCTCTGGACACAGAAATTGGTTTTTGTGGGAGCCAAGGTTCGGTTAGAGGCTGGGGGAGAAAATTTGCTGAGATAGCAGGGAACAGCTGGTTTTGTGAACGGTGTATGAAGATTATTGGGATAATTGTAAAAATAATGAGATTTGGAGAGAACTGCCGGCGGCTTCCCTCCTTCGTACCAGAATGCTTTCTCCCACCCCTTCCTATCATGTATGTATCACTATAATATCACCAAGGCAGAGCAATAATTAGTCCTCCCCTGATAAAAAAAAGACCAAAAACGTAAAAACGTGAATATGTTTTCCTAACATTTTTAGGTAGAATAATACATTGAGAACCAACGTAAGCACAATTAGCACAGTTTAATGAGGTAATCGGATGATAAATTGTCGCAAAGAAATGACTGCTTCCTTTCCTTACATCATAGCACATATTCGCATGGATCAGACCCTTAAGATGGAAAATTTTCGTCTTCTTGATTAAAAATATATTTGAATCCTTACATAGGTCCATTTCAAACTGTGATGTTTTTTTATATTCTTTTTCCAAATAAAACGGAAAACTTTCAGACCCAATGACAAAAGGCTGTTTGTTTTATTTATATATATTTTCTTGAGTTATGGTATTTAGGTGTAGTTATGAACTTATGTAAGAAACTGAAGAACTAAATAATATAGGCATTCAATAGTTGCTTAATTAACACGAGTTTATTTTGCCTTTCACATTTTTAAGGGTTTCCTTGAAACTATGACAGACGATGAGTTCAGCCTTCATAAAGCAGCGTTGTCTACTAAAAAATTGGAGCGTCCAAAGACTCTTAACAGTTTGGCTAATTTTTATTGGAATGAAATTGCCTCAGGTGACTATAATTTTGGAAGGCATGTCAATGAAGTTGAATATTTGAAGAATGTTACCAAAAATGACGTGGGACAGTTTTTCAAGGTAAGTAGCATTTAATAGCTTATGTTTAGAGTAAAAATGGATAAAGTTGGTATTCTTATATTCGCGAAACCTCAATTTACTAGCAATGGTAAAACTCATTATTTGAGTACGCTCATCAGCTGAATTCTAATTCATGCATTAACTATAATTTCCATCCATAATAACATACATTTTCTTCCATAGCTACTTAGCTTTGCTTTGGTTTATTGTTCTCGGTCTTTATTAGAAAGCCGCCATGATCTAAATTGCAAATTCGTCTTACATTTGTTTACTGGCCTTTTAAAATTAGGCTATAATTGCAATTCGATTATTTACATAAAGGAATCTATTTTTATATATCTGAGTCTATTTCATCTCGGTCTGTACCTCAAAAGTTTGGTTTTTAGTGTGCTGAAAAATTAGTCCACTCTATCGCTGCCCCATCCAGTTTTTTGCTTGTTTTTTTTTTTCATCTCAGTCTGTACCCCAGAAGTTAGTTTTTTAGTCAGCTGAAAAATTAACCTTTTTTTTTTATCTCAGTCTGTACCTCAAAAGTTTCGTTCGTAGTGTGCTGAAAAAGTAGTCCAATCTATCGCTGCCCCAGCCAGTTTGTTTGCTTTTTTTTCATCTCAGTCTGTACCTCAAAAGTTTCGTTCTTAGTGTGCTGAAAAAGTAGTCCAATCTATCGCTGCCCCATCCAGTTTGTTTGCTTTTTTTTCATCTCAGTCTGTACCCCAGAAGTTATTTTTTTAGTCAGCTGAAAAATTAACCTTTTTTTTCATCTCAGTCTGTACCTCAAAAGTTTCGTTCTTAGTGTGCTGAAAAAGTAGTCCAATCTATCGCTGCCCCATCCAGTTTGTTTGCTTTTTATTCATCTCAGTCTGTACCCCAGAAGTTAGTTTTTTAGTTAGCTGAAAAATTAACCGTTTTTTCTCATGTCAGTCTGTACCTCAAAAGTTTGACTTTTAGTGTGCTGAAAAATTAGTCCACTCTATCGCTAAACCATCCAGTTTTTTTGGTTTTTTTAATTAGTACTCTATTGCTGCCCCATCCATTTTTTTTTCTTCATCTCAGTTTATACTCCAGAAGTTAGTTTTTTTGTCATCTGAAAAGTTAGCCGTTTTTTTCTTGTGAGTCTGTACTGTACCTCAAAAGTTTGGCTTTTAGTTTGTTTGAGATATCGGTTTTATCCAAAAACTTCGAAATTTCTAATAAGTTTACATTTGGAGTTGATAACACCCCATAGCCCCAGTTTAGGATATTTTATACCCATATTCTGCCTATATCTCGGGATATTGGTTGAATTTTCCAAGATTCCCTCATTTCTTCATTATTTTATGTGTCATACTTTCTCTGTGGCTGCTCAATTTTGCATGTGGGGGAATATTCCGGGGGGGGGGGGGGGGGGTGCGCCGAGGATCAAATAAAAAAAGTGAAGAAAAACAAATAAAAATCATAGCTTAGATTTCACTAGGAAGGCAAAAATGTATAACAAAAGCAAAAAATTGAGACGAAAGAGCCAAAAAGAATTCCGCCAAATAGCATTTTTTTTTTCTTATTTTTTAAGGTTAAATAACAAGAAACTGCTTGAAAATAAATTCAATCACTGTAGTAATATTATTGTTACCATTACATTCCAATTAAAATGGTATTTGAAAGAAAGCTATAAATAAACAATAGGCAAGTACCTGCCTCATATATATCTCATTTTTTTACGAGATCTTCCATATCTTCCTCGAACTATTATGTAATCTACCCGTTTCGCTATTTTACCGATTTCTACAGATACTAGACTGTTAATACAAAAAAAGTAAACTTTTTTTTACATGTTTGGTTATCCATTCTCGCTCTGCGGGTGCCCAATGTTTGGAAATGAGCAGGAGATGAGTGGTATGAGTGAAAAAAATGAGGATACTTTTAAGCGAGATGATTATTAATTTTAATCTAGGGTTTAAATGAGACTAGAATTCCTTTTTTTCTGTTATCACAAACTATAATTTTAACCCTGGTATATATGTTTCTTAAAAAATGTGTAAACGCCTAATTACTGTAAAATGTGGTTAATTACAGACCGATTCAAGATCAGAATATGAATAAAAAAGCTTGTTTTCTAGTCTTCTTCTCTTTTCACTTGTTATCGTAAGCTTTTAAATCCCTCAAAAAAAGAGTTTTTGCCGCTAAGATGCGAGAAGAAGTCGCCAAGTTATAATCATCACCTTTAAAACATCCACCGGAAAGTTTGTTTTGGTTTGAGGAACAAAGAACCTTAAAAGTTTTGCTAGTAAAAAATGATCGTATAATTTAGTCTGGAAATTTTTGCACCTGCAGGGGGACGGAGACTAAGTATATAATCTCTTTAAATATGGTACTTTCCTAGAAATAAGAGAACATTATCTTTCTCAGGAAAATTTTTCATTGGGCTTCCAGAACTCTAACCAAGTTTTCTAAACCTTATTTTTAGACACGTAAGATTGTCATTTTACTTTTTTTTTTAAGCTCCATGTTCTAAACGGGCAAAAAAAAAGACGAAAAATGTAAAATTAAAGGTAAACTTCTCTTGGATTTTTCTAGTTCTGTTAGATTGCCCTCTATTGTCAGTGGTGCTAAGAGTTTTAGTTCCTATTAAACCGATGCTAAAGTGCCAAATATTCCTTTATTATCACTTTTCCCTTCTCTCTGCTCCGGACCATTGGACTTGGCGTATTTATGAAGTTGTTTTTCTTCTATTCTAGGACCTTATAAGTAAGAATTCGATGAAGCGAAAGAAATTGAGTGTTTATGTCCAATCCACTGTGAATGGAAACTTGGAATGTGACCTTAAAACTACTGACAGCAATGACGCCAAAGTTCAATGTCAGGTAATTTTTTTAGAAATAGCGGCTTCAGCTCAATCGTAGTTTTTACAGTGCTAAACTGTCAGTAATTTTTTACAATAGGTAATCTATTAAGATGCACAAACCTCAATACCAATTAAACTTGTCATTTCAGGTGGTTCTTTTTCTCTTCTTCTCTTTAGGGTAATTTTAAAATAGTTCAAGATATTCCAAAAACCTTAACAAACATATGACAAGGTCTATCTCCTAATGTAAGCAAAAATAGGGACAGTTTTGACAAGGAAACTTGTTTCCGTGGCAACTATATTAGAGGGAAAAAAATTAAGAGTTCATTGTAAGTAGTTCTTCAAAAATTTATTCAATTTTGTTATTGAGCCATATGGAAACATAAGCTATGCCATATTTCATGTAAAGTGTGTGTGTGTTGGGAGGAGGGGGGGGGAAGAGGAGAAGATTTGAATTTTTTTTGTCAGAAAAGCTGCGATGTTTTCCCAAATATTACTTCATTTTGTACATCTTTCGTTTCCTATGGAGGTAGTAGGGAAGAGGAGTTAAAACCCTAAACTATGGGCGGCCTTGTATGGGATGAAAATTGTCAAGATATTTTTATTTTGTTTTTACATGGAGCCAGCCTATAGTACACTAAGTAGGTCTATTATGAATGAAAGATTAAGATGATTATCCCACGCTTTAAGGATAAAGGCTGCGAGGAAATTTTGATAAACATGTTTGATATACTCGAATATATACTTTATTTATTAATAAAGAAATTTTTCTTTTTGGCTATCCAGGTGGGGCAGGTCCTCGAATGGAATGGGAGGAGTTTATATATAAAAAACATTTTCAAGTATGTGGGAACTTCTCAAGAGGGAAGAAAGAGTTAAGCTGGTGAAGAAGGACCTTACGCAATTGTGTTGGCTTCTAGTTGCCTGGTTTCGTGATGAGTTGTTAGTAGTAGTAGTGGCAGGAATAGAGTGTGAACAGGAAAACGTGGTCATAAAGGGAATGAAACTGGAATAAATAAACAAAGGGTTGTTATCATTTATATAGCCAGTTTCTTTGGGTGCGTTTTTTTTTCAATGTTTTGTGTGAGAACTTTGTATAAATATACCTATAACTTGACTGGCAGAATTTGATTGTATGCTATGCGAGAGAACGTGCAGGGACGGTTCGTCTTCAAGAGGCCTAATGTTTAGATCCACTACATATATTGTGTGACCATCCAATAGAAGCTCTCTCAATTAGCCTACACATAAGGTTTAAGAAATGATGTTATTGTCTGGACAGTAGAATTTGCAGTCTTAAGAGTATTGTATTTATACAAAAAATAAAATGTGGTCTGATGTTTCTTCAAGGACACATATTGATATGAGCAAATATGGGTCAATCAGTATTAGAATTTCTTACTCCTGATAGATAATAGGACAACTGGGTTTGCGTTCATCCAGACCTTACAACTTTCTTACCCTTCTGGCCAAAAGCCTTTGGGTGTGTTCACTAAATACTCTTGCTATTGACAGCTAATTTTATGTGTTGTACAGGCTAATGTTAGCAGTAGCTAATATTATTGACATCAGTTTGCAAATAGTGTAATAAAAATGATAAGAGGGGGGACACCATATAGCGTTGCGCAACAGAACTATGAAATCACCTTTTAAAGTCTGAAAAAAAACCGTAGCCTTATTTATTGTTTTGCGCTTTTTTACTTTTGCTTTATATTGGAGTGGAAGACGCATTTTGTCAAAAGGGCACAATAGGTATATTTGTGTATATCATTTGCCTAGCTAGCATATGCCTATTAACTATTTTAAACACGTCCTATCCATTTTATACTAATAAAAAATTTCCAGATTTTGAAAATTTCAGGATGGATTTTTTTTTTTTTTTTTTGCAAGTCCTGCTCTTGAGGATTGAGTATTTTATGTCCAAGCTCTAGGTTTTTATATATTTGTCTTGTTTTAGGGGACAGTGATTGAGGATTTGGCGAAGTTCAAGAGTTCAAAAGCCCTCTACCCATTGCCCGTTCCTCATGTTACCCTGAAGAGTCATACCGTTTCGAAGCTATGAAATTAGATTGCTATATTAGGACCTAGAAATAATTAAACATTTTACGACTATAAAGAAGATTTTGACTGATTTGGAATAACTTATCTATGTTGAATAAGCAAAATTAAAATTTTTTAATAAAATAACGGGATAAAGCCCCTGAAAACGGAATAAATGACATATAATAAGTAATTAAAATCCACCTATCAAGTAGCTGATAAATAAGGAACAGACCATGAAGTGGCTCAATCTTTACAATTGCTGATTCAGACAATATAATACTTTGAACCGATGTTCGCGATCTATCCACAGTACCAAAATGCTGAATTGTAGCGATAAATGAAAAAGGAACAAAAACTAGAACGACCTAACGACCTAAAACTCTAAAACTAAAAACATGAAGGAAGGAAACGAAGATTAAAATCTAGGGAAACATGTAACTGCTTCTATTTATAACTGAGATTGTAAAAAATTTAAAGTTAATTAATTTTATATTTTCTTTTTTTTTGTTTTGTTTGTTTGTTTTTTTTCCCTTTATTTTTATCTCATGAGTTTTTAATGCTTGTTTTTTCTTCATCCTCTTTCTCAGTACAAAGGACATGTCGTAAATATTGGCCGGTAAAAACCGGCCCAAAATTTTTGTCATTGTTTGTGGTAGACTTCCAGGTCGCCGTTCCTAAAGTTTTAAAAGGGTAAAAATCTCTTTTCAATCGCGCTCAGTACAGGAGAAAACTTATAAGCTATATCTGCCAATTATTATTTATGTACGAAATGGTAATATGTCTTCATAAAAAAAAAGAAGCAAAACTGCATACAATTGGCATGCTACTTAGATCTTCCGTAGTATTTAGAACACAGCAATATTCTCTTAAGAGTTATTCATAGCGTTATCGCCTTCCCGTAACATTTTATTGGAAATCTTTTGTTTTTCTTATTCATCATGACTGACCAACTCGGTCTGAAAAATTATCTTGATGTTTTTTTTTGTTCGTGAGAATACATGGAGCAGTTTAACTCTATTTGACTTTGTTTAGATTTTGTTAGTTGGATGATGGAATAAAGTCGTCCAAGCAAGATATATTTACATAGCAGGTGTCTGAGCTATTTTTTGGGTCTGAGCTAATTAGCATAACCATATTAACAGAATAAATTAATCGCAGCGTTTATGCAAGCTGGTTTAAACTATTGAAACGGAAGGAAGTATCGATGAGTGAATTCTGGGTACGTATAAAACAGTGTAAATTCATTGAATTCGCTCGGTTTTTTCAAAAATCAAAGTACATGCGGGCCCTTGAGAAGCCTAACTGACTGATTTATTTTTAGCTGTTTATAAGTTTTAGCGTTGAAATGCCATTTGAATCTTAACTTTTTATGATGCCCTAAAAATAAATAACAAAGAACTTCTAACTATGAGTAACAAAAAAGTAAAAGCATCTAATTCCATCAGATGATTCTTTCATTAAAGGGAAACTTGGTGATGCATCCTCGTTTCGAATTCTTTTCGGCTCTTAAGCAGCTCTGCTCATATAATAACAGCAATAAAAGAATTTTCGGCCTTCTTTGAAACTGCCATTTCAATCATAAGTTCAAATTCCTTTTCAGAATCTTGCCCAAGAGAGCTGTCTGAGTTGTCATTAACAATCACAGTCTAAACCTTTTCAGTTTCATTTTCACCCTCAGTGCTCTCTTCTCACTGAATCTCTTCACAGCCTGCTTCTTTGTTTTACTTTGCTTTGTTGCTTCATTTTTTTCTTTTCCACCTCTTCTTTGCATCCCTCGTAACAAAGGCAGCTTCAACCTTGGCCTTCACTGATGTATCAGTGAGTACTTTTGTTCTGCCCTCCTTTCTCCGTTGAAACATTGTTTTCTTAGTGGTGCTGGTATGTGGTTACACTTGCTCAGGTGTGACTATTCTATTTCATAATGGCTGCAAAATCACTGGGCTTACTGAAAGCATTGGGTGAGAGCATGGCAGTGCAGGTAGGGATGGACTGGAGTTAGAGCTTTGCAACTTGCCACCAGCTTCATAGGCTGGAAAAACATTTGGTTGGTCTGTATTTAATAGCACAGATCATGATTATCAAAACAATCTGGATTCAAAGGGGATATACCTTCCAAATCCCTTTTGGAAAGATGATGGTATGAAAGCTACGGGGAGAGGTTTTCCTACCAGCCCAGTTGTAATATAAAGGGTGAAAGTTCTTCCAGGATTGTTGACCATCCACATATCCATGGATTGGTTGCACTGACACTTGGGTGGGTCAGTGACAGAACTATCCAATGGTTGCATGCAATGACTGTAATGGGATGGTATTGTCAGCAGTATAACCCCATGCTCCTTGGCGTAGCATGTCATATTTGGATGAAGATGAGCATCATACTTCTGTGGTATGAGTAGCTTCATAGTATCAGGAGAAGCATGCAAATGCTTCAATAAATATTTAATGTAATTTGTAAAGATAGGACCTTTGATCCACCTATGAACATAAGACTTGCTATTCTAGCACAGCGCTGTAAAGATAGCCTCTCATTTAAAAAAATCCATACTTTCAGGCTTCCATATATATTTAAAAATCATGAAATTACATAGTAGCATGGGCGTCCCGAAGGGCGCCCCCCCCCAACTTTTTGGCATTCGGTAAAATTTTAGCCGAAGGCGAAAATTTCGGCCCAAATTTTGCAAAATTCTTGATTTCTGCAGAAAATTCGGCATAAATCAGGTAGCGATTCGGTAAAATTTACGAAGATCACCCCCCCCTCCCCAATAAAATGAGCCTCAGGACCCCCCTGTATAGTGGATCAGTGTTGTAAAAGTGTGTTTGTCTATTCATAAAAAAAAATCCGTTAACAGGTATTTCAACCTTTGAAGGCCTAGGCTGCAGCCAAGCATGGAAGTGAAACTTGTATGGGTGAGTGGGGACAGCATTTCAAAGATGTAAATTGTATTACTATGTGGTTAGACTTAAAGAATTGTAAACACTTTGAGCAAGGTCCCAAAGGCTCTATTGCATGAGTTTAGGGTTAATTAAATAATGATAAAAGAAGAAAATATATAATATTAGGATTTGAGGATAATTGCGGGTAACAGCAAGCAATTCGCGAAGTTTCTAACTTGTGAATAGGCCCAAATCTGTTGTAAATGGTGCTGCTAGCGCTATTACAGCTGCTTTTGCGCCACTCTAGTTTAGCTTGTTTGTGTGGAGTTCTCAACTGTTTTTGATGGTGCATTTTTTCAAAGAATTGGCCTCCCTAGCTTTGCTAAGTGCAATCTTAATGACTTTTACCCATCAAAAAGAATGTTTAAGAAGACTTAATTCATTTCAACTGACTACAGCGCCATCTAATTTTGATTCATATAGATGGTGCTGCTAAACTCTAGTTTAGCTTGTTTGTATGGAGGTCTCAACTGTTTTTGATGGTGCATTCTTTCAAAGAATTGGCCTCCCTAGCTTTACTAAGTGCAATCATAATGACTTTTACCTATCAAAAAGAATGTTTAAGAAGACTTAATTCATTTCAACTGACTATAACGCCATTTACATTTGTCAGTCTGTGGCTTTTTGGATTACTCAAACGGCCACCAGAGGACTCCCTGCTTGTGGTGCTTAAAAAAAGCGTAGACGGCGTGGAAAGAGAGGCAGGCGGCGAAACAGACAGACGGCCATACCCGTTCATGTTTCTGAGGAACGTCTTTCTGAGGACGGCTGTATGTGAACCAAGGAAAATAAGATGTTTGCAAAGGTACGAAATTCCTCCCACTCTTTCTCCATCACAGCTGCAGCCAATCTTACCGTGTTCCTCTGATGAATTTCCCCCGCTATTACGTCCTGAACAGTTATCAGCTCAGGCAAAGCTTCCGAATTTCATTCTGTGTAATGCCCGATCCTTAACAAATAAAGTTGACAAGATGGAGATACTGCTGAGAGAAGTGAGTGTTCCTATTGCCGCAGTTACCGAATGCTGGGATATCACTGATGAAATGGGTAGAATAAAAGGCTACACTAGCTATTTTAACACTCGCCGTGATAGAGGCTTGAGTAGAAAAGGTGGTGGCGTTGGTATCTATATTCGTAATGACATTTCATCTAAGCTGTTAAATATACCAACCGATTCGTGTCACGAAGTTGTCTGGGTAGAGTGCAAGCCATCCAAACTATCAAAAAAGTTCTCATGTTTGATAATTGCATCTGTGTATTACCCAGAGAGTGCAAAAATAGGAAAGAGCTTATCAGCTACTTACAGACCTACATCGATAAACTTCGTCGTGCCCATGCCTATCCTGGCTTCATAATAGCTGGCGATTTTAACCAGATGAACAGACAATGGGCATCCAGTGTCCTTGATCTGAAGCAGGTAGTTACCATTGCTACGCACCAGAGTGGCAGTACTCTAGACCTAATTTTTACAAACATGAGTGACAATTATTACTCCCCTCGGTCGTTAGGTCCTCTCCAGAGTTAAGATAATTATTTAATTATATGGCAAGCCAAACATAAACAACAACATCCAAAGAGAACCAAAGTGACTATCCGTCCGCTTAACTCTCAATCAGTATACGATTTCGGTCTGGGGATTGGCACTTACTGCTTCGACGACCTGTGTTCTATAGTAAACCTGAATAGCAAAGTACAACGGTTTAACTCTCTTCTGTTAGAGATGTTTCACAAGTTTTTCCCACTAAAGTTGAAGCGGTAAGTGAGTCCGATAAGCCACGGATCACAAGCGATCTCAAGCAAATGATCAAAATGAGGTGCAAGCTGCACAGTTCCGGAAAAATAGCCACGCCGGCGAAACTTAGAAATCGAATCGTGGCCGTTAATCGTTTCAAGCGAAGAAATTATGTTCGGGAAAAGGCAGTAACCCTTGTCCAAAGTAGCAGTCGGAAGTGGCATTCCACAGTGAAACAAATGACTGGCAAGTCAGTTAACAGTGAGCTAAAAATACCCAAGCCTGACGGATCTCAAATGAGCGCTTCAGACGTAAACGAGTTTTTTTCCTGGCATTTGTACCACCTACCCCTCAATTGCAGAGGCCGAACTGGTTGATCTCTTAGTCGATTGTGAAACTGACGAAATAAAACAGTTTACCGAATTTGCTGTTTTTAAAGAACTTAAAAACTAAAACCGAATTGCTCTTCCTACCCTGGTGAGTTGCCGGTCAAACTTATTCGCGAATATGCCTTGTTTTTAGCCAAACCATTGGCATCGATCATCAATCAGTGCTTCAGTGAACAAACCTTTCCCGATACTTGGAAGCGAGCCTATATTCGCGTAATACCCAAAGTTAAAGGACCTAAGACATGTGATCAGTTAAGACCTATTTCGATCACACCAAACTTTGCTAAAGTTGCAGAATCTTTCATATATCGTGAACTTCTCACGGACATTTAACCGTCACTTGACCCCTTCCAGTATAGTTGCTTGAAGGGATGCAGCACGTCTGTTTATTTAGTACGGCTTTATCACCTAGTAGTTGAATGGTTGGAGTTTGGAAGCTCGTTTGTAGATTTACTTCTGGTAGACTACCGAAAGGCATTTTATTTGATTAAGCACCCTCTTGCCGCCCAGAATCTCAAGTCAATGGGTGCCCGTAAGCACATCCTCCAATTAGTAGTTGATTTCTTACGTCACAGGTATCAAAGAGTGTACGCCCTTTTTCCCGGTGATATTGAATCGGAATGGGTGGAAATTACATGTGGCACCCCACAAGGTACCAAATTAGCAGCTCTTCTTTTCCCGGCTGTTATCAACTATGTACTTTCTGACTTTGACGATCGTTTTAAATTCGTCGATGATTTGTCTGCGCTTCTTAAATACCACGTAAAGGATTCGCAAGTTGTAGCCCAGTTCGACCCAAACTTTTTCGACCAGTTTAAATCACAGTGTACTGCGAACAGTCTTCAAATTAATGAGAATAAATCAAAGGTTTTGAGGTTCAACCCACTTAAACGCGATTTTACCTACCCCGCGACTTTGTTCCCTTCTGCTTCGTGTGTGACTATCTTGGGCGTCACCTTTAGTGTGGACTGTTCGTTCTCTATTCATATACAAGAGCTGGTTAAGAAAGGACATTATGCTATGCGGACACTGGTGGCGATGCGCCGCCTAGGTTTTCCAGTGTATCAGCTGAAAACAGCGTACCTCACTTTTATTTGACCCATCCTTGAATATGCGTGTCCCGTCTGGGGCCCACAATTTCCTCATATAAATTACTTAAGTGATGATTTGGAGGGGATCCAGAAACGAGCTGTAAAGATCATTCTTTGCGACAAATATGTAGATTACAGCTCCACTCTGAAGTCACTTGAAATACCAAGCCTTCACGATCGCCGTTTTCAGCTATTGATTCGTTTTGGCCAGTTTTTATTGTCTAGTCCTGTACTTAGGACAATATTACCACCTAAAATGCCTGTCCGCGCAAATACCAGAAGCAAAAGCAAACTTATGCCCATCTCGTGCCACACAAACAGACTTAGTAACTCCTTTGTTCCTTTTTTTACAAGTGCTTTTAATAAAATGTAGAGAAGTGTTTTCATGTAAAAAAAAACAGCGCCTTTTAGTGCATTTTTTTTTAATGTGTCTATGACAGCTGTTTTCATTAAAATGATTCTGATTCTGATGTAAATTAAAGCTGGGTTTTGAGAAAGAATGATCAAAAGATAAATGTTTGCGGTCAGCAATGATCGCGCCGGCAGGGCTCCGCCGTCATCTCACCGGTGGCGGAGTGGGAAAATTTTCGGCGGCACACCACCGATGCTATTTTTGGCCCCGCCTCCACCGGCCTTCCCTTATCGGTGCGGCACTGGGGTCTATCTGTTGTTCAATTTTTTGTGGCCTTTGTCATTGTTCTGCAAACTATCCATACATTCAATCTTTCACAATAAGACCAATTTATGCATGTCTTTATAATACTGTTGAAATGCAATAATAGAAACAGCTTATAACATTTGAATTATCTTAATGCAAAACAGTAAAAATCAATAAAAATTTGAAGCATAACAAACGAACAAGTATTTTTGTACTTCTTGGTCTAATTCTTTTTCTTCTTAAATCTCTAGGCTATTGGGGTCCACATCTGTTAAAATTTCAAATTATACAATTTTTGAATTCTTTCCTACAGTCCCACTATAAGGCGTTTTCAGCACAGTGGGTTTCAACCACAGACATGAAGTATGACAATACTTCTTGTCTGTGATTTCAACCCTGTTCTTTGACGGTAGAACCTGAATTTTAAAAGTACGTGGTGTACTACACGCGTCAAACCCGTGTTGAGACTCACGGTGTCTGAAAACGCGGCTTGAAATTCAATGATTGAAGAATATGAAGAGGGGACCACGGAAGAGTTGAAAAAAGATTTCGCTCTCCAAGTAAATTCCTGCATCTCTTCTAAAAAGTTTGTCTCCAAAGGCCTTCCTTAAGGTGCTGTCCTCAGCTGTCTCCTGTTGTCGCATATTTATGGGATCTTAATTTACCCCATACAAATATTCAGTTTGCAAATGATATAGTCCTGTGGTCTACCTCAAATAACTTTGAACTGGCCCATTCTAAGTTACAAAAGTCGCTTTATGCCTTTGAACGTTTCTCCAAAAATTCATGCCTACCCACCGCCGCATCAAAATCAGCTATACTACAGTTCCATAATTAGAGAAACCCCCAATCTCCCCTATTAACCCTAAATGGTGTTGTAATCCAAGAGCAAAAACACATCAAATATCTAGGCCTCGCTCTAGACCAAAAACCAACTTTCAGGCTCCATATTGAAAATGTGAGAATAAAATGCCTCAGAAAAATGTGCATCTTATAAAGGCTACTTAATACGCCTTGGGGCTGCCATGAAAAAACTCTAATAAATTTCTACAAGACTTATATCAGATTGATTATGGACTAATTGTCCACGGCTCATGCTCAAAAACCCTATTATGCAGTCTGGAGACTGTCCAAAATACTATGATCCGTGGTATACCTGGCCTCAGGAATCACACCAAAACCAACTTACTCCTCAGCGAAAGTGGTCTCACCTCTATTGATACGCGTAGAGAAAACCTACTTGCCCGCTACTTTACAAAAATTGAAGGTAACAGCTCCCATAGATTATATTTATTAATCAGAAATGGAATAAGCCATAGGATTGTCTCATACAGCACAAATTACATACCATAAGTAACACTTATAAACAACGAAAACAAAAACTATAAACTTCCTAAAAAAAAAAAAAAAAAAAAAAAAAAAAAAAAAAAACGAAGAAACCCTACAACAAATATACACTTCACGGTCCTAGGTACTGCTTCTCATAAACCTGATTAATACATACATGATTGGCCAAAAAACTCTGGTGCTTTTAGGGGCCTTGCATGGGAATTTGCAACCACCCAAATGACCTTCCCAATACCCATCTTCTTTATTCCAATTATACCCCCGGATACCATCCTAGGCTAACCACTACCCAGAAGTGAACCTTTTGTTTCCACCTGCTATTAAGGCAAATCTCTCCCTCGCCTATGTAAAATCATTATTCCATGAATTTGAGTCTCAGAGATATAACCATCACCTCCCAGTTTTTGTGGATGGCTTAAAACGGAATCTAGGACTGCTTTTGGAGTTCACTTCCCATCTTTATGTATACCAGTTGCAGAAAGGCTCCAAAATGATGTGAGTATCATGACAGCCGAAATAGTCACCATCAACAATGCTTGGGAAACCATTATAAAGATGCCAAACCCTCCAAGAAACACCCTTCTTATAATTTATTCGGACTAAAAATCAGCCCTTGCCTCAATATCACCAGAGTATTCAGACTACCCAGACAATGAAATATCTACCACTCTTGTACTATTGAACCCAACTACTTAAACAAGGTATATCCCCACAATTTCAATATATCCCAAGTCATATGGGCATTAAAGGAAACCACAAGGCAGATGATATAGCTAAATCTGCCCTTCAGCTTGAAATAATATCCAGAAGGCCTATCCCAGTAAGAGATATAAACCGTTGGCGCCTAAAAATTTATCTAGCAAACCAATACCCACCAAACCTTTCTCCATTTGCATCCCGGAAAGACTCAAAGATGTACCACAGAATACGATCAAATGCTACTGGTCTTAACTGCCAAACTTATCAGTTCCAAAACACAACCACTCTGAGGGTAACGAGCCCTCTTTTCCGCCTCTGCCAATCCCATGACGAGACCATCAACCACGTTCTTTTCAGTTGCCCTATGGCAACTCTCAACCATAAAAAAGAATGGCTAACTTTATCTGATCTGATATATTTAAGTGCCTTAAGCTAACCCCTAATATTGACCAACTAACACAAAACAAACTCTCTTCAATCGATGAACGAATGCAATAACGAAGTGCTCGTTATTGCATTTATGTCGTTTTTACCTCACTGGCAAGTGGACGAAAACGAAGTGTAATTTTGACCACGTTCCTTTATGTAAGTTAGCATCAAGTGGGCGTTGTTTTGAATGTGATAGCCTGCATATTTATGTCCCCCCTTCCTTTTTACGAAATAAATCGAGCTGCAAACAAAAAACAAGTGCACAAACTTGGGCAGTTCCAGCTGTTACTAGTCAAGGTAGCAAGGTAACCCAACTTTTTTAAGGGTAAGGCCGCCAGTCTTCACGACCCCCCCCCCCTCCCCTAGTTCTTGGTCCATTCGACTTTCAGTCTTATGCCCCTGCATACCCGATACAGCGCAGTATACCTCAGGAACCCATCCCTCGAAACAATCCTCCGCCCCATGTACTTACGCCTGCCCAGTCAGTCCAACCCCCACAATCACTTTACTCAATTCGGACCATCCCCAAACCCCCCCTCACTCATTTTCTTCCCGAAAATCCACTTCCTTTCGACTCCGTTCTTCTCCGTGCGTCCAAGAAGTTGCCGACCGGTTCCGGACTCCACCCGTTATTTGCCGAAACAAACCCAACCCCTCCCCTCTCAGACACCCCCCCCCTACTTCTCTCCCTCAGCATCATCTTGCCCCCCCCAACCCCCATATAAAGATCACTTCCAATTTGACTTATTCCCAGATCACCAGGAAACCTTTCTCCCTTCCCTTGCACTTTATCCCCCCTGGCTACCCTACCAGTATGACTCTGGTTTAAGAGTAAGCAGGCAGAACGATCCACAGGTAACACATCCATGCAAAGTTTCTAAAACTTCAAATAGTAAGACGAATTCCACCGTAGTTCCATCCCAAATTAATAATATTCCCATAATTTGTTCGCTGTCCTCCTTTTTTCTCAATCCCGGTCCAGTCCCATCTTTTAATAATGCCTCAAAACCACACCCTTACCCACAGCATCCTTCTCATAAACTTCAACCCCAAATAACTCCCTCCCGAATTGAAAAAAAAATCCCAATACCCAAATCGGTTTAAATTCCCAACTTTCCTACTTACCATTGCTGAGAGCCTGAATTTTGACAAAATTACCGAACTCGAGAGTATCTCTGAAATTCATAAAATTAATATTATTGCTGTGACAGAGGTTCAGTCCCAGAACCCAGATTTCCTAAAAATTAGCAATTATACTCAGTTTATAAAACTTCGCCCTCACGATCACCCTCTCGGGAAAAAAGGGGGTGGTATATTATTTTTTGTCCAGGATAACCTCCAACCTAAACTCATCCCTACCCCCAACTTATCAGATTATGATGAAATTCTATGGCTGAGCCTTCGACCGGAAGTACTTCCCCGCCCTTTCAATTTAATTGTATCCGCTGTCTTTTATCATTCCCCTAACCAAAGTATTGACCAGAAACGCAAATTTATCCAACAATTTCTAATAAGTGCTGACTTTGTGTTATCAAAGTATCCGAATGCTGGTATTTGCTTACTTGGCGATGCGAATGACCTGAGAATAGACTCTATCTGTAACTCTCTTAATATTAAACAACTGGTTAAAATATCTACAACAAAAGGTAAAACCTCTCTGGATGTTATTTGTTCAAACATGAGTAAGTATTACAACTCCCCGCAAGCACTGCAATCACTAGGAGGCAGTTACCACTATTGTCTTCTTTTTTCTCCCTCCTCAGCCATTGAACATTCCTTTACTACCTCCATTGGGGTTTGCCGTCCCCTCAGTGACGCAGGACTTTTTTCTTTTGGATCATGGCTGACATGTGAAAGTTGGTCAGACCTTTATAATTCTAATAACCTTGATGACAAAATTTTGATTTTTCACAAAAAACTAATTGATTCCTATTCATTATGTTTCCCAGAAAAAAAAATCAGAAAGTGCTCCAGTGATAAACCTTACATAAATAATCACATAAAAATATTAATCCGCACGAAAATAAGCTTATTTAAGAGTGGTAATTTAGCTGAAGCAAATAAGTTAATAAAGGAATTAAAAAGTCAAATTAGAAAAGCTGCCTAAGCCTATTATAAAAATAAAATTAAATACTTGCGCCATGATAAACCAAAGAACTGGTACTCTGAAATTAAAAAACCTACCAGCAAGAGTCAAGAATAACTAAATTTTAATATAAATGAACCTCGAAAGACCACAGCTAATAACCTCAATAAGTTTTTGGCTTCAATTGTCCAGAGTCTTCCGCCACTATCTTACGAATTCCCAGATATTACTGTTCCTTTTTCACTCCCACACATTTCTCCACTTAATGTTGTAAAAAAAATTGAAAAACTAAAACGATCAAGCATTTGCCCTTTAGATATTCCTGTTCCTCTGATTAAAGCTTTCAGTGATTACCTCTCAAAACCCCTATCCACCCTGTTCAATGAAATTATCGAATCTGGACAGTTCCCTCAATATTGGAAACAAGGCTTTATTACCCCAATCAAAAAGAAAAATAGGAAGCCTGGTTTTGATGGCATTCGTCCTATTACCCTCATCTCGGTTTTTTCAAAATTGTATGAAAGTTTTCTTCCAGACTGGCTTAAGATGAAAGTCCTCCCCCTCATTTTTCTTAGACAGTTTGGTAATCTCAAATCCACGTCAACCTCTCATTACCTGATCCATCTTGTTGATACCATGGGTAAATTACTTGAAAAACCTAACACTTGGCTTAATCTAATTTTTATTGATCTTCAAAAAGCTTTTGATTTGATTAACCACAATTTACTCATAGATAAATTTATAAATGAATTCCACATTGAAACTTTCCTTGTTAAGCTCGTTGCCTCTTTTCTTTCTAATAGATCTCAAGCAGTTAAATATCTAAATTGTTTCTCAGATCACCTCCCCATATTTAATGGCATTCCTCAGGGGACTATTCTAGGCCCTCTCCTTTTTCTCTTATGATTAACAGCCTTTCAACCCTTTATGACAATAGATGGAAATTTGTCGATGACTTGACAGTTTTAGGGATATGTCATAAAAACATCTTTAGCAACCCAATGGGCATACTCCAAGATATTGCCTGTGAGGCCTCTTCCCTTGACATGACAGTTAACCCTTCTAAATCCGCAATAGTTTCAGTAAGTTTCCTTAAATCCCCTCCCCTTTTTCTTGCTACTATTCCTCCTGAAACCTCTGTCACATCTCTTAAACTCCTCGGCGTTACAATTTCTTCCAATTTGAAATGGAATGCCCATATAAATAATATCCTACGACAGGCAAACTTCTCAATTTCCCTCCTTAAACTTCTAAAAAAATTTAGTTGCGCTCAATCATATTCAATACAAGTATACATTTCTTTCGTGCGTCCAATATTAGAGTACGCTTGTCCTGTGTGGAACCCTGGCCTCTCTAATGAAGCAACACAAAAAATTGAAAATGTCCAAAGGAGAGCTCTAAGAATTATTTTTAAAGAGGGTAAGATACCATATTTGCATTTGTTAAATATTTCAAAACTAGAGACCCTCAAGAGACGAAGAGATAATTTGTTCCTCCGTTTTGGTAAGTTGCCACTTTTGAACCCCCGTAATGCGAACCTTTTCCCTGAATACCATGTACCTGATAGAAATCGTCCTCCACGAACTGTGTCCCAGCCTATCCCTACCTTATCTCCCATTCTTTGTACTACCTTGCGGTATAAGAAATCTTTTATCCCTTTTTTTTACTGATTTAATAAATAGTGGTTAATTTGTGCATAAATTTTGTCGTTTCTCGTATATAATAAAAGAAACAGCTTGGTTTTCTCTATACTCTTTATGTTGTTTTTTAAACATTTGTTAATGTGAATATTATTTATTTTTTTTCAGTTTTACTAGTTTTTATCTTATTTTATCTTTATTAGTTATTTTAGTTGCCATTTTGAAGTTTTTTAATATAAGTGACAAAGGAATCATACAGCATTCCGATATTTGATTATTTATTTATTTTAATTTTTTTTTCATTGGTTGCCAATCTTTAAGTTGTTGTGCTTTTGTTATGATTTTCTTGCTTGTTTGTTTTTTATGGACTTCGAAATTCGAATTCGGCCCTTCAGGGCTTGTGATAGTAATTTCTTGAAATAAATATCTCATATCATATCTCATGATGCCGAATTGTTCAAAGTTGTCTTACTAATTTTTATCTTTGATTTCCCAGGATGCCCTGACATCATCAGAAGATACGAAAAAGGTTAAATGGATTTATCCAAGCCTATAACTGAAGAAGAAGAAGAAGAAAAGTTTATCTTTAGGCTATTTACTGCTAGTAAATATTATAGCCTAATTTAATTAAATTAGTGTTAAAAGTTTACAAACTCACAGTGTTAGTATAAAAACTCACAAGCCTTGGAGAGGCTTGTGATCCAATACAATTATGAACTTCTGGCCATAGAGGTGCTGGTGGTAGTGTATGCAGCCAAAGAGAATAGCCTAGCATATAGTTCCTTTTCTATCTGCAAGTAGTTCTGCTTGATGGTGTTCAACAAGCGTGATGCAAAGGAAATTGACTTCCCATTTTGAATAAGGGTGGCTCCTAGGCCAAACTTTGAAGCGTCAACTTGTAGTTCAATGATCCCTGCTTTTGGATCAAAAAATGCTAATGGGCTGCAAGTGGATTCTTTGATGTTGTTGAATGATATATTGGGTAAAATTCTACTTTAGCTACTTTTGACTATCTTGGAAAGGGATTATGTTAGGAAAATGAAACTTTCAGGGGTGGGTCTACAGGCTAAAGTATGTCCTGGGAAGGTATTTTGAAGTACCTACCTCCACTCCTTCTCCCTCTTGAGGGTCTTGACCTTTGATGACCTTTAGAAATATATGAGTTATAGAAGTGAAACCTTGAAAAATGGATCTTCTGCTTAAATGGAGATGAACTAGCCTAGGCTACAACTAAATTGTTTTCAGCTTCACAATATTGCTTAGTCCTAAATGCCGAGGTTTTAAATCTATGCATATACATATCCTAAATTTTGAAAATAAACTATTTATATGTTTAAAAATTCTGCTCTAATAACTGAAATTGCATTTTCAGAGCTAAAGCCAGAGAAAAAGAAACTGATAACTGAAAATTAAGGTAAAATGTTGTTTTGTCAAAATTGCAATGGGTATAGGCTAGACCTGTCATGTAGGCAAATTTCATGACCCTCTAGAGGGAGAAGGAGTGGAGGTATGTACTTCAAAATACCTTCCCGGGACATACTTTAGCCTGTAGACCCATCCCTGAAAGTCTCATTGTCCTAACCTAACCCCTTCCCAAGATAGCCAAAAGCAGCTAAAGTAGAATTTTACCATATATTGTGTTGTGGCTCCCACTTGAGCTGTTGCTGTTTTGCCAGGTTACATAGGGGCTGATTTAGTGATGCTAGATTGGGGATGTACCTTGCTAGTTAGGTCATCATTCCCAGTATGGTCTGTAGTTCATCCTTAGTAGATGGGGCTCTCATTTCTTTCAGTGCACAGACCTTTTGTGAGTCTGGGTGGAGACTGACTTTTGATATTATGTGTCCAAAGTACAGTATGCTATTGCTCCCAAACACACATTTTTTAGGTTGAATTTTACAGTCCTTTCAAATGCTCTGATTAGTGCACTGCAAACATTTGTGTTGTGCTCCTCTATGGTTTTCCCAGATATAATGATGTCATCAACTATGACAGAAAAACCTTTTATGCCTTCAAATGCCTCTTCCATGCAGTGTTGAAATTCATCCTGCACTGAAATCAACCCAAACAATATGCATTTGAACATGTATCAGCCATATGGAGTGTTAGAAGTTGTTTGTTGAGATGATTTGTTGTCAAGGACAAGAGACCAATATCCGTGATGGGTGTCAAGCTTGGTGAAAAATTTAGCACTGGAGTGTTTTAGTATTGCTTCATCAAATGTGGGCATTGGGGTCTTTTGATGGCCTTTTCAGGTCCTGTGGGTCAATGCAGACCCGGAGGCTTTTGTCAGGCTTTTTGACCACAACTGCAGCATTTACCCAATCTGTGGGGTATGTAATCTTTTTGATGACCTCAAGTGCTTCCATCCTGTCTAGTTCCTTCTTGAACTTCTTTTGGAGAGATATTGGGATGTGTCTGGCTTGTACAGCCTTAGGTTCAGTTCCTTCTTTGAGTGTTATGTGACACTCACCTTTGAGCTGGCCTATACCTTGGAATACAGCTTTGAATTCCTCTATGAATAGGGTTGGTTTTGTCACAGTAAGTATCAGCTTAATCAATTTTAGTTTTTTGCTGGTTTTGAAGCCTAGGATTGGGATGGGGCATCTTTTACTATGAAGAAGGGCTGTGTCTCAGTGCATCTGTTGGTGTATGCACAGTTAAGGCTGGCAACACCAAGTGTTGGGATCTTCTGTCCTCCAAAATTAGTAAGGATTTTGTAGCGTCTTATTTACTTTGGGCCTTGGTTTGAGGGTATTAAAAAGTGTTTCAGGTATGATGTTGGCCTGTGCACCTGTGTCAATTTTGAAAATGATACTGATGTGTTCATTGATTGTGAGCTTCACATATGGCTGATCATCACCTTTGTCCATGTTTATGGTGTCAATGAAGAGCTCATGATTGCTGTCTGGTTGATGCTCATTTGCTTGATGTTGTTGATTTATTATTTTCAGCACCTTTTTGCTGCTTTTGCATACCTTTGCAAAATGGTTTGGTTTGTCACAGTTACTGCATATTTTTCCTTTTGCAGAGCATTTGTGGGAAGGTGAATAATCCCCTCCACAGAAATAGCATTGTCTTAAAGATGCGGCATGGTTTGATTTCTTTACCCTTCTGACAAAATCCACTTCATGCTTTATTCATGTTTCTTGATAAGCTTGGCTGCCACATGTATCAGGCTGTGACATTGTCCTGAGCTGCACCTGGGTTTCTATATGTGTTTGTACTATAGTAATTGCTTGTGACAGAGTTAGATTGGAACCTGCTTGGAGGAGTTTCTCTCTGACTTTTGCTGAAGAGACACCACATACAAGTTGGTCTCTTACCATTTTATCTCTCATGGCTGTTGTGGAATGTGCACATTCACAAGCCAAAAGATTCAGATCAGTTACATATTGATCCACTGGTTCACCATCTCATTGATCACATTTATGAAGGAGATATCTTTGAAACACTGTGTTGCAGTGAGGGAGGAAATATTCACTGAACTTGTCCATGTATGGTTGAATTTTGTCCTGTTCTTCAGCTGTAATTGTAAAGGTACTAAAAATGTCTCGCCCTTTATCTCCAAGCCAGATCAGCAGGGAGGCGCATTGCACTTTTTCTGTCTTTCCGCTAAGGGGTCCTTGGAACATCAGCTTTGCATGATTCTTGAATCTTGTCCATGCCTCTTTAAGGTTATCACTCGTCCAATCCATTGCAGGGTATGTGATGTTGGCTTTCATGTTGTTTTAGAGGATCTGACACCATGTAGAAAGTCTCAATGTTTATTCTTTAGACATAGAAACCCAGGTCACCTAGAACAAAAAGGTAAGAATATTACACTAGAAATTTACCTGCACTTCACCCCTCATGATAGCCTTAGGCTATATATAGATCTAATAATGTATTTTTCTATTGCAGCAATGCAGTCATATATTATAGATCCTATATTAAACCAGCTATCTTCCATTCTACAAATTGTCTATTTGTTTCATTGAGTGCATAATTTGTGGAAACCTTATTTGGTATGGTTTTAAAAAGTATATAACAACAAAAAGAAATATGATAATATGATGAATAAGAACTTCCTACACATTAATAATTAAGAATTTTGATGTTTCAGTGTTGTCTTTTAATTTTTAGGTATATTTGGGGCTATATATGGGACCATCAATGGGGGAGGGGGTACATTTGTAAGTGTTTGATTCTTATATTTAGACACATCATTAAAAAAGAAATTAATTTCCATTGAGTAGGGGTGACTTGACATCACTTTTTGCATTTTTCAACTATATCTGGTTTAATATTTTTAGTAATTCATTTGCTCTGCTATATTTTGTTAAGTCATGACCTTAAATACAAAACATGTTTTTTTTTAATTCAACTTCAATAGGTAAGACAAATATGTGGTATCAAGTCACCCCATAAGGGGGGGGGGGGAGGTGACTTGAAACCAGCTTATATATTTCATTGCTATTCCTATGTTATATTTTCCTGTACCAAGTCATGAGGGTCACATGATATCACATATGTGAAGCATTTTGACATATTATAGGCTATTTTAATGCTGAATTCAACAAAGTTAAAGCCAAATATTTAAAACAAAACACAAAATTTCCAGAAGGATTAAAAATGCATATATATATATATATATATATATATATATATATATATATATATATATATATATATATATATATATATATATATATATATATATATATATATATATATATATATATATATATATATATATATAAATTAAAGATGGTTCTAAAGCAACTGTGCTTACATAATTGAAGAAAACATCTTTAACTTTTGGGGGGAAAATTCAAGTGTCATAGAATTAGTTATTGATTAGTTCAAAATAGCTCATTTTTTGTTTCTTTGGAAACAGGAAAATATCATATATCCTTGCTGGTAGTACTAGTAAGTTTCTTCACACAAATTAATGTCATCTATAAACTATTTAAAAAAGTCAGTAAAAGATATTTCTTGATCTTATGCTTGTCCTGTTCCTGCCAGATGTGCTTCATGCATCTTGGGAACAACATAAATACCTTTAGCATGTATTAAACTCAGGAGTTCCAGGATTTTTTTTTATATCTGACTAGTTATGCAACCCCCAGTCCCTTACTTCTGACCACTTTCTATGTATGGAGCCACTCATAGCCTTTTAAAATACTGCCAGTCAGTTATATAGGCACAAGTTATAGTGCTTTTAAGTCACCCCCTACAACACAAAAAAGTGGTTGGATTTACTTCAAGTTTTTACCAGCTTATCAGATAAAGGGAAAGACATGATATTTTCATGTTTTCTAATTAGTAAATAAAAATATCTTTTGGCCTGTAAAAGTAATAGCCTTGATTTTACATGCCATTTAATTTAACATGCAAAATTCAGTGCTCAAAACAAAATTTCAATTTTTTTTCTTGCTTCCCATTATTGTCAAAACTTCAGTTAAATAATCTCATGTAGTAGCCCAAAACCTAACCTTTAATTTAAGGCTATAGTGGGACTCTGGGACTCTAGTTAGGCAACCATGTAGTAACTACATCAGTTAGTGACTGATGAAGGATAAAGTTTTGGCTAAAATTTATCTTTTAGTAAAGGTAGAGAGTAGGTGCCTATTCTTGGATATGATGTAGATAGTTATAAACAGTTGTTATTTTCTGTTTGTTAGAACTGGACAAGTTAGGATCAACTGCCACCAGGCATGTGCGCAGGTGTATTTTGTAGCATGATGTACATTTCATAAATAAAATATCTGTATCTGTAACTGACTGTACAACCTTTTTTTTTACACTTAAGCAAAAGTTAGCCTTACATCCAAGCCTAGTTAAATACAATTGTTCTGATTCAAAATACGTGTCTAAGATTGGATTTATCCATGCTAGAGCCAGTCCTATGATTTCGTTTGAGTAAAAAAAACTTTCCCTAAAAACGTTTGTCAAAGAAACATAGAGCTGCATTAAACCAGAGGTGACCAGAAATAAATTCAAATAATTTTTCAGTGAATGACTACTATAAATTAGTATCAGTAAATAGATTAAACCAGTAACAGGTGGAACCCAAGTACAAATTACAATAAAGGGGCATTAGTCCTTCTTATTTTGTGGTAAATTCTGCTTTTTTACCTTACAATTACCTTAAATTGCATGTCCAGCGAGATAAGGTGGTGACAAGCCTCCTCTAGAAAGTCTTGCTGGTAGTGTAACATAACTATGGTTTGGCATCCCATGTTAGCCTGCACTCTGCATTGGCCCAGTCACAGTCAACTCCTTTCTAGAATTTATCTATGGTTTTGGACTGGATGGTGACTGTAGAGGCTGTTCAAGTGAGGAACAGCATGCACAGAGAAGAAGTGCCGACATTCACATCAATGAGATAAAACCAGTTTTGAGTTTGACTTGGTTACTTATTGTACTATATATGTAGTTATGTGCTCGTAAATTAACTTGCTGGTGGGTTTACCTATGTATTTTATATTTTAGTAATTACTAAAGCTGGTTTTATGTTCTAAGATTTCAGATTTTGTGTAAAGTGCTGTATTTGTTGTAGGACCATGCCATCATTATGTATTGTTCCTTGGTGTAAAGCAAAAAGAGTAAAAGGGATCAAGTTCTACAAATTCCCTAAGCAGGTAGAACACAGAGATGAGTGGCTACTAGCTTTAGACCTTGATCCAAAAGATGTGTTAAATTACAAAGACCCTCGTGTGTGCCCAAAACACTTCCCAGCATCTGTGTTCTCTGACTTGGGAAGAAGACAACTGCTAACAAGTGCCACACCTGTTGGAAATTTGACCAATGGACATAATACTCAAACAAGAACAAAGAATCCCATAGGTGCTAATTTTATTATCTTTATTAGTTTTGATGTTTTTAGATTTTTAGACATAATCTGACTTTTCGTCTTATTGATGCTTTGTTGTAACCTGCTGTATATCCAGAGATGCTCCTAGGGGTGATGGAACCTGGGGAATATAAAAAAAAAAGTTCTAATGGGAGTAAAGAGTAAAATTAAAACTTAAAACAAACAAGAATTAGGTGTTGCTTTGCAGTCATTATAAAATCTATCTGTAAGACTGGTTCACATAAAGTTACTTGTGACACCTACCTATAGTTGTAGAATTCTGTAAAACTAACACTACAGTTCAGAAAACACAAAACCAAAGCAACAGAATGGGAATAGGACCAGGAAAGGCCTCAAGTAGCCTGCAGAAAGTAAAGGACTAATTTATAAGTCTTTCAACAGTCTTTCATTATATATAGTTTTTGGTTCTCCAAAAACTTAAGCAAGCTCAGTTTTGTTTAAACTACTAGTTTTTTGGAGTTCTACAAATATGGAAATATCACAGGTCAGTTTATTTGAACTTGTTTTGCAGAAGTATGTAGTATAAACTGCAAAGCAATAATTCTTATTCATTTCATTTCAAATTTGCTTTTCACTTCCATCAGATTTTTGTTTTGTAGAATGAACAAATTTGTGGTAACAAAATCACCAAAAACACCATCTTCATAGGTAATATACTAGGCTCTTGAATCAATTTTGAATTTGGCTATTATAAAACAAAATTTCCAAATCACCAGAACCTGAAGAATATTTACACCATGTTCTTTGAATCATTTGTTTAAAAGCCATGGTTAACACCCACAGCTGTTTATCTCTATTTTATGACTTTTTTTCTTGCCATAGTTTTTTAGTGATTTTTTGAACAAAACTAGTGATACTTTGCTTTAATAGGGAATTATTTTTAGAATCACAAGAATACCACAAACATCAATGGAAAAAAATGTATAAATCTTGATTCAGAATAAAGTTAGTGAAAATATTCCAGTTTTTAGGAGGCATTCTTAAAGCAAGAATGCACATATTGCGACTAAAAGTACAATGTACTATTGTTTTCAGTCACCTGAGCCATTCATTTAATGCTTACTATGTCTTTTTTTTACTATGGTCTATGCTCACTCATTTAGTTTACCAACACAATAAAATTAAACTATCCTATCAGAGCAATATTTATCCAGACTGTAAGTCAAGAGGCTTCATATACATTTGGTAGGGATACTCTCTAGGAATATTTTTAGCTAGTCAGTAAAATCATGACCTCAATGACCATAGTTTTGCTTGTTCACTATTTAAATCGACTATTCCAAAATATAAGAACTAATACAATTGCAAGATGAAAATACTGACACCACAATCACTGAAACTTCAAACTGCCAAAATCTTATTCAGGGTCAATTTCACTCACTTTCTTGAATGCTCCATATTAATTTCCTGAGACTTGCTATATCAGAGTCTATTACTGACCTATGGACTTGGCTCATGACCTGTAAGGCAGACTTAGAGTCTGAGAGCAGGATCGCCATCCTCTGGGGGCATTTTGTTAATGGTATTAGAGCTTCAAATATTGCCTTTAGCTCAGCTGCAAGGATGGATGTGTCATTTGGAAGCCTAGTGGATATATTTAAGCAATATTCAGGAATCACCACAGCTGCTGCTGCCTTGCCTTCTTTCAGTGACCCATCTGTAAACATTTGTATGAAATTCCTGAAGCAGGTTGTCATTTTTTGCTTGAAAATAGCTTGCACTTGACTGGGAAGATAACTTGACTTTTTGCCTGTAATAAGCTCCAAGCGAGTATCAGCTGGTGCAAACTTCCATTTGGGGGGCTCTTGAAAATGGTTAAATTGGATGACCTCATCTTTCCATGTCAAAACTAGATCATTAAACATAACCCAAGACCTACTTTGGGCATCTGCTTTTTCCAAAGGAATAAAGGCAAAAGATATTTCAAAAACTGGATTAATATAGCCAATTGCCTGGATCTTTGTGAAATATTTAACAATTAACATATTCCTGTCTTGTATTGTAGGCATTCTAGTAAGAACTCTAAGTTTATAACTTGGTGTACAATTTGGGGGACCCATTGTCACCCTTATTGCCATGTTCTGAATAGTTTCCAGCTTTGCTAGACTTGTCTTGCAGCAGCCTCCAAATACTTCTAGAGCATATTCTATCATGCACCTAGAGCAGGTGCATATTCATGCACCTCTTGTAGTAGTCCAGCATCACAATTGGAGAGCTGGCCCATTTTGTGCCTGCTAGCCGTTTCATGATCAAAAGTCCAAAAATAGAAAGCTTGATATTTGCAAAATGAACAATACAATTAAAAGGGAGTAAGGGGGGTGGGGTGGGGAGTGAGGAGATTCACTGAGAATGTCAACTATGTAAAGGATGAAAGTTTTCCTATATCTTTCAGTGAGAATATTTATTGGGGCAAGAAGAGGGGTTTTTTGTTGAAGCAGAACACGGGGGGTAGGGTCAAAGGGGGAATATTGACTAGGGAAAAGGTTAGTTGTCTGAGGGCTATGAAGGGCATTGTTAGCAAAATGCAAGGACATTTTTGCTCTCATTTCCTTGAGGGTGACTAGATTGGCTCTCCAAAGAAGGGAAATGTAAGGGACTTTACCCTGATTGACGATAATTCTTAGGCACCTTTTTTGGGCTGCCTCTATTCTGTCTGACAATTCAATGGAGATGCCAGGATGCCACACAGGACAGATATACTCGTGGGTTGGGCAAACAAATGAGATAAAAATCCTCATACAATTCGATTTAGGGCATTTAAATCTTTTAAGGAGTTTAAGGAGAGAAAATGCAGCATTTACTTGTTTTAATATATTGTTAATATTGCAATCCCATTTTAAGTTGCTTGAGATGGTAACACCCAGTAATTTTGTAGTGGTGACTGACATTTCAGGGGGGATTGGGCAGGAGAAAGAAGGGGAAGTTTGAAGGAAATTAATAGTTAAAACTGTTGACTTCAAAGGGTTGACTCTCATATCATCAGTAACAGCTTTGTCTGAAATCGATTCGAAGATGTCTGTTGGGCTACTTTTTAACTTTTTGAAACATGTCTCTAAGACAGTTAGGCTAGATCATCAACAAATTTCCGTCTATCTGGGAAATCGAGGAAATTGATTCCAAGGTTTTCTAATTCAATAAGTACCACACTGAAGAAATGTACTCCACCAGCAGCCTTAGAAGAATCTTGTACACTATCTTAAAATATCTAACTTTGAGGTTCTTGAATGTTCTTTTTACTCTGTAAAGTCAATAATTACAACTGTGGAATGTTTATCAGACTTTAATAACTTATCAAAATGGACTCTCAAATCTTGAGCATTGTCAACAAAAGAATTTTTGAATATCCAATAACATAGCTCTAGGCTGTGACCTTCACATGGAAAATGCATAACACCTGTTTTGTCAATATTCAAATAATCATTTGCAACAAACAGGACAAGATAGGACCAAGGAAACTACCGTGCACGAAACCAACTAATGGTTTCAATCCTCGAGGAGGTGACCAAACACAGAAAATGATTGAAATTTATTGGTCAAATAATCTTTTATCCAAGATACAACTTGCAGTTTGTGGTTATAAGCTTGTCACTTAGCAATCAACAACTATGTAGATATTTTACCAAAGGCTTTAGAATAGTCAAAGTAAATACAATCAAATAACTAGTCATATCTGATGTTGATTCTTTTTATGGAGTGGTTTGATAACTGATTCTTTCCATGGAATCGGGGATTTACCATTCTTTAAGCACTGATTGTGAAGTAGACCAAGTGGCTCTGCCAGAATTGATGCTAGGCACGATATAATGCTATTATAAACACCTTGAATATCAGAAGAATTATTTGCATTTAAGTTTTGTTTTGAATTGTAAGTCTACTCAATCGGCATGTCTCTGTCATCTAAGTTCACATCCTGACGAAGATCAAAAGCAGGCGTTTTTTAATTCATGAAGAACAAAGGACACAAATACTGAAGTGAAAACTTGGTTAACAGCTTTGACTTTATCTTTATCATCATCGACAACTCGATCATTAAACGTTCATTAAATGGACTATATCATTAAACATGCATGAGGAAGCTGTAATTTCGTGATGCGACTTATTAACATACTTTCAATAACTTTTCAGAAACCTATACGTCAAAGAAATAATAGAAGTCTCAATATTTTCATGATTCTTTTGAAGCAACTTTTTTGCTTCGTTACTGGATTTTAAATATATATTCCAATCCCCTATACTTTCAATTCCGGTATACCTACTCCACTTCGAATTTTTATTGCAGATGGTCTCCAAAATAAACCTGGTTGGACGTTTTTAAACATTCACTGGAGTAACCGTACATGGTACAAAAATATCAGGCCATTTAATTAAGTACCTTTAATAAACTCAAATTGGCTATTTAAATTCAATGTAAAACCATTCGATTTGCTTGTTAAGTCGCAGTCCAAAATATACTGTCTGAATCCCTTGTAGATATGAATAATCATATCTCAGTATTGATTCAGTCTTTCAGTCTTGATTCAGTCTTTGAACAATTAAGATCTATCTATTCTTTTAAAAAGGATTAATCCCAGTTTTGAACTAGTTGTCAGTAAAGGATTTTATTCTGATTTAATTAGACACTGGATTCTTTCAGTAGTTACGAAATAGTGAGAACGCTTTTACGTCTCATAAATTATTTAAACATTTATTCAGTAACTGTAACCTAGGGGAATGTGTGACGTCACTGGATAAATTGAATTGACTGGAGTTTCTGACCAATGCATTAATTGAACTTTTGACTTTGTTAAATTGAGTTAATTTCATAAGATATCCAAGTGAGGTATTCCAGTTTGGCAATAATAAAGATTATTATTCATCATTTAATGCTCTCGTCAGAATAAGACGTAGTTAAGACCTCTGTGTGGAGTGAATTTATGTGAGAATATTATATCAAGGATTATTGATATATTTGTGATTAGATGGGACGTGCTAAGCAAGAAGGCATGGACAGTTTATTTGACACCTCAGGACTCAGTTCTAGCTCGAAACCGGAAATATCGATACTAGCTGCGGATTTTAAGCAAATTCTTGATGTTGTGAAAGAGAATGGAAATAAGTTGGACAATATCAACAATCAATTAGGAACTCTTACCGCAAGGGTGGATAAATTGGAAAAAGAACAATCGCTACAAACGAATAAGATAAACAATACTGAATCGAAAATTGGAAAGATTGAGAATGAAACCTCTAGCCTCAAAATGCAAATAAAAACTTGCACGGATGAAATAATGGAATTAAGAAGGAAAAATGAAGATTATATGTTTCGGATTGTGAGAATGGAAGCTGCAAAGCTAGAAAATAATGTCATTATATGGAACGCAGCTTGTAAGGATAATAACCACGCTCAAGTTCTATTCACAGAGGTAGTTCGTCACGGGCTGGAAACGCCCGAAGTAAATTTCACAGTTACTCATTATGATAGCAACCGTAAATTTTTGAAGGTGACACTGAATAAAAAAGACGATAAGTTTGCCATATTAAAGAATGCTAGCAAGCTTAAGGATAAGATATTCCCTGGAAACAACAGCAACCTGTTCATCAGCGATGATGTCCCAACTGAAATCCGTAAAGTGCGAAAGCTGCTTCTAGTGAAACGTGACAAATTACGAAAAGATCATGGATGTGATGCCTGGATATCGAAGGGGATTCAGCCGAATCTGCTAGTGAAAAGACCAGACGGCTCGTTTACCCAAATACACATTCAATGATGCCATACCGGAGATTGACGATTTTCATAAAAATTTTTCCATCGCCCGAAGGGAAGTGCCTGTTATATTCCCTGTCGATGTTCAAATGTCGTAATGTCGTGGGTTGCATTAATAGTTCATGTGTCCAAGTAATATGAATTAAAACATTTAAATTGAAAGTGTTTTTTTTTATGTTTAGTTTATATAAGGTGTATTATTATTATTATTTTTTTTTCCTTTTTTTTGTTTAGATCCACATAGAGGTTAAATTAAAAGTTGCGCAGATTAGTCGTACTGAGGGAAAACGACTTGGAATGGAGATTATTTTTTTTGTTTTTTAAATTGT
This sequence comes from Artemia sp. Qi Xiang Cuo, assembly GCF_049724085.1. NCBI lineage: Eukaryota > Metazoa > Arthropoda > Branchiopoda > Anostraca > Artemiidae > Artemia > Artemia sp. Qi Xiang Cuo. The sequence goes on along the minus strand of NC_142797.1, from coordinate 29,487,220 downwards.
TATTTTTTATTATGGTTTGCTGGTCTTTTGGGGCATGGTGTGGTTGCTCTTAACGTGGAATTAATATTTGATAATGGATAGAGATAATCGTGAAATTCCATCATCAAGGTTAAAAGAATTTGAGCGGAATTCTCTTTCATTTCAGTCAATTTTTCAAACTATTGTAGCTGGTGATGATGAAGATACTTCTAGTAATTTTGATATCCCAAAAAATCAATATATATTTATGAATGAGCTGGTAAGAAAACATGTAAATACAAGTAGGATGTCGTTTTGGAATTGCCGGGGTTGGAGGACTGCGCAGGATGTGATTGAAACTTTTTTGTCGGATTCAGATACAGATATATTAGGCCTATGTGAAACTTTTTTAGATGATTTTTCAATTGAAAATATACATGTAAAAGATTACCAATTTTTTCACATCGGTCGGAAAAGACCAAAACAAGGGGGTCTAGGTGTTTTGATTTAAAATTGCATACCAGCACGTATAAGGATTGATTTTTTGCCAATGAATATTGAAATGATTTTTGAATCTTGTGTAGTTGAATGCTCTTTTCCAAATAATCGGAAGTTTTTAATTGCAGTTATTTACCGTACTCCGTCATCCAGCCAGATAGAATTTAAAAATCATTTTGAAAGTATGTTGGATAAATTAGCTAGTCTTAATACTCCTTATTTAGTTATGGGTGATTTTAATATTGATTTAATGAAACTCCTATCTGCAGATCAGAATAGAATAGATAGAAATATTTTGCAGTTTTTGGAGGGCCCACTATCTTATGGACTAAACCCCGTATGTTTTGTGCCCTCTAGAATAGCTGATACATCATTTTCACTTATTGATAATATTTTTTCACCTTATAGTGCTGTTAATACATTTATTATTCCTGATGATTCATCTGACCACTGTATAATTATGTCTGATTTTCTTATAAATTTTCCGCATAATAAAAAAAATCAAACCAAGCGTAGAGATTTTTCACATAAAAATGTGTTAAGGTTAAAAGAAGGGCTTGGTGATGTTGATTGGAGTCCTATAATTGATGAGAAGGATCCGAACCAATCATTAGATAAATTTTATTATATTATGAATGAAAAGCTTGATCTTTTTTGCCCATATAAGAGCCCGAGAGGAAAGAAACTTACCCCAAAAAAACCTTGGATAAATGAATCACTTTTGAGATCTATTAATGAGAAAAATCGTTTATATAAAATTAGAATAAAATATCCCACGGAAATAAATCTCACGCGTTTTAAAAATTATAAGAATATGCTGGTAAGGATCCTTAGAGTAAGTGAAAGACTTTATTATGAAAAATCTTTTCGAAATTCAGATTCCCCTAGAAAAACTTGGAGTTTCATTAAAGATAAAATTGGAAGAAATAAAAAGTTGTTACACCCTGAAGTGTTATTTGATATTAATGGTAAAGAATTTAGAGGACCACAAGCTGTTGCTAAGAAGTTTAGTGACTATTTTGCTAGTATTGGATCATCTGTTGTTTCAGGAGAAGTTGACCTTTCTTCCCCAAGGTCGCATAAAAAATATCTACCGCCCACTGAAGATACGAGCATATTTATGGCCCCGGTTACTTTTGCAGAATTTCAAAAGGTCATTAAGAATTTAAAAAATGGTAATTCATTGGGATATGATGAACTTTCAACTAATTTGCTAAAAAATATTGCAGGTGTAATTTTTGAACCATTGCTTCATATTTTAAATTTATGTATTTTCTCAGGTACATTTCATAAAAGATGGAAAATTGCACGTGTAATACCATTGCATAAAAAAGGAGATAAATCTGATACAAATAATTATCGTCCTATTGCAATTTTATCACCATTGTCTAAAGTATTGGAAAAAATTTTAAAAGGAAGGATTACTAATTATCTAAATAAAATAAATTTTTTTACCAAATATCAGTTTGGATTTAGGGCAGGCCATTCGACAGAACAAGCATTTGCAGCTCTTGTATTAGAAATAAATGACTGCTTAGATAGTAATTATCATTTATCTACTTTTTTTTATTATTTTAAAAAAGCATTTGACACTTTAAACCATGAAATTCTTTTTGATAAAATGGAAAATTCCGGTATAAGAGGGAAAGGACTAGAAATAATAAGATCATACCTTTATGGACGTAAAATCGTGGTAGATGTTGATGGTCATTTGTCTAGTTTAAATGATCTTGAAGATATTGGTGTCCCACAAGGATCGGTATTAGGTCCGCTTTTATTTTTGATGTATATTAATGATCTTCCACGATGTTTGCAGTGAAATAATGGTCTTGCAATTTTATTTGCAGATGACACAGCTGTTTCTGTTAAAGCGAATGATTCATCTAAATTGATTCAAAATTTGTTTAACACTGTTAGTTCAGTTAATCGATGGTTTGTTTCTAATTATTTAGTACCGAATTTTAAGAAGACTGAATTTATGGTTTTTGGTCATTCAAAACGTGCTACTAAAAAAATTTCATGTCAGGAGCTTCAAGTTGGTGAGCATAAAATACGTAGAGTTCAATCATATCGTTATTTAGGAGTTTTTATTGATCCCCTTTTGTCATTTCAAACTCATATTGATCATTTAAGGGTGAAACTTTCGCAAAATATTGGGTCTATGTATCGTTTGCAACATGTTTTTCCATTTTCCATTTTAAAAATAATTTATCATTCTTTGATTGCTCCTTATTTAAATTATTGCACAATTATTTATTTAAATACTTTTTGGACGCATATAAAACCCCTACAGATCCTTCAAAATAAATCAGTGAGAATACTTGGAAATTTTTTACATCGTCCATCAAAACTTAGAGATGCATCTGAAAATGAAACATTATTTCTTTTCTTGAATTTATTAGATCTGAAACATATAAGAGAACTTAATATATCAATATGGCATTTTAAAATACAAGATCCTAGTAGTTATTTTTATGAAAAATTTCTGTTGATTCTGCCCCCTCCTTCGGCTCTTAGGTGTTCTGGAACATATCGAATTCCCTTTGTTAATTGTGAAAGATCTAGATTTTCAATTAGATACCAAATACCATTTATTTCAAATAAATATAGGCTGAAAGATAGAATTCAAATTGAGTCATTTCGGCAAATATCAGTTCTAAGGAAGAAAATATTAAAATTATGTATTGACCTGTGATGGTGGAATAGAAATTTTATTATTATTATTATTATTATTTTTTTGTTTATATTTGTTACCCATGTTGGGATAGCCTTCCGTGCCCCACTTGTCCAGCGTTTGTTTTCTTTATGTTTGTTATGTTTTTTTTTTCTTTAACCAGGTTTTTTTTTCTTTCTCTCTTTTGTTATGATGAGAAATTTTTTTTTTTTTTTTTTTTTTTTATTTTTTTTTTTATTATTAATACCCAATTTTACGAGTTTTGCTCTCTGTTGGGGGTATATGTTTTTTGTTATGTTGAATTAATTAAATAAACAGTTAAACAGTTAAACAGTATACTACTTTCATTAACCAATGCAGTTACACAATGCAGTCTCGTCGTCTCTCTTATGGGTTGGTGCGAACATTTTTTATGCAACAAATCTGTAAACTGAGATTGAAAAGACATGAAATCCATTGGTGTTTTATGAACTGACCAATCAATATTTGACATACTAAACTCTCTAACAACAACTAAACAACATCCAGGAACTGGAAGCTCTGACAAGTACTACAGCAATAAAATGGACTGCAACAAATAGCAACATTTTGCAAAGGAACACTAGATTTTGGTATTCGAATATCCACAATTAGACTCTCAGAGAACAACTGACTGACTGAGCAAGTAACTTTACTATATCTTATTTCACTTCTCAGATAAATAGTTTTACTTAGGATTACCTGCATTATGAATAAAATTGTATCGTGGAACAACAAGAACATAAGAGTAAAATTATAAAGAAAACTTAGAAAAAAACTAATTTAATGTTTAAAATTATCTAAATTGTAATGCCTGAGTGTTTTGTCTAGCATAATTATACATTTTTAGTTGCACGTGACATATCCTTCGTGTTTTGCTTTAAGGGTTTATTTGTTCATTGGGATGCTAGAGCAATTTAATGAGCATGGTTTAGTCTTTGAACGCTATGTGCTGTCTAGCTGGGCTGGCGGCCTAGGTAGGTCCCTCTGTTGATAATTTTAAGAGTTTCCGTGTGGCACCAATCCACGGAAACGAAGGAAGGCAAATATTTTTTCTGTTGTTGGTTTTCGTTTTAATGATGACACAAAAATATGTATTTCAATATTTTGAACAAAATTTATTGTCCAGTGTATAAATAGTAAACCACATCTGAAACCAAAAGATGTAAAATATACTTTTCTTAGTTGAAGAAAAAGACTGTCAGTTAAAAATCTACATAAACTAATTTTAAAACATTTTTCCACAAAAAAAGTTTTTAAGAGAAAAATCAAAAGCTAAATTAAACCAAAGATGGAAAGAAATAAATTTAAATAACGGTTCAAGCAAATGTGCCTTCTAACGACCAGAACATAATTTATGGTTTACTCAAAAGTGTAAATCACCAGCAATAGATAAATGAAACCCAATACAAACAGAAATTGTAATAAATGACTAAGTGAAACTTAAAACGAGCAGAAATTGTCACAAAAAAAGTAGGGCTAACACACCCCTGTGCCTTTTGAGGACCATAACGTAATTTTCAGTTCACTGAAAACAAAATACATTTTAAACATTTTCTTCTTTTATAGACCTAATTTTAACAAATCAAATATTGTTAAGATTCTGAGGAATGAATATAAGTATATATTAAACTTCAGCCCGCATTCATTCATTAGTTTCAGTAATCTTGGTGTTTTTTTTTGTTTTTTTTTTTGCATTATGACAAATAAGAACAATTAACTAGAAATAAAATAGTTTTCAGTAAAGTGTAAATTGGCTTCTGGCCCCTGGCTATAATAGCTTACAGTGTGGGCTATTTTCATTCATTGCCACATGACCAATTTTGTCATTGTTTGTTTTTTGACTGAATTGGTTATCGTTTCTCGCATGATTAAGGGTCCGATTGCCCATAACAATAAGTAAAATTGTAATTTTTAAATAACATTCTTTAGAATCCGTGATTTTCAGACCTTTGCTTAGATGAAAAATTTTTCTTCTGGAATCTCCTTCCTCCTACTGCTTATAATGTCTCGATGGCCGTTTTTAACAGTAGATTTATATCTCAATGCTAGCATTTAACAAAATGTCCATCTAATAGTATCTGGCTATATACAATTATGAGTATCTGGCTAGATTGTATATGCCACATTTACAACCATTTTTTAGACTTGGAAGACAAAGATCCATTGTTAAATGAGGATGTTGAAGATTCGATTATTCCATATATACCTCGGCCAGCTATGACAGATACCAGGCCTTACTTCAAAATGGAATTTAATACCACAGGTCTACAGTTTGGAGCTGTTCCCGATCACTCTGTAAAGAAGAGACCAGCTTTTGATGGTAAGGATGCACATTTTCAGATTTGTATCGAATTAGAAATTTGCTTAAAGCCATATTTGATAACACTCTGGGTCCTATGATGGGTTTTGTAACCTTTTTAAAAAACTAATTACGTAATATCTGATATAATTTTAACTGAGAACACTGAATAATATAAAATTTAGAGAAACTTAAAACGAACAGACATTTCAATTTCTGGTCTTTTTAGGTTTTGTCTATCTATCTATAGCAGAGTCTATTGTTTTATTTCTTGGTGTTGTCCTTCATTTTAATTGCCATTTGTTTTAAGCTCCCTTTATTTATTCATTGTAATTTCAGCTTGTCAATTTTGAATTTCTATTCTTTGTTCTACATTACTATAATTATTGTTATTTCTCGCTTCTCGTCTTAAAAAATTCCTTTTGTTTCAGGCTTTACCGGAATTCTTTACTTTTCTGTGAAATTTTTCTTCGAAAATATTTGTAAAATTTTTACGCTTATTTTTTTTTTACTTTTTACTTTAAAAAATTTAAAATCCCATTTTTTCCGTAATTAACAAAACTGTTTTGTTTATGTGTGAATTGTAGTATTATTTGTTAATATTTCCTGGTTGCTCTGCTTAGCAACTGCCCTCTTGTTTGATCATTCTTCTCTTTCTTACTTTGCTCATGTTTGTAGCAGCATATGCACGAGTTACCGCATCCCCAAATTATCTATTAATTGGAGTCAATATTGACAATGAAATATTATCCAAATATTAAGCTATAACATGTAGCATTCGTATATATTTGAATTACTAACGTTTATTTACGCATTCTTTAAGATTTGGAAGAAAAAGATCCATTATCGACTGAAGATCATTTTAACGAAGATGTTGAAAATGAGATTTTATCACAAGAACCTCAGTCCTCTGGGACAGCTCTCATGCCAGACTTCAAAATGGAATTTGATGCTGGACTCCGTCACCCTGAGGCTTTATTTAAACAATCTATAGCTATTAGACACATCGTTGACGGTAATTATATACCTTTTTTCCGTTTTTAGGACAAATAGTAGGCCTACTAGATTTCTGACATAAATAAATTCTAAATACACTCAGGATAAAAGGTCATGTTTCGTAAGGCTAGGTTTCAGGACTATATGCTGGGTTATGTTTGCTAATAATGCTACAATCAGGCCCGGCGGTACATCGGGCAAAGTCCCGGTGTGTCCCTCCTCTTATAAAATAATAGCGCCCTTCATTTAAAAAAACAACATTCTTAGAACTACAATAATAATAATAATAATAATTTAATTACCCACCATCTACAAAAAGATTATAGTGGAGCACAACAAAAAAGAAAAAAGATACGAAACTCAAACAAATGCAGGTGAAAAACGATGTCTCATCAATCTGACTTTGAACACTGAATTGTCCCGAATGGTCGACCATTGCTTGGATAGCTCCGGAAGTCCATATTTTTCCAGTCGAGAATTCCGGTATAGCTTGGATATATACAGTAAAAATTTCGCATACTTATAGTAGCACTTTTGGATTTTTTCGCAGTCTCTCACTGTCAGCACATGGGATGCACCGCCAAGGTAGATTACATGTGGCTGGCAAACTGAACGATAAATTGAGGCTAGAGATTTCCTGGAGTAGCGTCCACGATTCGGCACTATAAACCCGTAAGCACGTTTAATGGCGGTAGTTGTTTGCTTGACTATGGATTGCCTGGTTTTACCGATCGTTTCTGCAATCATGTTACCCAGATATTGTAGCTCAGACATTGCAGGGACTGCATGATTGCCGAGGGTCACAGATTCACTTTTAGGTGCGTTCAGGGTTAAAAACTCACACTTCTCTATATTGATAGAGAGTCCGATAGAAAGAAAGTCACTGTGGAGTCGACTCAGGTTATCTTGTAAGTCAGCTTTTGATCTACTGAGCAGAAGGACGTCGTCAGCGCATGCAAGGTAAGACAGGTCGGTACCGTGAAGTAGAAGGGAGGGCGAGATGTGGTCCAGAATATTGGAAATCACATGTTTGAAAATGAGAGGACTAAGAATGTTCCCTTGCCTCATGCCTTTTTCTATTTTGGCGGGATCTTATGTTCTATCTTTCCATTTGGCAGAAACTATTGAATTTTCATACCAGAATTTCAATGTTTTCACTATGCTCGCACTTACACCACTCAGCAGTAGAGCATTCATTGCTTGCATGTGGTTGACACTGTCAAACGCTTTTGAAATATCTATAGCGCATATATAGAGAGGCGACTTGTTTGTCTCTGAGTTCATGAGTACATTTGCAAGAAGGAGATGAGCCTCTGGACAACTGAGACCTTCCTGGAATCCATGTTGATTATCCCCGAAATCTCCAGTATCCAGCTCGGAGAAGATCACATACTCAAACACTTTGCTCAGGCTGCAAGAGACTGTTATGGGTCTGTAAGATTTACAGTCATTGGGATCTTTTCCTTTCTTGGCGATAGAAGTGATGACTCCTTTCAGGAAACTTTTTGGTACAAAACCCCTGGAGATGCACATCTAGAAGATAAGCTGAAGGTGGGAATAGAAACTTTCAGGTAAGTGCTTGAGATATTTTGTTGTGAGACCATCGCCATTTGTCCCATTTTTTCCTTTGGAAAGTGCCGTTTTGACCGAGAGTTTGATCTTTTCCAGGGATATGGGAACAACACAGCGCTGGCCCGAGACGCGCGCAAGCCAGCTTGTGAGTTCCTTTTCATACTGGTTGGTTATGGCAAGATTCTCGTCTCCGTATACCAAAGTATAGTAAGAGTGCCAGTCATGCAGTGTCAGGGAAGTATTAGGTGCACGGTCGTCCGGTCAAATTAGACTTCGCCATGATTTCTTGTTCTCGACATGGCAAAGTTCATGGTCAGTTTATTTTTGAAAGTCAGTCTGACCGTTTCGCTTTGTCCGAAGCGGAGAGCTTCCTCTACAGGGCCTGGATTATGCTTTACCAGTTCATTAGCATCCACATCAACGGAAAGTCCTCTTATTATGCCAAACAATTTTTCTTCCCTCAGTTTGCACTTTAAGCTGTTTTGGCTGCCACTTGGCAATTTTGCGGAAAGGACGCTAGGGGCCTCACTACAAAAAGCTTTGGCTTTTACAACGTCACTGAATTTGACATGAAGCTTGTTATTTCTCAGTTGCCTGACCCCTTGTATGCCATCTTCAGACTGCAGTTAACCAAATGTTTATATTCTAGTCAGGGGGTCGATACATAGAGCGTCTTTGACGATTACAGTAAAAATTGGTTGCTCGGTGTTTCTTGCTGCTGTAGCGCCAATGGCTAGGGAGGCAGTCAATTTAACACCAATCATGTACTTCTTGACGACGGACATAGAGCTCTTCAGATCCCGCATTTCTCCTAGCAGGATAGAGAAATTACTCTCGGGGACCTGTGGGACTTGAGAAGGATGAGTGATGACAAAAGTTGTAAGTTGGATGTTGTTCCGGTCGCATTCAGCTAGCAAATCCAGGATTTCTGATGTCGCTGAATCTTTTGTTCGGCTTTTCGTAGCTTGAGAGGTTCTTGCAGGGAATGTTATCTGAATGAGCTCCAATTTAGTGTCGCGTAATGCTGTCGAAGAAATTGCAAGTCATTTTCGACAGCAACGCTAGATCCAGCTTTCTGTTTGACTGGAGAAAGTTCAGGCTTGGGTTGAGATGTAAATTCGTCTGTGCCATATTCAGCGCCAATAAGCAAGGAAAGCGTAGGTTCTTGCTACCTATTCCCCACAGTTTAAGGGAGACCCCACTCCTGGCAGGTACGACGGCACTTGCAACAAGAAACCTCCCCTCTTCTGCTTGCTTATTCGGGAAATCGTCACTGTCGTCTTTTTTTTTGGGGGCGGGGGCTTTGGACTTGTGGACCTTTACTACAGCACGTGGCAACACTGCACTGTAAAATTCGGGCACACCTTAAAAAGTTCAAAAATCAGTCTCTGACAATACTGCAAAACGGAGTAGCTTTTTTGTTTGAAATGAAAGATCCAGGAATGAGACGAGATGGAGGTTTGCAGCTGGATTTTTATCACAGTCGATTCACTGAATTTTAGGGAGTCGATTGATATCTGATTCACGCAAAATCGGTAGCTTTTACCGTTGAAACAATATTATTTCGCAAGGAATAGCTCAGAGACGTAATCGCACCAGCGTTGCCACAATTCAAATTATAATTTTCGCTTTTGAGAAATTAATTTTGAAAAAGCTCGTTTACGGCTGGGTGTAATCTACATGCTATTTGAGGCATTCGCTCCCTAGTTTCCTTGCATTAATGACTATTATTAAATAAATCATTATTTTAGTAGCAGGTTGGCAGCACTGCAAGTTCTGCTGCCAAAATGTTTGTTTGCTTTAGTTAGCATAGGCTTGGCCCTATCCAGTAATCTGTTTGGATAAAGTGTGGCGGTCTCCCGCTTTAAATGGGCTGTGGTGTCAACATCGGCCATCTAACCCCCCAGAATTTTTATCGAAGTGGTCGGACGCTGGCAGACTATGGGCTGCGGGAGAGCTAGTGAGGCATATTTTAAATTGATTCTCCTACTGTTTTGAGGGTCGCGTTTATTGTCTGTACTGTGTCCCGCAATCAGAGTCACTGTCGGTCAATGTCTATGTGCAAAAAGTTCCAACGAAGCTTCTCATTGACAAATCTGCTTTGTAAGTTTAATGGTTAAGTTTAGAGCTGTGTATTCTCAAAAGGGCTGGACTTGCTGTGTTCAAGTGATTTACCTGTAATCTTGTTCAGTCATGGATGATAACGATGAGTGTCCCCCTTTGAGAGGGTTAAACTCGCTCGATGGCTCTTTGCACGTCCTTCTTCTACTCTTTTCGTTACTATTTCTTTTATTACGTTATTTACAATTAATTGAGGGGTTTTGTTAGTGTAAATTGAGTAGTTGTGCGAGTTGCCTCGTAAGTCGGCCCTCGATGGATGAATGTTACTGTGTGGCACACAAAAGGCGTATTGTGAAATTCATCACGGATGCAGCACCTGCACCAGAAAAAAGGCATCCTGAAATTCCAAACCGGCCGTGCTGATATCTGTTTCAAGGCCTTTCAACCAGGAAGTGCAATGGGGGGTTGGGGGCCTGCCATTCTGTGCTTTCGCATACCCTTCCTACTTACTTTCCTCAGATTTCTTCAGGTACCCATTTAGAGGGTTGACTCTCGCTGAGCTTACAGAGTCACTTGGCTGGTACCAGAGTTAAATTGCTATTATTAGGAGGCGAGGCAGGTATGAGGTGAGCGCATTGTAACCTAACTTTTTCCGTCTTGTTTATAAATCAACAGTCAAGCACGCACATTATTAATGGGAATTCCTATCCATAATAACGTCTGAAAAAATCATGCCACTAAACATGGTTTAAGTTCTATTAATGACCTTTATTTCACGGAAAACTCAGCTACTATTTTGGTGGCAATATCAACGATCAGAAAAAATAATTTCCTCCATCAGCCCCTCAGTCACGAAAAGAATATTTAAATATAGAATATGAATTTCCTTGTGTATCTGATGCAAAAGATGGCTTCAAAAAGCTAAGCCCAAAAGATCTCTCAGTTTTTTTTTCTTGTCATCCCCAACAGCCCAATGAAAAAATGTTCGTTTTTTAAATGAAGAATACAATATTTGCTGTCGAACGAATTGATGGCCTCTCTTTACGTAGGGCTATCCTACAATGAAACAAATAAAAAAAACTCTGCTGTTATATTTGCCTGGTCTATTGCACAGTGAGTTCAAGCTTTTGTACCAGATTTGACGATTGGAGACATGTACATTGAAGAGTCGAAGATTATGAAGCCTCCAAAGCTCATTTATAGTCCTTTACTTTATTCATGACCACTAAACAAAAAGAAAAAAAAAAAAAATATCAGCTTACGATATACATCTAAGTAACCAGCAGCAAAGGAGCAAGCAAAAGGCTGTGGAAAAAAGACACGTCGCTGAAGTTATTGTTGAAATTACAAACTAACAGGCTAACAAGGCTTTGCTTTTTGAGCCACTACAGAATTCAGAGCCACTACACATGCAATGAAGAATCCACAAATCAAGGTAATTTTTTTAGAGCTGATTATTTTACTCAGTAAACATGATTTTACACTAAAAAATCCTTTAAACATGATTACTCGTAAAAGTGAACGATCCTATGCGAGAAGAAAGCTTAAGGAAGAGAAACCGAAATGAAGAGTGAAGCATTAGGAAGAGGAAGATTTGTTACATTTCTCAGTAATAACACTGCCATCAAAATCTCTGCAGTTATTCGAAATTTGATAAAAGAAGCAATATCATCAAAGATAAAGGAAGCTTTTAAGTTTCCTATATTGATGCACACAACGAACGATTGACGTTTCAGGAAATGATCAGTGTGCATATGTGGTGCGCTTTGTACATAGGTTTGAAGTAGTTAAGAGATTACTATCTTTGGAATGTGTCACATCAACATCGACTGAAGTGCTTCTATTTTCATTAAGAAATACTCTAGAATAGGTGTGAATCGCCATTGAAAATTGCGTAGCAAATGCTTTTAACGGGGCATCAAATGTGAGTTGAGCCTACAGTGGTCAGACCGCCAAAATAGCGAACATCGTACCAAACCACTTCCACATTTGGTGTTATGCACATGTATTAAACTTGTAGAGAGTGATACAGCACAGATCCTGCCGTCAACAATTCCGTTTTTTGGTTTGCTTAAAGAAGCTGAGATTTTTGAGGGAATTAGCAAAAAGACAACAGGCGTATGCTGAAGGAAACCCAGTTTGCTAGGTAGGAGCTACATGTTGGCGCAGTCACAGCGATGCCGCTGTTAAGATCTTTTGGAGAATTGGCAACTGGACCTGTCAGTCCCTGATTGATCAGTCTTGAATAGCAAAATCTGTTTTTTTACGAGCCGAAGATGGCATTATAGAAGGTTTCAATGTTAAACATGTTAAATGAATTCAACACCAAAGTAAGGTGTGACGCTTTGGAATTTCTTCTCAAGCTCCTAGGTTTTAATTTTTTTTTATTTTTAGTGTAATATTTATCAATATTTATTTAACAACAACAACAATCTACATACAAAATTCGATATGATTCATCCAAAACCAAATGGTTGATGTGGAGTGAGTCAGGTAAGAAACACATACATGTAACATCATTTAAATTCAGTATAATAAGAAAGAAAAATAAAGAAGGAATATATAAAATAATAATAATGCTAAATGGGTAGCAACTGCATACCATGTCCTTACTGTGGTGTGACACTCACCAAACTACAAGCAATTACAACTTAGTTTAAATCGACTGAAATCTCCAAAACAGACAAAACTAAAATTCCTGATTACTTAATAATTTTTCTTTCAATTTTCCTTTAAAGTTACTAAAATTTTCCATCTTCTTTATTTCTTTTTCTAAATCATTCCATAATTTTGTACCCTTCATAATAAAAGAAAACGTAGACCTGGCAGACACTACATGCGGAGCATAATAGTAGTCAATACCCCTAGTATTATGGTTATGTATATTCCATCGGCTATAAAGTAAACCATTAAAACACTCCGGGAGCAGTTCATATAATATTTATGCATAAATATTAATATATAAAAATCATGAAAAACTGACGCTGAGAATATCCTAAGATCCTTATATACTTTTTGAACCGACTCCATTTCTGATTCACCTGATAATACTCTAATAGACTTATGTTGAGTAATTCACACAGGATTAACAATTGAACGTACCCAAACATACAGAAGAACAATACAAAACATAAGGATGGATTAACGAAATAGAGAAAATCCAAAGTGTACTAGTTTTTTAATTGTTACTGCTATGATTTTTCTTCATATCTTAAAGATTGTAATACCACTCTCTTACTACCTCCAAACTAAACATTCAAACTCATGCATAAAGGTTGGTAGGTTCATGAGTTTCAAGATTGAAACCTCTACGAAACAAATCCGAAGATATATTGGTTGTAGCTAAAACATTTGTCTTGTCATTTGTAGAAAAAATTGAAGCCTTATCCGAATAATACGGAATTAAGGATGCCATGGAAAAAAAAAAATAGGAAAGTCAATAAGATGGCATGGGAAGAATGTGATGATTAGCAAGTCCGATCATAACTGCATTATGTACAAACAAACAGTTCGTGGTAACGAACTGTATAGTAAGCGCGACTCGTCTCAATAGTAACCGAAACTTAAAAAAATGGAATTTTAATGCCAATAGATACATCAAAACAATTGGATTTCTTGTTGTTTTAAATATTTACGTTTCATTAAATTTAGTTTTACTCATGAAAATTTGCGAGCCTGAGAAAATTTGCTTTATTTTTGAAAAAAGGAGAAAACACCATCTAAAAGTCATATAATCTTAATGAAAATCACACCATCAGTTTCACTGTAGCAGAGAACCGTACTGTAGAGGTTTCAAGCTCCTATCTGCAAAATTGTGGAATTTGGTATTTTTGCCAAAGAAAAATCACGGATGCGTGTTTACCTGTTTGCTTTTTCTTTCCCCAGGGGCGGTCGTATCGAGCCAGTAGTCCTAGAATGTCGTAAGAGGGCTCATTCGGAAATTAAACGGAAATTAAAAATTCTAGTGTCTTTTTTAATCAAAAAAACAAAACAAAAATTAAAAATAGAATCACTTTTTACAAAAAAACTGCATTTTTGATTTCTTTTCATACAGCAGTTTTTTTCAAAGATATTTGTTTTTGGAAGCAAGTCTGAATTCTAACACCTATATATATGTTTATATATATATATATATATATATATATATATATATATATATATATATATATATATATATATATATATATATATATATATATATATATATATATATATATATATATATATATATATATATATATATATATATATATTTATCTTTATTTGATGTTTCTCCGGATTGAAATTAAAAAATAAATGTAGTTTCATCAATAAATAAAGTATAGAACTCATATCAACCTCAATATATCTGAAGCAAATATTTGTCACGGTATTATAACGAAACAACGAAAAATATTTTTTAGAATCCGACGCACTTTCCATTCTGCCAACTGACGTCCTTTGTATGAAAAATGGTACTTTAAAAGAGTTTTCCCAAAGTCTAGGTCGATTTAAATCTTCTTTTCACACAGAAAATGCCCGTATGCCAGTTTTTAGAAAAATTGTGCTGTTTTCGAGGAAAAATATACGCATATACAGTTATTTCTCGTTTAATAAGATAGATATACAATAATCTAAGAATAGTTTAGGATTTTTTATTTACCTGTTCAATGTGTAGCCATATATTCTTATTTACATGAAACCGATTAAATTTGACTTAACCCATGATATAGGTTCCAGACCAGGGCGTTACTAGCCAAAATATTTGGGGGGGGGGGGGGAGTGATTGATTTTACCGACTGGTTGATCATTTATACCAACTGTTTTCACCATTAATTAACATAATGCCCATTTCTAATACGAAACTTGGGATCACAATTCAGCTTAAAGAATCATATAATCTGAGGAAGAATAGTTGCTTAGTTCTTTTCAAACAGTTCGTGGTAACGAACTGTAAGTAAGGAGTTCCCATAAGAAGCGTATGAACAACGACATGGTGACCTAGTCAAGAATGGAGCAATATATTAGGAGAAAAGTGATAACATGATTTATATACAAAAAGATCTCAGAAATGAAAAATTGGCAAGTTTTAAATTAAAATACACAGATTCAACAAAAAAAAGAAGAAAATACAACTATATACCTTCAGTTAAAAATCCAAACGTCTTGGTTTGGATGACAGCCAGACTACAGCCAGAAATACAGCCAGCCGAATTACTTTCAGTAATTTGTCAAGTTTCAGCTCGTCTGTAACGTCAGTCTTGCAGCATATCATGACAAGGTGATCCAAACGGTCATCGTCCATCTTTGTGCCTAAACGTGTCATGACCAGTTTCAGTTTCCTAAAACTTCTTTCTGCTGTGGCCACAGTTGGTGTTGCTATTGTAAACCACTAGTAAATTGACCAGAGAGTCGGGAATATCCATTTGACAGTGTTAATTTCACGGAATAATCCCTCAAAGATGGTGTGATTTATGACTTTGTTGGTTTCAACCTCAGCCCTGGCCAAAAAGTGTTTGAAAGCCTTTAGCTCTAACGTTAGTTCCACGGGATCTAAGCCTTTTCCAGGAAACATCTTCATGAGTTCGGAAAGGCTTTCATAGCTGTCATCTATTTTGCCCAGTGAACTTTGGTATGCCGGCCCCAGAAAAGATCAGTTGTCGTAGATTGCGACATCCAAGCCGGTCAATTAGACTTTAAGGATACCGCAGAACTCCTTAGCTTAGAATGATTTCCAGTCATTCAGCGGGTTGGCTCCATAATTAGCAAATGCCTCTGAATAACGAGCAGGCGGACGTCCAGGACGATGTTTAAGTGAGAAATAGTCAATGGCTATTGAACCAAATTTCCTGCTTTGCTGGTTAATTTGTTTCAGCACTAAGATACAGTGAAGAATTTGGAATTGGAATCCATGATCTTTGATTGAATTATTTGAGCAAGACTTTGGACTTATGTTATATTTTTGCTGAGTGAAGCCACGTATATATTATATTTTAGCATTCAGTGAAGCCACAACGAATGCTGTAACCTCACTGGGATACCGCGGTGGATGAAACCTAGCCTACTACGCGGTCAATTTTTCTTCTTTACACGGTCGCTAATATTCAAATTGCTTCTGTTCCTCTCAACTTGCCAAAGCTTGTCTTGTAAAGGGATTATAAATTCGTTACCTTTAGTTGACATATGCATCTTTTCCTCCTATTTTTCTTTCGAAGGATTTTTTCCTATTTTCTTTCTATTTTTCTTTCTTTCTTGCCCGATAGTGTAAACTGCAAAGTTTAGCTGGTTCTTTGCTTAACTTTTTTTTATTTTGTTTTTGCAAGAATGGTTAAACTGTATGTTGTGTAAACTGTATGCAAGTTAAGAGTATATTGGAGTCGATTATGTCATATGTGAGGGACGGTTTAGGGCTTGAAGATATTAGGGACTAAGTATGTGGATTAGTTGAAAGGATTTTACAGGATTAATAAACACAGGCATGCCTAGCCCATCGCTTGCTTTCGAATTCACTGGGTGGATATTGTCGGTGGAAGGATATTTGGGATGAAGTTTTATTTTTTAAGGTGGGTTTGAATAAAAAGGAAATAAAGTTATTTGTTGAAATGAGGGCTGATAGTTTTCCACCGGGCCAAAGAAGGAAGTTAATCGAGAGGGAAAGCTCAAAGACTGGTCCATATTGTTTATCCTATGTGTGGTTTGAATGAAAGTGTATGTAGTGTATGTATGATTGTAGAATTGACCTGTTTAGTATGGATGATTTTGAGTGGTTGGTGGGAGTGTATGCGGATGACTGTTTTATGAGTGTCAGGAGTTTGACACGATTCCTTTGTCTCGCCATGGATCATAGAGCTAGATTTCTGTAGGATTATGTTAGGATCTTTTAATTTCTGTCTAATTGTTCTTTGTTTTATATTTTTTTCAAAATGGCCTATGGGGTGTAATAGGAAATAAATTCTATTTTATGTAATTACTGTGTTTTTTAAGGCTTGGAAACGAAAATTTTTTTGTCAAATCAAGACGCTGTAGGTCAAGATACTAAAGATTCCTTGTTTTCGTACGGATGTCCATCATCTTTAACTGATCGCATGTTGAATATCAAAACCGAATCTGACGTTGCATTTCATCACCCTGAGGCTTTATCTAAGTCACTTGTAACAACTGCACCAATAGTTGAGGGTAAGGATATACAATTTTTAGTTAATTTGTCTTCCATTTTCTTTTGTCGAGTAGCACTAGATATCTAACAGAATCAAATACTGATTACAATAAGGACTGTAAGCCAGGTTTTCATAAACCGTCATTTCTAATAAGATAATTTTTATAATTTTATTTAAAAATGATGGATTAGTCGAAATGTAACCTTTTTAACGTTAGTATAGTGCAAGTAGAGGAATTTTTGGTTTCTTAGGCTTTATAATAGGAAGACCATGTTAAAACATTGTTCAATTAAGTATTTAGGAGGAAATTATGAACAAATGTATTCCTGATGATAATAAATCCAGGAACACGCTCATTACAGCTGATACAGTTTCTTATGAGGAAATTTTGGAGCCTCAAAATACTTAATAAATTGCTTGACCTTTATTGAGTGACAATTAGTCTTCGTAAGGATTTATAGAATATTACTTCTTTCAAATCTTACGTCTCAGCGTAATTTTATCGCTAAAGGTCTATTAACTGTGTGTTTACTTTCAATGAGAATCAGATAATACTAAAACTCGATACCGAAGCCGTCGGTAAATTTAAATTTAAATTACCTGAATTTTGAAGTTCAAATTCCTATTAACTTGTCTGGTTTTGTTTCTATACGAACTAGCATTGAGAATGAAATTCTATTTGGCTGAATCAATTTCAATTTCAATTTCAAATAAGTTGAACTTGGGCTCCGCCTCAGTTAGCTCTGGGTATTACCTAAGTTTAATTATGAATGGGTCTACATTTAGATAATTTTCAAAATTAGTATTCGCTATATAGACCTCATTTTAAATATGTCTTAATCAACAATGAATCCTAATTTTATGCTTCCTAAATTAATTCTTGTGCTTGTGTCTGAGAGAGGCAAGGTAAAAGAATTGACATCGTTTTTACTTGACATCTGATATTTCTCTTTTTGTTCAGTAAAACAGTCAAGCGGTGATGAAGATCATGAGAAAAAATAATGATTAATATAAATTAACACATATTGTGGTGCCTACCTGGTCTTGGATGAAATAGCAATGCTATTTTTTTTTTAAAAGATGAGTTGCTTTAGCTGAATTAAAGAGCGGTATTTAAACTTCAATCTCAAGTAAATTTAGTAAGGTTAAAATTTGATAAAATTTGCTTTGCACGTTGCAGTCTTTAATGAAAAGACAAGCTAGTAAATATCAGAATTTTAGTCAGGCCCATATTTCACGTCTTGAGCAGAGCACATACCCTAGCACTTCATGGCGGTAAGATTTTAGCGTGATAGCCTACTCTTTGTACCTTAAAATCTTGTGATTTCTTCATTTTCTTTTCAAGTCACGAGACAAAGGAGTCAAAATTCTGAACATTAGTGATATTGAACATTCCAAGTATAATAAGCAAACGTTTGATCCTCTAGCTCCACCCATTTTAGAAAAAATTTACTTTGCCATAGTAGTACCACAACTTGTCACAGTCAAATCCGTGTCAATGAAATTTTGTACAATTCCAAGTTTAATTTAGAATGATCACTCAATCAAATTTGTTAGCCAAATATGTCTAAACTGACTGTCTTAAGACTAGCTCATAAGTACAACGAAAAAAACCTAAGGAAGAAATTGCTGTCTCGGTAAATCACTGGGCAACAGAGCTAAAAAAGTTCTGCTGTTTAAAGGTTTTAAAAATACAAAATTTGGTGATCCTGCATCTGATGTCCAGACTTTTTTAGTTTATGAAATCATTAGTATAGCCAGAATGCCATTGGTACTTACATCAATCGCATTATTTTGTCAGAAAGGTTAATTTATTTCTTTAATTCCCAAGATAGTATCTTCAATTTGATTTCTACAGTTTTTAATTGTGGGTCTGAAGCCTTGAACTAAAGTGATACAATAAATCAAATGGTAAAATATTGCCATTTTGCAAATTTACCGGCCTCAGAATTGCTCAAATTTCTTTTTTGGTGGAAAGGTTGGAATTCAGTTTTAGGTAATAACTGGTACTTTTTCTTAATTGAATCGCAACCTCTAGCTTTGTCACTTTGCTCTTTTTCTCCAATTTGCAGGAATTCATCCTGGATTTGGTACAGACAGGGAGAGAGGGGGGGGGTACACAAAACTTCAAAAACGTAAAAAAACTAGATGTTTTTTGTACATGTTGGACATTTTTTTTGGGGGGGGGGGAGGTTCAAGCAGAGTAACCCCTACTTCCCTGTATTCGATTTTTGGTGACATTACCAGAATGTAAGACATTTTTTTTTATATATATATTTCCATCAAGCCTCTCAGGTTCTGTGCTTTTACTCTTTTCTTTCTTACCTTAATTTCTTTAATGCTGGATAGGTATGTTATCCATGAGGATAAGAGTTGCTTCCTTGCTGTGGGGCTAGACATTTTCCCACCTCATCTGGCATCTCAAATTCTGATGCTTCATAGGAATTAAAAATTTTTCTCTATAGAGAGAAATTTTTTTAAGCTTGTGCCTTAGGTTACTTGTTTTAATTGAATATGTTTGTCTTTTCACTTGATTCATTTTTGTGTCGATTAGTCCCATGCTTTTTATTGTTCTTTCTGTATAAAAATGGTAAAGATTCAGCAACATAGGTATGATTTCTGTCTATTGGTATCTTAAGACCGACAAACCAAAAGAACCCAAATAGTTTCAGCTCAATATTACCGTGAGCTGATATTTTAGAGCATTTCAGTATTTTCGGAAGCGGATGGATTAAAACATACTTATTATAACTTAGTTCATTTAATCTCTGGAAAATATTGAGTTTGCTTAGTAAATGCGAAAAGATTGAATTTGTGCGCCTTAATCACATATTTTTGTTGTCTTCTTGATGACTTCATCCATGATGGTATAATTTCTGGTTTTTATACAAGTTAATTCTATTAAGTTTTACGCTAAAAAGTTCCATTTCTGTACTAAGGAAAAGTACTAGTACTCATGGACTTAGTTCGTTGGTAACTCGCGTGGGTGCTAGGCACTGGATAGCCTTGGTCTTCTTAGGAAAAAAATCTAATGAGAACCATTGTAAAATAAGTTAGCTTGAATAGTTTTAACCAAGCAGAATGTCTTTTATGATGACCGATACCAAAGCTGATATATTGACATCTGTAGAAATACAGAATGACAACGTTTTTTTTTCTATATCAGTAGATATGGATACTGCAGAAAAACCTCTTATCTCCAATCAGCTAATCCTGAGCAACCAAAAGCCAGCTGTCACGCCTCCACAATCTGTAGGACACAACGAAAAAGCATCTCTTTTGATAGCTCACTCAGCACCCGCTGATCAAGAAAAACTGGTTCTCAGACGAAGGAAGAACAATGCTGTCTACTATGAATCCTCTGATTCTGATGTAGACGATATCAGTGACGAAGGTAAGAAATTAATTTTGTTAAATCTGAGCAAAGAGAAGAGGTTGAGATTCCCTTTCCCTTGTTACATAGAACTTTTCTCTCAAAATAATTAGAAACTGGTGGCCCAAAATAAACTGAATGCCGTTAGCAGCCTTTTCTCCTCGTCCTTCCCTCCAATTTTTCTAATCCTGCTTACTCATGCAGCTCAACTGCTTTGCAACCTAAACCCCATGCAACTGTGCTCAGACTATTGTAATAGCACCAGTTTGAATTACTTTGTTACCAAAACGAAGAGCTTCATAAAAGTCGGGGTTCAGACAGTCGACTTCTGCTTTACTCTAGGATGAAAAAATTAATTTCTTCATTAAATTATATATCGTGTTAATCCTCCTTCAGGTCATCAAAGCCGTAACGTAACGTAACGTAAAAGTAACGTTTGAGATTACTCGGCAAATGATTGGGTAGTCTTCTGTTTGCCGCTTCGAATCCTCCTCCTCAGGAAATTTCCTGACCATGCCAATGTTCAGTACCACTCACACAACCTTGCCTCTTTACCTCTATTCTGATGATTACGCAAGTATAACCTTTTATGGTACACGGAGAAGTTTGTCTGTAGTTGGAGGAGTGCTATCAACCTGTATCACTAGTATTGCAAGCATAGTCTATACTTATCCTAGGAATCGAGAGAGATTATAGATTACTTTCTCCCCCCCCCCTTCCAATATTTTATTGGTACGTTAAGTATCTCAGACAGCTAATGATTTTGGGCATAAGAACGTAATTTTGAAGTTAAAGTGCACTTACCCGTTTACATAAAGACCCTCCGACTCTACTTCATAATGACTGATTTGTAATTATACACCGCTTTGTATAGTTTTACAAGGCCCTAAATGAATCAACTCAGTTAAATGGAACTTTGACATAAATGTATGTATGAACAGGGGCTCAAAAACTCTGTAACAGAGTTCCCTGATATGCTGAATTTGAGGGTGTAGTTTTCGTTAAGATCGCTTACGTTTTATCAAAAATAAAGCAAATTTAGTAACTTTGGTTCTTCATTTTTGAAGTCCATCTTAAAGCTTAACGATTCACACATATTTAAAATCACAATATAAAGATGATTCTTTTGACATGTGTTTGTTTTGCTATCAAAATTGTTTTGTTTTTTTCAGAGTTTCGGTTACCATTAGCCCGTGTTGCTCCTTACCCACAGTTCGTTACCGCCAACTGTTTGATACTGGGGACATTTTTTTCTAGATGTTCTTTATTGTAATTCAATAAAGAGATTCAGATTACATTCCTTATCATTTTAAAACAAGATCAATTAGCCCTCGTAAAACAAATCAGATTAGTAGACAGGCTGCGGTCGTCACTAGGGAAAGAATTCTTGCTAAATGTAATTTTGAATGGTCTTCTTTTTGTCTTGTTTGTTGTTCAGTTTACTTCAAGAGCTTATTTTTTTTTATACCTTTCTCTCTTCCTCCCTTTTTTGATTGTTGAGACCAGCTTAGTGGAGGTCTACACCGAAATATCTGCATTGTTCATTTTTTTTTCCGTCTTTTTCCATTGGCTAAAAATCCCCTTTGTTTGTTTTTTTCAAACCTTATTTATTCCCAGTTTGGTCTTGGAACCAAGCTGGGGAACCCAACCAAACATTTCTTTTTTAATTTTCTTCAACTTCATATCTGAAAGTCCTTAGACCGAGATGATTCCAGTGAAAAAAAAGTTTTCTATAAAATATGACCCGAAAAAGGACCGAAAAATTTCTTTAATAACTTGTAAATTGGAACTGCATGTCCCTTTAGAAAATTGATATGGATTTTCGAGGATCAATCTCTTATTCAAAATTCGCTTAAATTTTTTTCATCATTACTTTTCACTTTAGACTAAATATGAATTATACTTGCCATTCCGGATATGTCTCAAATGGCAAATATTTATATTTGTAAATTCAATATTATCATTTCGCTTTTTAGACTGAATTAGAGGTATTAGCTGCTCCTGAGGGAGAGAAAACGTTCAGTTTGGAAGCTTATTATGCAAACTAGTATCCAAACTGCCTAATCAAGAATTAAAGACGAGCGTATGTATTGTTGGAATAACGAGCTCATGTTTTAGTAACAAAGAATGAGGCTCTGGTGCATGGGACAGCACCGAGCGCCAGGAGGTATTGGATTTACTCACCTTATAACTTCCATCAGTGGAAACTATTCCAATTTTGGACCACAATCCAAGGCATAGTTTAGGATGACTCAAGCAACAGGTAAAGAGGGGTATGTTTCTGGCAAAGGGGAATGGGTTACAGCTGTTAAAGATTTTCAAGCTGGGATAAGTAGTCTATGACATTTGGGATGGAGAATTGGTAAAGTTTAGACCGTGGTATGGTGACTATTCTTGGTAAGGAAAGAGCACGATCGTTTGTTGGCTGAGGGGTCTGATAGGTTGCTGAAGATTGCCCTTTTTGGCCGACCATATAGAGTCAAACAAAGAGCAGATCATCCCCGAATGGGATGGGAGGAGGTGGTAAGGAAAGGTTTAAGCGAAATCGGAGCCTCTTGGGTGGGTGTAAAGAGGGAGTCTTTGAATAGACTGGAATGAAGGAGGAGTGAGGGTAGCTGTGTTGTTTTCAGGCGGCTTTGTACTGCAGCAGTTGTCAGTTGTAGTAGTAAGTTTTTGGGCCAAGGGTAAGAAGATAGATTAGAATTGTGAATATGGGATATTATTCGATCACTCCTTAGACAAAAAATAGCGAATTCCCTGTAATTTATAAAAATAAAAAAAAACTGGAAGAAGAAGCTAAGAATTGTTCACGCTATTATTTCTAAGAAATTAACGATTATTATAAGCTAAATAAAGAGCTAGCACGGGAATATTGAATCCCTTTTGTTTATAATATTACAGACAACCTGAATCGAAAGCAGTTGCTCGTGGCCAGGTTCTCCTAAATAGATAGAGAAAGAAGATTAATTAAATTGAATTTGATTTTTGTCTGGGACTAGTTTTTCGAGCTCGTCTCCCCATGGGTCAATTGGAGGGAGAAAGAAATTTCAGAGCAGTAAAGAGTGAAATACAGCCTTAGAAAATACTACTTTTGTAAATACGACTTTTGTAAAGAGAAAGGTGAAACCGTTATTCAAAATCTTTGAAATAGATCTTTAATAACAAAGTACCTGGGGACTGGCGATCGGGGTAGTTAGACCAAATTATTGTCAGGCGTATTCTCCTTAACCCCCCCACCCCCCCGAGGAAAATCCCCGATAATACCACTAAGCGGACAATTTTATCCACGAAAATTCTCCCCACGTTTAAAACTGAAGAGCCAAAGGGAAAGTAGAGAAATAAAATGAATGAAGAAAAGCAGGTATTCTGAAATATATTACCTGCATTCAAAAATACATTTACAATGTATGGGGCAGAATATTCTTTAGGATTATTTTTTTTTATTCCTGTTAATTCTTCTTCTCGCTGTTTTCGTGGATGGGCGTTGAATCATTATTGAAGGGTAAGATAAACGATAAAGAAAATAATTTTCTTGCTTTGTTCGTCTGGTGAAACACAGACATTTTATGAAGCAAGTATTTGTCATTTTATATCAATGAAACAATGACAAATAACATAGGCAGTGCAATCGCGCTACCTAAGTCAATCAATCAATCAATCAGTAAATCAATTTTATTCAATCAATAAACTCAACAAATTACACTTCAATATAAACTCCCCCTTAAGGCTCTATGGCCAGGAAAAAAAACAGGGGAGAAGCAAAAATGAAACAAATACACAAAAAACAAAAACATTTTCAACATCATACATTCACACCTTTAAGAGACTTAACACAAGAAAAAACAAAAAACAAAAAAACTTAATTACTAACTAGAAAATCCCTAACGTAATTTTTGAACATGCCAAACGAGTGGCAGCTTCGTGCAGACACAGGGAGCGTGTTCCAAATCCTGTTGCAAGTTGTCAGAGGGTTGAAGTCAGACCTCACTGATGGAGTATGAAGAGTATGTAAATTGCTGGAAGTGCGGAGATGATAAGTCGATTGATCAGAAACAAACGATATATTATAACATAGAGCAGCAGGGAGATGGCCGTGCAACTGTAAAAAGATGAAAGAAGAACAAGAAAGAAAATAGAGAGATTTCAAATCAAGCAATGGTTTAAGTCAAGATCGGTTAGTTTCCTTAATAAGAGTCCTTGTTTTATCAATAAGTTTTAAAAATGGTAACAAAGAAGAGGGAAAAGTTGAGGTCAAAGTAACAGAACAATATAAAGCATAACATTAAAGAAAACTGTAGAACAATATTCTATGAATCAACCCAGGACATATATCTTTAAGCTTACTAGGGATTCCAAGATTCCTGGAGAATTTCATTTTAATCAGGTCAATATGATGCTTGAAGGAATGATTTTCGTCAAGCAAGATGCTTAGGAATCGAACGTAACGATCCTTAGGTTTACTTAGAGAACTTCTTGATACGTGTATTTCATTTAAGTCAGGGCAAGCCTTTGAAACTCTGGAGAAAATGAGAAAATATGGCTTTCTGACATTTAAAGCAAGATAATTTACATCAAACCATTGGATAACTCTTTCAAAAGGGGAATTTATCTTTGAACGAAGATCAGACTCAGTTCTACCAGCTGTACCAAGAGTACTGTCATCAGCAAAAGCAATAAGTGCATCTGGTAAGGACGAACTCATGTCACAATTAGTGACGGATGCTGGTTGACAAAGACGACAGTAAATGGTAAGTTTAAAATTTTGAACCGCATTAATAAGGTCATTGACGTAGATTAAAAAGAGTATCGGCCCAATAACAGATCCTTGTGGAACGCCAAACTCTATTCCCGAAGGTATAGAAAAGTACGGATCAACCGAGATGACTCGACCAGATAAATATGATAGAAACCAAGAAGAAGCATTCGCTCTTATACCAATATGGGACAGTTTCCAAAGAAGAATCTTGTGTGTTAATGAGTCGAATGCTTTTCGTACATCGAGAAAAAGAGCAGCAGGTATCAGACCAGAGTCAAGAACTGAATATAAATAATTCAAAAGAGTTGCGCATGCATACTCAGTTGAGTGCTTCGCCCTAAAACCAAACTGAAAATCATGAAAAAAGTGTTTAGAATTAAGAAAATTAAGAAGTCGAGAAGGCATAGCTTTTTCAAATGTTTTACTAAACACTGATAAAAGGGATATGGGACGATAATTTGCAGGATCGTTCCTTGATCCACCTTTAAAAAAAATAATAACGTGAGCACTCTTTAAAACACTTGGGAAAACACCATTTTCAAAGGAAAGATTGATAAGTCTCGTGAGGGCAGAAATGATGACAGGAAGAATGAACTTTACAACCTTAGTCGGAATACGGTCTGTCGGTCTGGGCCAGAAGATGAATACCCCCTCATACCATTGATAATTCTGGCTATTTCAGTTTCAGAGGCAGGTTCCACTGCCCTTGATTTAGGACAAGGCGGTCAAAGGTAAGACCTAAAGTCAAGTAAAGAAAGAGTAGGACTTACAGAAGAGGTTGTAGTTTTGCCGATATTAGCAAAATAGAAAGTAAATGCATCTTGAACTTTTAGCTCACCCTCTACATTTTTGCCTTCCATCACAATATTTGAAGGGACAGAGGGAGGCAGAGAAGCTGGCCTGATAATAGAATTGATTACTTGCCATTTCTTCCTAATGTCTTTACCACACGCAGAGAATTTTCTGTAATAAAATAACGATTTGGCTTTTCGGCAAAGCGAATTATAAACTCTTCTATAAGCTTTGAAAAGTTTAAATTGAGAATCAAGCGAGGATGGCTTAGAGGACCTGTAAGCCTTCCAAAGATTATTTTTCTTCCTCCAACTTTTAAGGAGTCCCGGAGTCATCCAAGGATTCAAAGGGGTTGTTCTTTTCGATGCCGGATTTGACTGGGGCGCAACACATGTATCCAAGGTAACTTCTTCCAAAGAATCATAAAAAGAATTAAACAAAGAATCTATATCAGATTAATTTTCAGAATACTCCTCAAACAATCCGGCAACCGTGACCTAAGAAGATGCAAACCCTGATCATTAAATTTTAAAGTCACGTCTAACAGAGTACGGAAGATATTCCGAAACATAAACAGCAAGGCCACCTCTTGCCATCCTACTTCGATTTAAACATTCCATCTTGTACCCAGAGAGATGCAATAGAGATTCATTTTTCGAATCAAGGAAAGTCTCACAAAGACAAATAAAATCAGGGTGGCCATTACGCACTATTTTTTCAACTCATCAAATGAAGAACAAAGGCCCTGTACATTAAGCTGAAGCACGGAGAAACTACCATCTCGTTTGGATACTCGATCAAAATCCGATACATACTTACTACTAACTGAAAAATGAGGATTTGATGGTGATTTATTAGACTGACCTACGGAATTATTAATCAAGCTAAGAAAATCTATTGGGTTATTTTCAAAATGGAGCAGTCGCTCACCCAAGAAAGAGATGTCATCCGAACTAGAGTCAGACAAATTCAAAGAAATAAACTAATAAATAAATAAAGCAGGTATTATTGGAAGGAACCATTAGCACGGAAAGAGAGACAAAACTGAAAAAATAAACAAATAAAAATAAAGTAAAAAAATGAAAATGAATGATCTGGGGAAGGCATCTAGAAATTAAGAAAAATACCAACATCGAAAAACGACACGACCGAAGTAATAAAAAGAGAAAAAAATACCGAAAAGTGCACCCAAAAATAAATAGAAACAAAGAATATTATTGAGAAAAATAATACAAAAAAGACATTAATGAAGAAACAGCCTAACAAGGGAACAAACAATACAGAACAATTCAAAAGATAATAATAAATAGACACAAATGAGAAATATGCATTATTCCCGAAATATGTGGATTCACGGAAATAGCGAAAGCGGAAATGCAATACATACAACCAACCGAATATCTATCAGGACGTATCTGACAAAAACGGATTTTTCGCGTAGCACTTTCACCAGGGAAGCGAGCAAAAATTCGGCCCTTGTCTGTCCACACATTCTCATCACCGAATTTATCTCTCGCAGCTTCCAATCAACTTTTTTCGCTTTGTAAGAAATTCACTAACAAAAACACCTGAGCTGGCAAGCCTCGACTTAAGTTTATAAATCTTAAATGTAGTTTCTCTGCTTGCGAATTGTACAATCACTGGCGCTACAACTGTGGTGCTTGAACTAGAAAGCTTAGCAAGCTTGAACTAGAAAGCTTAGCAAGCTTGAACCGATTGACACTCCTGATCTGGTTCACAGAAAATTCAACCAAACCCATCTGTTTGTTTACAATACTTAGTAAAGAAGAGTTTCGATCAACACCAGGTTTTTGTTTTACACCAAGGAAAACCAGATTTTCTAGCAGTGAATCCTGCTTTACGTCACCAACATCCGCTTCAACACTTGAAACACGCGATTCAATGGACTCAATTTGGATTTTCAGACCTTTTAACCGCTTTTCAGTTTTTGCAAATTTGGGATTGTATTGAATGCTAATAGCATCAAACACCTCACTCACAATCATTTCAGCCCTAAGAAACTGCTTACTACTCTGTCCACTTTTTTCATTTACTTTTTTCTGAATCTCTGTTAACATACTATTTTTTGTCCGCAGTAGCTCATCTTCAGTAGCAGCTAGCTTTTCTACTAGCAGCTAACTACTCTGTGATTTTGGGATGTGTTCAAAATAAATATCGGGAAAGAATTCTAGTTCATCGAATGCTGACGGAACCTTCTTTTCTTTCGACAGTTTTGCCGTAACCGCATGCTGATCATAGTCAAAAAAGATTAGACTGTAAAACCATCTGTAGATCGTGTGTTCCGTAACAAAATACTCTAAACTGATACGACTTATTTCTTCCAATTTGCTGATACTAATAATACGAACAGGCCATAGCGGATATCGAGAAAACTTCGCCAGTACCAAATCTCCTACTCGGAAAGACATGTTATCTGAAATATGATATTATCCGAATCAAAATATTCAAATTAAAACGTAAAGTCTCCAAAATTAACTATGACTAATAAAGTTCAAAATTACTTCCTTAGTACATATGCATAAATTAATCACTTGCTCGTCGAGATAAAAAAGAAACAACCATTAACTGTTCTTTCCTTTTTTCCTTCCTTCTCTTTTCTTGCCTTTTTTTTAACTAATGTCTATTTCAATTGCGAAAGATGAATAATTTTCTAAATTTACGAGATAAGAATGTTTAACTTATCTAAGTTTCATCACATACATAATTTGCTGATCGATAAATCACAAGATGGCTTATATCCAGATTAATCAAAAAAACTTTTTTTAAAATAAGTTTTACCAAAAAAAGTAAAGAACTCCAATAAACCAAAAATGAACAAAATTTGAATCAAATAATCTACCAAGCATACAACTACCATAAGTCAGTATTAATAAATAACGAAACCCAAAACAAACCGAAATTAAAATAAGTCAAACTCAAAACGAGCAGAAATTAATCTGAGTAGGGTTCTAAACCCTATGCTTTCTAAAAGCCAGAATATTATTTGTACTTTACTGAAAAAATTCTTTTAAATGTTTTCACTTTTATAACTTTAGGAAATCAAAATTAATTAAGATCTTAAGGAATAAATATCAGCATTATGTATATTAAACTGACAATGCATATTTTTTCAGTAAATTCATTTGAATTTTTTTTTTAGTGAAGTATAAATTATATTCTGGCTTTTAGAAAGCATAGGGCTTAGAACCCTACTCAGATTACTCTCTGCTCGTTTTGAGTTTGACTTATTTTAATATCTGTTTGTTTTGGGTTTCATTTATTTACTAATACTGATTTGTGGTAGTTGTATGCTTGGTAGATTATTTGATTCTATTTTTGTTCATTTTTGGTTTAATGGAGTCCTTTACTTTTTTTTGAAAAACTTATTTTGTGCAAAAAGTTATATTGATTAATCCCTATAAGAGTATAAAATTCTAATTATCTTTCATAATTAAGAAAAATCAAACAAAGTCTATGACAAAGTATATTCGTTCACAATAGTCTCAAGATTCTTAATTGTTTTAACTGCGCAGAATTCCGTCAACTTTCTGTTCGGTTAAGACATATAAACTCCAGCCCATTTTTAATCCAACTCCCGACTAGAATTAAAAATGAATTTTTATTTAAAAAACGTGGAACAGAACTTACTGATTGGGGGGCCAATTTTTTTAAATTTGGCAACTTGGAACAAATTTCATTCAAAAAATCAATCAAAATTATTATGATCGTGACGTAATATGCACCCTATATCTCACACAATCTGTGAAGTAATAATTTTTGTTCATTTTAAGTTTCAATTTGCTTTTTACATCCGCAAAAAAAACTTAAACCTAATTTTTGTTATGGTACTCATTTATTTCATTTTTATTTTCATATGATGATTATTACCTTGAAGGAGAGGATGACAATGATGATATATATAATGGTGACTATGAAGAAGAAAGTAAGTGAAAGACTTTTTTTAATCTTTGAGTTTTTCAAGTACTAGCAAAAAATAAACAAAGTGGTTCATCCATTGATGTCGATATCCATAGCATTAGCTAAATTGAAATAGGGGCGCAGCGCTGTAAGAATTAGGTATGACAACGAATTTACATCTTATCATTGCAATTATTAGTTTAAGACGTATATCTTATTTTATATAATCGGTTTGGGTCTGTAACTTTACGAAAAATCTATTTATAGGGAACTATTTATTTGTATATTTTAGTAAACCAAAAGTGTGAAACCAAATAAAAAGCCTGACTAGCTGAGATGATAGGTAATCAGACGTTAGTTCTGTATTAGCCAGTACACACTCGAGAAGTTTTCTGAACGCAAGATCTAAGAAAACCGGTTTTATAGAAATAAAGACAAAATGACGGGTGACAGAATGCATTGGACTTGTATAATTTGGGCTATATATTTGCACACGGTACTTGTATGATATACGCCCTATCTATTATTCTTCTAATATGTTTCTCTGACGCTCAATCCTAATGAAATATTCGAAAGTAAGATAAAAATTATAATACTTTAGAAACAAACTTGGGCTATATATTTGCACATTAGGGGGGGGGGGAGGGGGTAAAGCACAGCGGGTCTGCATGAATAATATGTTTTAGTGATAGTGATATATTTAATTAACAAAAACTTTAACTACAAAAATCAATATGATTCACCCAAAACCAAACGGTTGACGTGGGGTGAAACAAGCAAAAAAAAAAAAAAAAAAAAAAAAAAAAAAAAAAAAAAAAAAAAACATTTAAAATAATTCAAAAAAACAAAAATAAGAAAGAAAGATAAAAAGATAAAAAAGAAAATAAAGAAAAAAAAAATAAAGAATAATAATAATACTACAATAACAGCAACTACATACCATATTCATGTTGTGGGGTCGCACTCACAAACCAACAAGCAATTACAACTTAATTTAAATTAAATCAAATCAAATCACCTCCAAAACAAACAAAACTAGAATTCATACTTACTTAATAATTTTTCTTTCAATTTTGCTTTAAAACCACTAAAATTTTCTAGTTTCTTCATATCATTATCAAAATTATTCCATAAATTTATACCCTTTATAACAAAAGAAAACGTGGACCTGGCAGACACTATAGGTGGAGTATAATAATCATTTTTACCCCTAGTATTTTGGTTATGTATATTCCATCGGCTGTAAAACCAACCATTAAAGCACTCCGGCAGCTGCTTCATATTGTACCTATGCATAAATACTAATATATAAAAATGATGAAGACCTGCCGCTGGCGGTATCCTAAAATCCCTATAGACTTCTCGAACCGAATCTCTTTCTGATTTTCCTGATAATACTCTAATAGACTTATTTTGGATAATTCGCACAGGACTAACAATTGAAGAAAATGTACCCGTGTATACAGAAGAACAATACAAAATACAGGGATGGATTAACGAAAAATAGAGAAGCCCAAGTATACTAGTTGGAAACATATATTTAAGTTTACGAATCATCCCCAAATTACGCGATAGAATCCAGGATAGAGTTTCAATACGGGATCGAAAACTGAGAGTCTCATCTATAATAATGCCCAGATACTTTACTGCCTTTTGACGAGCAATCATGCCATCTTCATATGCTATATGCTGTATCCATGGATAATAATTCGATGTCCTCGAAAATATAAGAAAATTGCTCTTAGAGGGGTTCACCTTTAGCTGATTCACTCTCAGCCATCTTGAAACCTCATTTAGCGATTCTCGTACACTCTCTAGGAGCAATCTCTCTGACTTTGTGATCACCACTAAAGAAGTATCATCAGCAAACATAGGCACTGTAGCCGCGCTATCCTTTTTGATGATCTCACTCATTCTTGTTTCCAGTTTACTAACAGACTGTGGAAGATCATTCACAAAAATTAAAAATAATAATAAGGGTTCAAGTACCGAACCCTGTGGAACTCCACACTCAATACAATTTTCATGAGAATCCATATTACCAATTTGAACATATTGTTTTCTACAAGACAAAAAAGAACGTAAAAACGAAAGAGCTGGACCCCTAATCCCATAAATTTCACACTTCATTAACAGAGAATATCATGATTGACCATATCAAAAGCCTTTACAATATCTAAAAATACAGTTGCCACTTTATACCCATGATCCAGCGCCATATTAATGATGCTAGTCAAATATATGTTTGCATGCTCAGTAGTGCAATCTTGACGGAATCCAAAATGTGTGGGAGTAAATATTCTCTGATCTTCCAGATATTGATACATTCTGACCGAAAAGCATTTTTCTATATCCTAGACATAATGGGTAAAATCAAAATTGGTATATAGTTTTCAACAGCCCGAGTAGTCCCTCATTTATGTATTGGTGTCACTTCCTCTGAATTAAAACGACTCAGAAACATTCCCTGTTTTAGACATTAATTAATTATTGAAACAAAAGTTTAAGATATCACATCCCAAAGTGTTTTTACTACTCTAATTGAAACAATATTAGAGCCAGAAGTGGTACCTTTCATACCATAAACAATGTTTCGAACTTCAGATTCTTTAACTGTGAGTATTTTTAAATAGTTTTCCAACTCCTTTTTAAGGTAATTTTTAAAAGCGTGGTCGCCTGGTTTGATTATAATCGACTCTTTCACTCTCCTTCCAACTGTCGAAAAATGGTTGGCAAATTCTTCACAAATTTCCTCTGGATTTTTAAGGCTGGTTCCATCTTTACGGAATATTTCCTGAGGGATTCCTACAGATTATTGTCCTAAAGTGCTTCTTATCACATTCCATGTTTTCAACGGATTTCCAGATGCTTTTTCAAATTCTATTTTATAATAATCTTGTCTAGCTCTTCGCAGGTGTCTGTTTAGGGCATTACGATAACTCTTATAAATTCGCTCATTTATATCGCAGGGATGACGTACCCTTTTCTCATACAAATTATTATTCTCATTTATCGATCTCAATAAACTCGGAGTAATCCAAGGCTTCTTTGAAGGTTTTCTTCTGTTGTTATTAATATTCTTAGAGCATTTTTCCAGAGATTGCTTAATTATTTGGTAAAAGACTCTGAACTTAGAGTCAATATCCGCAGAGATTGAAAACTCTGTATTCCAATCCTTGTTAGCTAGGTCATTTCTACATTTCAGAAGTGCATCTTTATCGAGTAACATCCTCAGCTTGAGACTGCTCTTATTCGTGGAATTTTTATTATCAACGCATACCGAGTAACTTGCAAATACACCAAAATGATCAGAAGTATCACTTATAAGAACACTTGGACCACCCGACATATAATTTGAAAATATATTATCCAGACATTTCGATGACGTCCTCGTAACACGAGTACTAATATTAATAGCAGGGATATAACCAAATGAAATCATCAAGTTTAAAAATCGGTCCGTATTTGATCCATTATCCATTAGATCAATGTTAAGATCTCCCATTATAAAAATAGGACTTAGATGTGGGATCTTTTCCAATTGTTCTTCAAGTAATTCATAAAACTCAATAAGAGATCCTGACGGTGGCCTATATACAACCAGAACATAACCACAAGGTCCAGACAGCTCTAACTGCAAAATAAGAGACTCAAAAACCATTTCTTTATATATTAAAATATCCTCTCGGACACTTGCCCGTATATCAGAACGTATATACGCTGCCAGTCCCCCGTGTCGGCGAAGTTGACGATTTTTCGTGTAAAGATTATAACCTGAAATATGTAAAAGTTTCGAATTATAATCATTTAACCAAGTTTCAGTCAGTCCAATTACCTGAAAAAGATATAAACTTGAAATTTCATTTATAAAATCTAAACTTGAATTCAACCCTTGGCAATTCAAATGGAACACATTAAATCTGTCCGAAAAATTACTACATGCCATCTGCATTTGGTTTACAAATAAATATTTAGAATCTTCAAGCTCCAACCTATAATAAACACCAGACCCACCACTTCCATAAAAAATTTCATTATACCTACTTTCAAAATTTACCTTCTTGTTTTCCAGCCCCAATACGTTAATTTGTCCTGGAGGAGACTCCAATCTTTCATCCAACATCAAAGCCAAATCGACAAATTTGAGTACGACTCCACAGAGGACACAATTCAATACACTCTAAATATAAATTTATTACATGCTGCCCAATAATAACACCAATAATAATAATGATATAAAAAAATAACAACAGCATAAAAAGAAATATTCAAAAAAAACAAAAAAAACAACAATGACTCAAAAGGGCACACCTTGCATAATGGGTGCCTTCTCATATTTGCATTTCTTCTACTCTACAAACAATCAACTATGAACTATATGAACTACCTCAATTTCCCGCCAAAATTTACTTTTATCACCAATTAATCACCAGCTACTTCTTAATCAATGGGAACATGAATTCGAACAATTATTTTTCCTCTTAAGCTTCACTAATTGCCACTATATTGGTTACGAAATGATTGATTATTCGGTGCATAATCAAATTCAGGAATCAAATCGTCTGGTGAGTATTTAGCACGTGTTCCGTTGGGGCGATTGAAAAGTAACACAGGCGGAAAAGTTTTCGAGATCCAAGCGTCTATTCCTAATTTGCGTAATTTTGCCCTTTTAATCAACAAATCATTTCTTGCTTTGCGAACTTCAGCTGGGACATCATTACTGAGGTAAATATCACGGAACGACGACACTGCTTTACCTTTTAATTTCTTGGCATTTTTCAAAATATCAATTTTCGATTTTTTATCAGATACTTCAACACGAATAAATTTCTGTCGCTCACTCACTAGGGTTACCTTGAATGGTTGGACTGGAGCTATTTCGAGTCCTTCCGTAAGAATACTTTTGAAGATATCCTTCGCATTTTTTTCAGATTCACAAGAGACATTCCATACAATAATATTCTTTTCCAGTTTATCAAACTCCAGCCTGGCCAATCTCATACTCAAATTATTTGACTCTTTACTCTGAGCTATACAATCATCAGAAATTATTTTTACATGGTTCTTTAGAGATTCTTTGACTTGCTCAAGCTGCCTCACTCGCTCATCATTTTCAGTCAGCTGCCTTGCAAATCCTACATGTGATATCTCCAAATTTGCCACGTTATCTTCAAATCCCTTAATCCTATTTTCTAAAGAATCTAGCTTTTTTCTATTTTCTGTTACCAAACTGATAACAGTATTTAAACTCTCCGCAACTGCTGAAATCGTGAATTTATTTGTAGAATCAGTGCTACTAGTAGTTACTTTGAGATCATATTCCCCTTCTCCCCTCCGAGTGTTTTCTGTATCATCTCCAATATTACGAGGTTGCTTTCTTTTACGTCCCATGATTATTTCCAGACAACAAAATTAAATTTAATTATCTGCTTACCTCATTAAGGACAATTTTTTTTTTTTTATTCACATGGGTCCATTACGTGCAAATTGCTAAGCCAGCGTTAATTTGGGCATGGCTTTCACCCCTCTTCATAAAAAACTGCTCCAAATAATCCAAATTTCAAATAGAAAAAAAACAATCCGAAGGGCCAATTAGAAAATCGTAAATCCACTTGTCATTAACACTAGGCACCCCAAGCAAGGGCTTAATCAATCAAACGCATAGTCGCAATCAATATGTTAACAGCTGGAATTCTGCACATGTGAAATGTCAAGTTCAAATAAATTTCAATAACTTTCACAAAATAATTTAAATTCCGTCAACTTATAATCCTTAGTTTCCGTTATATATTTAATTTGCTTTAGATGTTCACCTGATAGCAACTGGATAGCAAAAGTCAGCCAAACTGTCCTTAGTAGTGTTTCAAGGTGAACAAAAAGAATTGAACAATAAATCATGTGAATCTCTCTTTATTGCATATGTTTTTTTTCACCAATTAATATCCTCGAAACAAAAGCCTATTTGAATTGTTTCACAATCACTTGCTGAACTTTTTGTTCAACCTCATTAAGCTCAAAGTTAAAACTTGTTTGTGACCTTCCAGTTCAAAGCCTGAATGAATACTGAAATGGTACAATTATTCTGCATATTATGTATTAGCAATTGTTTTCTAACTTCACACTGTCCAAATACTTTACCCCCACCTCTCCCTAATGTGCAAATATATAGACCAAATTATATATTTTTCCTCTATTCTTCGCTTCTCTTTGTCTTGTCTCACGCTAAGCTGAAAGAAACTAACGAAATAAAACTGGCTCAGTATGTGTCAATGGATGAACAACTTGAGCGGTAGGGGATTTATCATACAAGTACCTTGCACGTTAGGGGTGGGGGTGGTGGTGGTAAGGTTAGGTTACTTTACCCCCCCCCCTCCCTTATTGTGCAAATAAATAGATCAAATTAGATTATTATTTAAACTAATGTATTATATTTTCATTATGTTTTGGGTATGTTTCATCAGAATTAACCTAACTTCACTTCTCAAGTCTTTACTGGTTAGTACGGAAGTACCAATTATACTTCTGTTTGTCTCTGATTTTTCTCCGATCCTCACAAAGAGTAAGTTTGTCCATACCCAACTTTGTTTGTTTGTCTGTGTGTTTTATATACATTCTTAAACACGTGGACCAATTAGGGCAAACCTTACCACATTTAGCCCTCACTTACAGAAAAAGGTCAAGGATAAGGGTGGAGGGGTTGAAAGGTTGTAGCGATAAATCGTGCTTAGTTTTAAATGCTTATTGTACGTGTAACCCTTCCCGGCAAAACAACATCGAGAAGGGGTTGGGGATCGGGTACACATATAAATAGTGGAACGATCACA
The DNA here is from genome assembly GCF_049724085.1 of Artemia sp. Qi Xiang Cuo. Classification (NCBI taxonomy): domain Eukaryota; kingdom Metazoa; phylum Arthropoda; class Branchiopoda; order Anostraca; family Artemiidae; genus Artemia; species Artemia sp. Qi Xiang Cuo. The sequence continues at coordinate 29,450,342 of NC_142797.1, read as the reverse complement.
TTTTTATTTTGTTTTAAAATCAGCATCCAATATACCAATTTAGGGTAGTATTATATCAAATTCCGAACCAAATATGCCATTCTTTGGGAATTCTCCCATGATTTTCAAATATCGGTCTCCAGGTTGGGTTCTTCTTGGGATTAATAAAAAAAAAACTTCCCACAGAATAAGTTTTTCAAAAAAAGTAAAGAACTCCATTAAACCAAAAATGAGCAAAATTAAAGTCAAATAATCTACCAAGCATGAAACTACCACAAATCAGCATTGATAAATAAATGAAACCCAAACCGAACAGATATTGCAATAAATAACCAAGCCAAACTCAAAACAAGCAGAAATTAATAGAAGTAGGGCTCAAAACCCCTATGCCTTCCCAAGAAGAGGACTTAATAAACACTTAACTGAAAAAATATAAATGTTTTTACATCCGTAAGCTCAGCATGTCCAGTAATGTTAACATCTTCACCGCCAAACACCGGTTTATGCGCATGAAAGCAGCAAAGTAAATTCATTTGTATTTTTTTCGATAATGTACAATACTTATTCTGGCCTTGGTAATGCATAGGGGTTTTGAGCCCTACTCATGTTAATTTCTGCTCGTTTTGAGTTTGACTCGGTTATTTATCGCAATATCTGTTCGTTTTGGGTTTCATTTATTTATCAATGCTGATTTGTGGTAGTTTCATGCTTGGTAGATTATTTGACTTTAATTTTGCTCATTTTTGGTTTAATGGAGTTCTTTATTTTTCTTTGAAAAACTTATTCTGTGGAAAAAGTTTTTTTTTTATTAATTTCTGTTCGTTTTATATTGACATAGTCTTTTCAGGGAAAAAGAAAATAACACTTTAAATCTTTTCGTTGTTTTAAAGACTTTATAGTTTGGCCAGCTATTTGTATGCTGGAGAAGACTTTTCAGCAATTTTTAACAATATAAACCCTTTTAAAAATCTGGACACAAATAGTAATGTTTGATTTAGTTTCATGCCTCCTATAGTTGACCTGAAACAGGAAACTTGATACCGATACCATTTGCAAAAAAATCTATATACTTTCTTTGATAGCTTGGATACACCTATGCTATTTTGATTTAGTTAAATTTTAAGAGCAGTAGTAGCACAGAATACCCTCAGTCGTTCTTGGGATACTGCTGAGATGCCTTATTGGGAATTAGCATTAACACAGTTCATTTTGATTTAATCTTAAGGCAACATTTTGTTTTTAAACATAATGGGCAAGTGGGAGGGTGGGCATGGTAGGGGGATTAGTTGCCCTCCAATCTCTTTTGACTATTTAAAAGGGCACTAGCCCTTTGAATTTCCAATCAAATGAGCCCTTTTTGAAGTTTCTACAACAAAGCTTTTTATAAAAACCTTATATAGCCCCAGGGCAATAACTTAAATTTTCAATTGAATGAGCCCTGTTCAAAGTTCCTATGACAACTCCTTTGATACGAAGTGCCCTGGTCTAAAAAAAAAAAAAAAAAAAAAAATAATACATTGTACCTGCATCGATCTTTACCATAAAAATGTCAAGACTTCCAATCACTTTCGACTATTAAAAAGGGTACTAGCCCTTTCAATTTCCAATCCCCATTTCCTAGGGCATAAATTACAACCCTTGCCCTGAGGGCTGTGAGGGGGCTGTCATCCTCAAAGATCCAATTTTCAGAACTTTCAACTAAGTTAAACGAAATGGCTATCTCAAAATTTCGATTGGATGTGTTTGGGGAAATGGGGGGACGGAGAGGGGCGTTAGTTGCTCTCCAATCACTTTCAACTATTAAAAAAGGCACTAGCCCTTTCAATTTTCAATCCAATGAGCCCTTTTGAAGTTTCTATGACAATGCTTTCAATAAAAACCTTATATGCCCCCCGGGCATAACTTACAACCCTTGCCCTGAGGGCTGGGGAGGGGTTGTCATCCTCAAAGACCTAATTTCCAGAACTTTCAACTACGTTGAAAAAAATGGCTATCTCAAAATTTTGATTGTATGTGTTTGGGGAAATGGTAGGTGTGAGAGGGGGGTTATTTGCCCTCCAATCGCTTTTGACTATTAAAAAGGGCACTAGCCATTTCAATTTCCAGTTAAATGATTCCTTTTTGAAGTTTCTACAACAATGCTTTCTATAAAAAAAAAACCTTATATGCCCCCAGGGCATAGATAACAACCCATGCCCTGAGGACTCTGAGGGAATTGTCTTTCTCAAAAATATCATTTCTGGATCTTTTTTACGTCAAACAAAATGGCTATCTCAAAATTTTGATTGGATGTGTTTTGGGAAATGGTGGGTGTGAGAGGGGTGTTAGTTATTCTCAAAACACTTTCGACTATTAAAAAGGGCACACGCCCTTCTAATTTCTAATCTAATGAGCCCTTTTTGAAGTTTTTACAAAATCACTATCTATAAAAATCTTATATGCCCCCAGGGCATAACTTACAACCCTTGCCCCGAGGGCTCTGAGGGGGGTTATCATCCTCAAAGACCTAATTTCTAAAACTTTGAAATATGTTGAACAAAATGGCTATCTAAAAATTCTGATTGGATGTGTTTGGAAAAAAAGTTGGCATGAGAGGGGGGTTAGTTGCTCTCCGATCCCTTTTGACTATTAAAAAGGGCACTAGCCCTTTGAATTTCCAATCAAATGGGTCCTTTTTCAAGTTTCAACAACAAAGCTTTCAATAAAAACCTTATAAGCCCCCAGGGCATAACTTACAACCCTTACCCTGAGGGCTGTAGGGGGAGTTTCATCCTCAAAGATATAATTTCTGGACCTTTCAACTACTTTGAACAAAATGGCTATCTCAAAATTTTCATTGGATGTGTTTGGAGAAATGGGGGGCATGAAAGGGGTTAGTTGCCTTCCAATCACTTTTGACTATTAAAAAGAGCACTAGCCATTTCAATTTCCAATCAAATGAGCTCTTTTTGAAGTTTCTATGACAACGCTTTCTATAAAAACCTTGTATGCCCCCAGGGTATAACTTACAACCCTTGCCCTGAGGATTGTGGGGGGGGGGGGTGTCATTCTCAAATACCTGATTTCCAGAACTTTAAATTACGCTGAACAAAATGGCTATGTCAAAATTGTGATTGGATATGTTTGCGGAAAAGGTGGGCGTGAGAGGGGGTTAGTTGCCCTCCAATCACTTTCGACTATTAAAAAGGGCACTAGGCCTTTGAATTTCCAATCAAATGAGCCCTTTTTGAAGTTTCTACAACAAAGCTTTTTATAAAAAATCTTATATAGCCCCTGGACATAACTTACAACCCTTGCCCTGAGGGCTGTGGGGGAGTGTCCTACTCAAAAACATAATTTCTATCTGGAAATCAACTATGCTGAACAAAATGGCTATCTAACAATTTTGATTGGATGTGTTTGGGGAAATGGTGGATGTGGAAAGGTGGGTGTATTAGTTGCCTTCCAGTAACTTTTGACTATTAAAAAGGGCACTAGCCATTCCAATTTCCAATCAAATGAGCCCTTTTCCAAGTTTCTATGACAACTTATTCAATACAAAGTGCCCTGGTCTAAAGGAAAACAAAATAAAATAATAATACATTGTGGCAACATTGTTCTTTACTTAGGCAGCACGATTGCGCTGCCTATGATAATTTCTGTTTGTTTTAAGTCTGGCTTATTGTATGACTTTATTTCCGCTTGTAATTGGTTTATATTTTTCTCTATTTTTCTTTTATATCTTCTGCCTTTTTGAGGCTTCAAGAACCCTACCCACAAAAGATTCACTCCCCCCCCCCAGAAACCAATAAGGAGCTATACAATATTGTATACCATTAATAAAACAGCTTACGAGTTTTAGCTGTCCATTTTGTATAGATTGTACCTATTCTAGGGACAAATATGAATACCCCATTGTTTGACACTATGGCTTCAGGAACTTGATGGCTAGGCATATAGCTTCTTGACAGTTTTAAACTGATTTGGTATTTCAGAATTTTCATTTGATAGCATTTTGGCCCTAGTTGATACAAAATATTTTTGCTGTACAAAAAGGCAATTTTACCTGTAGCATGACCTGTAGCTGGTAGGCTATGTAAATAGCTTTTGACAGCTCTAAGTCAATTGGCTATCTCAGAAAATTTCAATTGTGCAGCACAAAATGGCAGTTTCCTGTGGTACAACCTCTTTTCTTAATTAAAGAAGCACTATAAATTTGAGTTTCTGTTAGAGTGACCCCTTTCCCAATATTCTATAGAAATTGGTTGTATCTAGTCATTCAGGAAAAAAAAAAAAAATTTGGCAAACAAACAAATAAGAATTGTGTTTTTAACCCATTTTCTCACAAAAATCCAAGACCTTGTAAAGGAGACTTTAAATCTCTCTTTCTTACACAATAGGGCTTAAGATATGTTAAATTTGAAGATTTGCTAAGACTGACAATAAGTGAAGGTGAAGAGTGATGTTGGGCTAGAAGAAAGTTGATCAAGTGAATATTTTCACTTGGTGAAGTTAAGTTGATGGATGCAGCAAAGATTGTGAAAGTGGAATTAGCCAAGGAACAAGGTTTTTTTTTTTTCACAGTTGAAAAAGTTTGGAAGAATATTAAGATAAGTCTGCAAAGCAAGAATAGGATATTGGAAACTACAGTGATAACAGTAACTAAGTATGATTCTGAAACCTAGGCACTCCAAGAGATGGAGGATTTGTTTAGAAGTTATCCAGAGAAAATGTATACAGATTTTTTGGGTACCTGTCTGACCGAACATATTTCAAACAGTAAGCTGTACAAAAATGTGGCTCAATCCTGCTTTCTAGTGCTATAATTAGAAAAAGGTTGGGATGGCTAGGACAAATTTTACAAATAAAGGATGACAGATTGCCAAATATTGTCAGGTTTTGAAGAGAAATGGGATAGAGGAGGAGTGTGTGTAGCTGAGTTGACATCAGGCAGCTTGGTGCTACATTGATTTGCTAGTAGATGAGTGGTTATTTAATCAAGAGTCATCAACCTTTTGGATTTTAGAATCTAGATTTCTTAAAATATTACACACTTCAGATACTGAGAAGGCTGAGTACTCCAAAAGATTATTGAGATTCTGCATTTAACTGAAAATATCCTTACTATACTAGGCAAAATAGAAGTAATAGATTTTGCCTGTTTAAAATCAACAAAACAAGAAGATAACATTCAGTTGAACATTCTTGCCTTTTCATAGTCTTTTTTTGCCTTCACTTGAATTACATGGGGCAACCCTGGCTTTATTTCTATTAATATTATTCTAAAATACAACAATACTAGATTCAATGTGTTTCAGTTATTACTTTAAATTGCAATATCTAGTAATCAAGGTAAATTTCCCTCAGGAAGCAAGATCAAGGTAAAATGTCATCAGGTAAATCATGTTTATGGTTTTCCCTTAAGTCAAGTTTCTAGGCTTCTCCTCTCGAAATCTAGGATTAGGGAAGGGGAAAGGGATGCCACTGTAACAGTGGCAATTGTCACAATTTAGATTCTTCCAAATTCTTGGATACTTATGGGTTTCCTAATGTAACATTAAAAAATATTTCTGCTAAAGTATGTGATCTCCTTTATCATATCATTTGTTGAATGAATGACATAATGATTTTATTAGCCTGCAAAACACTGATACAACTAGTTCGAAAAATATATACACTTGTTGTATAGGCAATAGTACGTCAAGGACATCATGGATACCAAAATGAAAAAAAAATTAAGCAATTACTTCAGTGTGTTAAAGGTCTAGTTTCAAATGGGAACTCCAATTTTGCAGCGTGTTTCAAGAGGAAGATTGCTGACACAAAGTGGCAAGAGCCAAGTTTTGCAGAAGTGTTCAACCATTAGCATAGTATAAAATTTAAGTGTGTGCCTTTAACTGTCAATTATATAAAGTATGACTTCAGGTGGAAGGGGGCTAAGTGACCTTCTGTGAATGTACCATGTATCTCAAATTTGTTAAATGATATGCCTTTTACTTTAGGCTAATATTTTACTGGTTCTTATTTACGAATTTTTTCCGAACCTGATGATTTTTAAGTTCTCTTTTTGGTTTCTAGCTCAAATTGAAATTGTCTCCTGCAAGGTATGTGGGGATAAGTCAAGTGGAGTGCATTATGGGGTCGTAACCTGTGAAGCCTGCAAAATATTTTTCAGAAGATCACAAAGAATTGCGAACAAACAATGCCCACGAAACAAGAATTGCGAGGTCGACAGAGTCAACCGAAATCGATGTCAGTATTGTCGACTTCAAAAATGTTTGGCATTGGGAATGTCTAGAGATAGTAAGTTTGCCACTTTTTTCAAGGCGCGTTCATTCCAATCAATTCACCGAACAGTAAGAGGGATGAGGAGTCACAAAACAAGTTTTTTTTCGTAGTCTTGCCCTTCGCATGATCATTGTTAGCTCCCCTCCCTCTACTGAAAGGATAGCTTAAATGGCTTCTATTGCTATAAATAGCTTTCAAAATCCTGTATTTTGTATGTGATGAAGGTTAAATAGCTGCGCGTATAGCCATGAAGCCTGTCAGACAACAGTTATAAAAAAGAACCGTTGTGTTTAATCTTCTGTGACAATCGGAGAAATCCCCCCCCCCCAAAAAAACAACAACACAATATTGAAATTTTCCTCCCTCCTTCAGCCGAGTCAGCTGCGTTTGATATGCCAATTATTTGTATTAGTAGGCTAGATTACATTTTACTACCACAAGTCGAAATTTTCGGGGAGATTTGGTACAATTAATTTTTCAAGGAGAGAGGGCTGCAACGGTGCATTCTTAAATTGAGACTGTCTTGTGGGGAGTGTTGGAACCGATTCTTCTGAAAAGCAAAAATAGTCGCTAATGACCTTTTTCTGTCCAAGTTGATGTATTTTTAAACATTTTCAGCTTAGCATACGTATTTAAGCGTAATTCTTGAGCTGTTTACGATAAATCATTTTTTTAAATCTTCATGTTTGGTTATTTCAAAATAAAAATAGGTGTGTAAAAAAAAGAAAATAAGAAAAAAATAAATCAGATGACCTATTTCCCGAAAATCTTGAAATTCTCTCAAAGCATTAAAATATTCTGGTCTACTTTTAGCTATGAAATTCGGGAGAATTTTGAAAAAGCGAAGAGAAAAGGTTGAAGAAGAAGTTAGGTTTCATAAGGCCCAAATGATAGAGGACCAAAAGTCTTCAGACAGTGGACCAAAAGTCATCATACAAAGAAGACAAAAGTCTTCTTTGTATGATCATCAACAGCCATCTTCATCCGATCAACTATATACTGGAACGTAAGTTTTTTTTTTCTTCCCTATTTTTTTTTGCCTTTGATTCTCTTAAGTCTGAGATACTGACAACGCCTCCTCCGTCTTACCCTCATACCCGCTGAATTTGAGGTCGTTTAATATTGTTATCGGAAAAAGAGTTAAAAATACGAAAGATACAATATTGGTTGCGACTTTTGCCTGAGGATATTCTTTTGGCTTAATTTTGAGGAGGTCAGGGAGGGGATACCTATCGAAAAATAAGTCTGTATATTTTTTAATACTTCTTTTCCCTTTTCTTGGAAGTGTAAATTTGTCCCAGAAATAAGCTCGCATTATTGGATCTGTGTCTAAGCTCCTCCCTGAACTCCAGGAAAGACTTTGACCTGGAAATGCCCTTTTGGACCTCACTCCCGCCCGATCTGGACCATCACAGCCTCTTGCGGTCAGTTAGTTAGTCTGGACAACCTTTCTGATATTTTAGTATCATCTATTTTTAAATTTAAGTCTGCTATATTAAAATAAAATTGCTAAATGTTCACTAACCTTGAAATCCTTATAACTAATAATAGCTCAAATTTTTCATTCTTTCTCCCAGTTTTTTCTTAAAGGCAATTTATTTCTTTGCTAAGTGAAAGAAATAAAGGTTCTCAAGACAGCCAAGTAGGGATGTAGTAACAGATTGGAGTAAGAGAAACATTGAAGAGAAGTTTTGAAAAATATCGAAATTTTGGTTTATTTATCGACTGATTGAAATTTAAAATCCATCTATATTTTCAAGTCAGCACATGAATCACGGTCGTACCAGAAGGAAGGATACATTTTGGTCGAAATTTTGATATATTTGGTCGAATTTGGTCGAAATTTTAAAGGAGAATATTATTCCTCTGTTTCTTACAGCTGATGAATCAAATGAGGCTACTTTACCAAAGAGCCATTTAAATAGAGAAAGAGGTCTTGGCCCTCTCTTAGCTTTTAAAAAACAACAAAGATCTTCAAAACAGGCCACATAAGGGTAATTTTACCCTTATGATGGGACTGCGAACTTGACACAGCCATAGTCTTGATTTTAACTCATCTTCTAGTAATATAGCAACTGCGAGATTAACTAGTCAAAGTGTTGATTGGAAAAAAAGGGCTTGCGTGTATAAAGAAAACAAAGGAAGGGCATAAAGATTATTTTGATCTAATAAAATACGTTGCGTTAAAGAAGTTGTTTCAATTGAAGAAAGTACGTCCAGCGTAAAAGGAATTTTGGATTAGGTTTGAAGATACTCTTTTAGACAACAGACTTAATGCAGATATTCTGTTCCGAATCGTAACTTGTCAAAAGAGGGCTCTCAGTCCATGAAAAAACCTAGTGAATTCACAGTCATTTTCTGTACTGCAAGGTATATCCCTACGGTAGAAATATTGCGGGTTGTTACAAGCTATTTTTCTGAGCTGCTTGAAACATTTTCTGGGCGGCAAACGTAATCCATCCGTATTACGGTCATTTTAAAAACATGATCCACTAGTATTGGTATTTTGGACCAGTCTTTGCGTATTGTCAATGTGCGTGCGTATGAAGATGGGAATTAAAAACTGTACCATTTGTCTCAAATTTGAACCAATAGTAGCTTGGAATCGTGTTTAATTGGATGAAAGTGATCGAATTATATCACTTTTTACTAATCAATTCGTGAATCTGGGTTAGCAGCAAAATCTGACCGTTAAATTTGCAAAACCCGGCATCCATTTTTGTCCCAATGGGCATGACACTGTTCAATTTACAGTCATTACAACTATTACTTCTACTGCTACTAATATTACTACTAATAAGGTCAAGGCTATAAAGGGAAATTTCCAGGAAATGTTGAGGGGTATTTCAAATTATTTGAAAGATTGTATTTGTATGAAAGCTATCTGGAGTATCTCACGAACGGCTTAGAGTATTAAGTTGAATCTTTCAGGGCATGTTGAGGGGTAGGTTAAACTAATGAAATTTCACTATTTTCATACTGCTACTACTACTAGTAGTAGTTCTATCGCTATTAGTTAAACTCAGGGACGGTTGAGGGGAATGTTGAGCTAGCTAAAGGACTGTACGTGTATGCAGGTCATCAAAAGATTGTATCAGCTTTTTCTCAGAAACAGCTTAAAGTAAGGAGTTGGAACTGTCGGAGGGAATATTGAACTAGACCAAAAAGGCACAATGTGAATACTATTACTGCTTACAACTAGTACTACTACTGCTGTCATTAACTATCCCTAATACTCCTACTATTGCTTCTGCTACTATGAATACTATTGTTGCTAATACCTTATATTAGCTAGAGAAAGTGATAAGGACGGTGTCAAACTGAATCAAAACACACTATGTACATCTGGGTTATCAAAGCGGTGTATTAGCAATATGCCAGCTATGTCTACGGTTATTAAGCTGAGATTCCCAGTGTTACCAATATTACTACCACTTTTACTACTACTACTAATGCTATAATTGAACTAAATCAGAATAGCTAAAGTGCATCCAGGTTTTGAAAATAGACCAGGTTGTCAAGATATCCATGCGGAATATCTTAGAAATTAGAACAGCCTATAAAGTAGAAACTTTCACGTAAAGCTTATGTACCTTTAAAATCAAATCAAAGGCGACTATTCTTATGCTCGTTTTCAATAAGACGTCTCAGTTATATCTCAAGAACGACTGAGGGTATAAAGTTGGAATTCAAGGTCTACTTCTATTACTACTTTTGCTCTTACTATTGAACTGAACCCAAAGAGTGAAAATACATCTAGTTTCTCAAAATAGTATAGATGCAATAAAAAAATTTAATAAGTTCTTACCCCCTCCTCTTCTCCACATTTTTGCGAATTGGTGCCCCTGTGTCACGGCAGATACCTACGAATTTATTATTCTTTTGTTATAATATTGTCTTATTTAATTTCAGCTATAGTGACGGGAATGTAAGTCCCTATCCAACCCACTCTTACAACAGTTATGGGAGTTATGAGGTTGGAAGTACCAATTTTGTGGACAGTACATCTTCTTCTTTTGAAAGTAGAGTAGTGGCTTCAAATCCACCTGGGCCTGATAGCCCAGTGATGCCTTCTATATCCCGTGGTAAGTACTTGTTGTTTTTTAAGAAAATACATCTATGTTACCTAAAAGTGTCATTTAAGTGTAGTAAATAAAAACGATCTAGTTACCATGGGTTACTTTTATGGAAACGCGAAAGAAGTGAAAGTAAGACTGTATTTTTGTGAATGACTTAGTTTTAATTAAATTTTATGATTCTACAAAAATTTTAAAAAATCATATTGTATTTAATTAATATTCTTTCTCTATCTATTTAGCTTTTTTTTTTCAAGGTTCTGAAGAATTAAACTCATTGTCAAGTAAAAAATTGGAGTTTCAAGTTAATGATGGCTTGACTTTTTCTCGTCGACTTCGAAGTAACTTAATAGTATCCAACATTGACTCTCTTGGCGCTTTGGGTGTTGAGCAACGTGAGGCTCCTTCTCAGATTTTTGGGACAGATATGCCAAAAAATTACGGTAACATTTGCATCTCTTTTTGGGTTCCTATTTGTATTTTTTTTTTAAATTGTTTACACGATTAAGAGAAAAAAAGAGAGAGAAATTCATTTTAATTAAAGACCAATATTCACATTATCGCAAAACATTTACGGTAACACTTATCTCACTTTTCAGGTTCTTATTTGTACCTTGTTTAAATTGTTCATTTAAATTGAGAGAAAGAGAGCTAGAGACAGAAAAATTAGTTTTGACTAAAAATCAATATTTACAAAAAATCATATTGAACAGACCTGCCACATGAAAATTTATACAGATTTGTTTGTGGCAGGACTAAATACTTTAATCACTATATTTATAATATTTATGTATTTCAACCTTTTGTAAGAGCATGAAATACACTTAAAGGAGTACAGGATCACCGTTTCTATAAAAACCTTACATGTCCCCAGGGCATAACTTACAACCCTCGCCCTCATGGCTGTGAGGGGATTGTTATCCTCAAAGACATAATTTCAGGACCTTTCAATTACGTTGAATAAAATTGCTATCTCACAATTTTGATTGGATGTGTTTGGGGAAATGATGGACGTGGGGGGGGGGCTGGCTACCCTCAAATCACTTGTTACTATTAAAAAGGTCACTTACCCTTTCAATCTCCAATCTAATGAGCTTCTTTTAAAGCTTCTACAATAACTCCATCTATACAAAGTGCCCTGGTCTAAAAATAATAAATTGTGCCCACATCGCTCCTTACTTAGGCAGCGCTATTGCGCTGCCTATGATAATTTTTTAGTATTTTAAATTTAATCTATTTTTTGTGAACAGGGAATAATAAAATTAAACCTTACTAACGCTTACAAGTATTCTGTTATGCTGAAAAAATTTCAAAGTTGTCTTTTGGTTGCACTCAATATATGATTGGGCACTGTATATAAATTTAGACAGTACAATCATTCCCTATCTCAGCCATTAGACAAAGCCGGACTGAGATGCAAGTGCTCCGGAGAACTTTTAAACAAGTAGAAACATAAGCGACATTAAATTTTTTCATGGTTGGAAAAGTCAGATTTCTCTTGAACGTGAAACTTGGCTTCACCTTTGTAACACTAATTTTTGAAGCTCCTAATTTTAAATTAATTTATTCCAATACATATATAAAAATCGGTAATTAGTGGTGCAATGTTATTGCTAGATGTTTTTGATAATTACAAGTAGGTTTCGAAGTTTCGAGTTCGTTTGAAAGGCATTTTGAGAAAGTTTCTGCCAAAATACGTGTTCTAGGATAATATACACTGGACCGCTGATGCCAGATTAAATGGGAGGAGCTGTTTGTATGCGCCGATAATGCAGTAGCAAAAAAATTACTGTGTTTGATTATACTGTATAAATTTATATATGGTGGATTGGAGGGAGAAAGAAATTTTAAAGCACTAAAGAGTGAAATAGAACTTAGAAAATACTACATTACCTTTTGTAAAGATTAAGGTGAAACCGTTATTCAAAATCTTTGAAATAGATCTTTAATAACAAAGTACCTGGGGACTGGCGATCGGGGTAGTTAGACCAAAATATTGTCAGGCGTATTCTCCTTAACGACCCCCCCCCCCCGAGGAAAATCCCCGATAATACCACTAAGCGGACAATTTTATCCACGAAAATTCTCCCCACGTTTAAAACTGAAGAGCCAGAGGGAAAGTAGAGAAATAAAATGAATGAAGAAAAGCAAGTATTTTGAAATATTTTACCTGCACTCAAAAATACATTTACAATATATGGGGCAGAATATTCTTTAGGATTTTTTTTTTTATTTCTGTTAATTCTTCTTTTCGCTGTTTTCGTGGATGGGCGTTGAATCATTATTGAACGGTAAGATAAAGGATAAAGAAAATAATTTTCTTGCTTGGTTCGTCTGGTGAAACACAGACAATTTATGAAGCAAGTATTTGTCATGTTATATCACTGAAACAATGACAAATAACATAGCCAGCGCAATCAAGCTGCCTAAGTAAAGACCGATGTTGGCACAATGTATTATTTATTTCTTTAGACCAGGACACTTAGTATCGAAGGAGTTGTCGTAGAAACTTGGAAAACGGTTCTTTGATTGGAAATTGGAACGGCTAGTGCCCTTTTTAATAGTCGAAAGTGATTGGAAGGCAACTAACGCCCCTTCCACGCCCACCATTTCCCCAAACACATCCAATCAAAATTTTGAAAGAGCCATTTTGTTCAGCGTAATTGATAGAAATTATGTTTTTGAGGTGGACACTCTCCCACAGCCCTCAGGGCAAGGGTTGTTAGTTATGCCCTAGGAGCATATTAGTTTTTTACAGAAAGCGTTGTCGTAGAAACTTCAAAAAAGGCTCGTTTGATTGGAAATTCAAAGGGCTAGTGCCCCTTTTAATAGTCGAAAGTGATTGGAGGGCAACTAACCCCCCTCTCACGCCCACCTTTTCCCCAAACACATCCAATCAAAATTTTGAGATAGCCATTTTGTTCAACGTAGTTGAAAGTTCTGAAAATTGGGTCTTTGAGGATGAAAAACCCCCACAGCCAACAGGGCAAGGGTCATAAGTTATGCCCTGTGGGTATATAAGGTTTTAATAGAAAGCCTTGTCGTAGAAACTTCAAAACGGGCTCAGTCGGTTGGAAATTGAAATGGCTAGTGCCCTTTTTAATAGTCGAAAGTGATTGGAAGGCAACTAACACCCCTTCCACGCCCACCATTTTTTTCCAAACACATCCAATCAACATTTTGAGATAGCCATTTTGTTCAATGTATTCGAAAGTTTTTGAAATAATATCTTTGAGCAGGGAACTCACCCAGAGTCTTCAGGGCAAGGGTTATAAGTTATGCCCTGGGGACATATAAGGTTTTTATTGAAAACTTTGTCGTAGAAACGTCAAAAAAGGCTCATTCGATTGGAAATTCAAAGGGCTAGTGCTCTTTTTAAAGTCGAAAGTGGTTGGAGGACAAATAACCCCCCTCTCACGCCCATCCTTTCCCCAAACATATCCAATCAAAATTTTGAGATAGCCATTTTGTTCAACATAGTTGAAACTTTTGGAAATTATGTCTTTAAGGATGACACCCCCCCCTCCCCACAGCCCTCAGGGGCAAGGGTTGTAAGCTAAGCCCTGGGGGCATATAAGGTTTTTAAAGAAAGTGTTGTCGTAGAAACTTCAAAAAGGGCTTATTCGATTGGGAATTGAAATGGCTAGTGCCCATTTTAATTGGCGAAACTAATTGGAGGGCAACTAACCCCCCTCTCGCGCCCCTTCCACGCCAACCTAAAAAAAATTCTTTTAAATGTTTTCACTTTTGTAACTTTAAAAAATCAAAAATTTATTAGGGTTTTAAGGAATAAATATCAGCATTATATATATTAAACTGACAATGCAGATTTTTTTTCAGCAAATTCATTTGAATTTTTTTCGTTAAAGTACAAATTATATTCTAGCTTTTAGAAAGCATAGTGTTTAGAACCCTACTCAGATTAATTTCTGCTCGTTTTGAGTTTGACTAATTTTAATTTCTGTTTCTTTTGGGTTTCATTTATTTATTAATACTGATTTGTGGTAGTTGTATGCTTGGTAGATTATTTGATTCTATTTTTATTCATTTTTGGTTTAATGGAGTTCTTTACTTTTTTGCAAAACTTATTTTGTGCAAAAAGTTTTTTTTATTAATTACAATAAAAAATTCGACATCTGCTTAAGTCAACCCCGTGACCTTCGAATTAAAAGCTGATGTACTCTTTATTCTGCTAAGCAGGCTTATAAATAAAAATAAAGGAAGCATAATCATAAGAAATGCATATGAATGTGATGTCATTTCTATGAAATTTTTTTATCTCCAAATTTTAAGGCTCTAAACGCATTTTTCTAAAGTCTTGAGCCTTTTAAATCTTCTTTTAACACTGGAAAATGCTAGTATGTCAATTTTCTGAAAAAATAGCGCCATTTTTTGAGAAAAAAAAACACATAAATAGGTTTTATAGGATAAACATACGATAAATTAAGAAAAAATTTAAGAACATTTCTTTTTTTTAACCTATGACATTCGCTCCAAATGGGAATTTTTTCTGGATTGTCGATTTAATCAAAAGGCTCAATAGATATATGTTTGAGGATGGTATAACCCACGTAGTCCTAAGGGCAATGGCCCTAATTTTCACATTATCTTTTTTCCACCTCGTTTACTTCCTCTTTTTACGCTTTTTAATAGTTTGTTCTTTTGTTCCCTTTCATTCCAACATAACCAGCTTATCTCCTTAGCTATTTCTGCCCAGGGTAAATTTTGTCTTGAGTGAAACCACAACGAATACGGTTACCTCACTGCGGTAACCGTGGTAGATTGAACCTAACCTACTGAGTGGTCAAATTTATTCTTATTTTTCTTTTTGCGCGATCGCTAGGTGAAAGCTTGTCCTGCACTGGGTTTTTTATATCTCTTACTTTAAGTTGACATTACTTCTTTTTCTCCTATTTTTATTTTCCATGGTGGCCCGAAAATGTTAACAGCTAATTTTAACTCATTTTAGTGTTTTTCGTTTTTCTTTCTTTTTTTGCAAGTATGATTAAACTGTATACATTAACTGTCTACTCTTAATGCTTGGAAAACAAAAATATATTTTCAAATGAAGCTTCTGTAGATCAATGTGCTAAAGATGTGTTGTCTTATGGATGTCCTTCGTCTTTTACTGATTGCAAGTCGAATTTCAAAACTTTATTTGATGTCGCAGTTCGTCCCACCGAAGTTTCCTTTGAATCGTCTGCTATGACTACACCAATTGTTGACGGTAAGGATATATTTTTTTAAGTTAATTTTTCTTCGGTTTCCTTTTGTCGAATAGAACCAGATATTTTACATAACCAAATTCTGCTTTACATTAAGGATACAGGCCTGGCTTTCATAAATGGTCGTTGCTATATTTTTTGATGCATTTTTTGTTTGTGTTTGAAAATGATGGATTAAAGGAAATTGTAACTTCTTCAACGTTTCTATAGTGCAAGACGATTAAATTTTGGTTTTTGAGGTTTTATAATTTATGGAAGAACATGTTAAAACATTATTCTAATAATTGCTTAGGAAGAAATTACGAACAAATGTATCACTGATGAAATATTAACTTCAAGAACATACTTATTACATCTCATACAGCTTCTTCTGAGTAAATTTTCGAGTCTCGAAATGCGCAATAAAGTACTTGACTTTTATTTAGTGTCGATTAGTCATTGTAAGGACGTGTAGACTGTTAGTTCTTTCAAGCCTTAACTGTCACTGTTGTTTATTCGCTAAAATCTATTCAGAGGGGCATGTACTTTCATTGAGACCCAGCTAACACTTAAAACTCAATACTGATAATGTTGGCAAATTGAAATTTAAATTGCCAGAATTTTGAAGTTAAAGTTTTCATTAATTTTTCAGGTTTTGTCTCTATATAACCTAGCTTTGATAATGAAATTCTAGTTGGCTGAACCTTTATCAGTTTCGAATGAATTGAGCTTGGATTCCGTCTCATTTAGCTCTGGATATTGTATAAATTTAAATATGAATGGGTTTATATCTAGGTGATTTTTAAAGCTTATATTGGCTAAATCTCATTCTAAATAGACCTTAATCTACATCCGTCGATAAGAAAAGCTATTATTATTGAGTGTTTTTTGATGAAATGACATTTTGATTTTGCTAATGAAGGTGGACATATTGGACTCATTCATGATGTTGGTAAATAGGTCTTTGAAAATATTTGGAGAAATCCTGAAAAAGGTATTGACTTATTTTGGTGTTGCTAAATAATATAAACCTTGAAGAGGACCTTTAAAGTTAACTAACCTTCACTGTTCAATTACTATATGCAAATTCAGCTAGAGAGGACTAACTTAATTATTTTTAGGCAATTACATTAGCAAAAAGTCCATTTTTTTTTATATCATTTGTGGATAGGGTTCGAGGCCTATTCGCAAATTTTTGGAGCCTTGGACCAAGATTCATTTTTTAAAGCTTATATCCTTGCTTACGCGACTAGCTGCCCTTTCTATGTTGAGAAAGTGTTTTTGCAGGTTTTAATAGTATTTTCGAAAGTTTTTAATCTAAAAGGAGCAAGAAATCACTTTGAAGGCTACCGCTTGCTTAGGTGTGGCCTTTATTTACTGTGAGGGTTAGGTAGTTCAAAGTGATCTACTGTAATGAGATAATGAACATATCATCTATTTTGTCATGCAGGTTTTACCTTAGTGGGGTGCTTCTCATATTTTTAACTTGGGCTATGCATCATGAAATTATTACATATTTTAAGAATGCGCAGCATTATGCACAAGTCATACTATAGTCACATCTACGGAAAAATATGAAATTCCGCACGACTTTAGTGGCAGTTCGATGAGTTGTGCTATGTCCAGCTTTCAAGTACGATATCCATGAGCGACCAATCAGAATATATATTTGAAGTGTGTTTTTTTTTTAATTAGAAAATATGGAAACTTAAAGCAACAGTTTTTTTTTATCTGTATAATGAGTAGCAGGAGGTATAACCGATCGTAGGATGAATGAATGAATTTATTGTGTTTGCAGACATGGCCGCAACGCAGCGAAGAGCAAACCACGGCCCATAGTAACTAAAATTTTAAAAATTTGTTGACAAAACCTGAAAAAAACCAACTCGTAAAACGTCCCTAAATATGTAGAATTCTGAAAAACTCGCGCTTTACTGAAGCAAAAACTCGACTCTACAAAACACGATTAGGAGCAGAAAATAGGTACCGTGCAGAAAATTAAAGACTGATCTGTATGGCTCTCAGTGCTCTTTCACCAGCCAAGAAATCAGTAAATTTAAGTATGCAATTATAATTTCTCTCGAACCTTCAAGTGAGATCAGCTTTCAGTAAAGCGCTATTTTTTTGTTTTTTTTTAGGATTCTAGAAATTTAAAAAAATATTACGGGTCAGTTAATTTGTGCTAAAATTGTAGATATATGTTGCATAACTTGTGAAGCAATTAGTTTTGTTCCTTTTAAGTATCTTCTTCCCTTTTAGTTTTATCAGAAAAGTTTTGTTTTTTAATTAATTTCTTTCAGGATTTTCTGGAAAGCCTTACAAGAAAACCAGGCCTTAAACAGCATAATGTGTTATGGTCCAAATATTGGGTATAATAAACACCCTCTTTTGCAGGATTGCGTCCCGGAAAAATTATGCGTCTTGTAGCAAAGTATCGTTTATGTACGAATTTTGTTTGCAATTTTGGCCTCATCAAAGCTTGTTATTGTATACCAGCACGCATACAGGAAAAACTGAAGGGTTTTCCCTTCATCCCTGCTCTCCACAAAATGTTGATCTCTTGGATTCTTTTTCTCCATATTTTACTAACATGTACATAATGAAAAGGATGAAATATAAATGAAAGATAGATTTTTGTGCTAGTGGTACCGGCACAAACCCTATAAATAGTCACAAAGGTCATAAGACACAATTGGTTGCATAACCCAAATTCCTTAAGTGCTATGACACTACAATTTGAATCGACAATCAAAAAGATGATTTGGTTACGTGCAATACCAACATTTTATGTCTAAAGATGTATATACAAAATACCCTATTTAACAGTTTTGTTTTGGAAGATAACCCAGCTTAGGAGATTTTGAAATCGAAACTAAATGTTCCAAATTTATATGCACCAAAAGTAACATTAGACGTTCACTTAAGCAAAAATTGAACCCGTCGCAACTACCCTGAATGGAAGCTTTATGTCCACTTTGGCACCGCAAGTGCATCCTTAGTGGGCTCAAGTAAATTTTCATTACTTGTTTTTTAAGGTCTTTTTTTTTACTTCAATTTAGCGCTGAGTAGGTGCTGCTCCAGCTGCATACATAATTTTCACTAAGGTAATAAAAGCAATTTGGCCTCAAAGGAAACGAAAACGAATTTAGTTTTCTTCCTCAATTTTTTGGATTCTTTTGGCAGACATTAGAGCTGCTCTGTCTTGTCTTTGCAATTGAACAACCATAACTTTCTTTTCGTATGAATACACATGTTTTACTTACCTTTAGAATTAACATCGTATGTAGCCAAATATTGGTGACCAGGCCAAAAATATGCGTAAGAAATACCTGGATTATGTCAGGCATGGACGGGGGAAGGGTGTCTTTTGAGGTTCTCTTGGAAAGTCAAGATTTTGCAGTTGTCCCCACGTTTTCGTCTAAACTCCCTGTTTTATTGGCCAGCTTTCCGCCTCCGTGAAATAACTTCCCGCCTATCGATGAGAGCCTCCCTTAATTTAGGTGGGTTAGTATTCATTGACTGTAAGTATTCTATTATTTTAGGGCTTAAGAAAACGTAGGAAATAAAAATCTGACAATATACACAGACATTAACTATTTACTTGGACTCAATAAGTAAAGGGTGAAGTTTACCATAGTACTCTAGGCAGGGTCTAAGCATGATGGGGGGCCTCTACATAGTTTGTTGTATATTTTGCTCGTTTTAACGTAAAAAAGTACAGTACTTGTCAGAAAAAAAGAAATCAGTATAACCCTTTTAGAGAAAATTAACTTGGGCTTCCACATATTTATAAATTTTTATTTTATCACTGATTAGTTAGTTATTATTAAAATTATGCCAGTTATATTTAAATTTTGCATAACTACCATCAACATTGACTGAAGAATTTTGCGCAAATGACAGTCATGACCAGGGGTGGTTTTAGGGGGAGACAGAGCACTTGTCCTGGACGCATAAATTTTAGGGGCATTTCAAATAAATAATCTAACGGTTATAATCATTTTAAAATTTTATTTTTATTAAAATAAAGTCGAAGGTGCAGTTGGTAGCAAGTATAAGAAGATTGAATCCGAAATTTTAATTTTTCCCATATCTTCATCAGCACTCCTTGAAAATAAAAGTAAGTAGACCGTTTATTTAAATAAATGGAAAATTTTAATAAATTTAGCCTGGAAGGTTTTAGGAGACAGAGGAGGGGCGGTAATTAGGGTTTTGCCCTGGGCGTAAGAGAGGCCAGAACCGCCACTGGTGTTGAATGAATGACCTAATGATTTTATTAGCCTGCAAAACACTGATACAGCTCGGTCGAAAAATATATACACTTGTTGTATAGACAATAGTACGTCAAGAACATCATGGATACCAAAATGAAAAAAATGTAGCAATTACTTCCGTGTGTTAAAGGTCTAGTTTCAAATGGGAACTCCAATTTTTACAGCGTGTTTCAAGAAAAAGATTGTACAGACTCCAAGGTTTGGCCCGTTTTCAAAATTGTTGACACAAAGTGGCGAGAGCCAGGTTTTGCCGAAGTGTGCAACCATTAGCATAGTATAAAATTTAAGTGTGTGCCTTGAACTGTCAATTATATAAAGTATGACTTCAGGTGTAAGGGGGCTAAGCGACCTTCTGTGAATGTGCCATGTGTCTCAAATTTGTTAACATGATGTGCCTTTTACCTTGGCTAATATTATACTGACAAATTTTTCCGAACCTTATGATTTTTAAGTTCTTTTTTGGTCTCTAGCTCAAATTGAAATTGTCTCCTGCAAGGTATGTGGGGATAAGTCAAGTGGAGTGCATTATGGGGTCGTAACATGTGAAGCCTGCAAAGTATTTTTCAGAAGATCACAAAGCAGCAAGATCAACTATCAATGCCCTTGGAACTTGATTGGAAAAAAGAATTGCGAGGTCGACAGAATCAACCGAAATCGATGTCAGTATTGCCGACTTCAAAAATGTTTGGCATTGGGAATGTCTAGAGATAGTAAGTTTGCTTTTTTTTCAAGGTACTTTCATTCCAATCAAGTCACTGAACAGTAAGGGGGATGAGGAGTCACAAAACAAGTTTTTTTTCATAGTCTTGCCCTTCAGAGGACCATTGATAGCTCCCCTCCCTCTATTGAAAGAATTGCTTAAATTCTATATTGCTATAAATAGCTTTGAAAATCCTGCATTTTGTATGTGATGAAGGTTAAATAGCTGCACACATAGACGTGAAGCCTGTCAGACAGCAGCTATAAGCAGCTATTGCGTGTAATCTTCTGTGACAATTGGATAAATTCCCCCCCCCCCCCCCAAAAAAAAACACAAAATCAAAATTTTTCTCCCTCCTTCGAAAGTTGAAATTTTCGGAGAGAGGGCTGCAATGACGCGTTCTTAAATTGAGACTGTCTTGTGGGGAGTATTGGAACCGATTCTTCTGAAAAGCAAAAAGAGTCGCTAATGACCATTTTCTTTCCAATTTGATGTATTTTTAAAAATTTTCAGCTTAACATGCGTATTTAATCATAATTCTTGAGCTGGTTAAGATAAATAATTTTTTTTTAATCTTCATGTTTGGTTATTTCAAAATAAAAATAGGTGTGTAAAAAAAAGAAAATAAGAAAAAAATAAGTCAGATGACCTATTTTCCGAAAATCTTGAAATTCTCTCAAAGCATTAAATTGTTCTCCTTTTAGCTATGAAATTGGGGAGAATTTTGAAAAAGCGAAGAGAAAAGGCCGAAGATGAAGTTATGTTCCATAAGGCCCAAATGAGAGAGGACCAAATGTCTTCAGACAGCGGACCAAAAGTCTTCGGACCAAAAGTCATCATACAAAGAAGACAAAAGTCTTCTTTGTATGATCATCAACAGCCATCTTCATCCGATCAACTTTATACTGGAACGTAAGTTTTTTTTTTTTCCTTATTTCTTTTTTGCCTTTGATTCTCTTAAGTCTGAAATACTGACAACGCCTCCTCCATCTTACCCTCAGACCCGCCGAATCTGAGGTCGTTTAATATTGTTATTGGAAACAGAGTTAAAAATGCGAAAGATACAATATTGGTTGCGACTTTTGCCTGAGGATATTCTTTTGGTTTAATTTTGAGGAGGTCAGGGATGGGTGACCTATCGAAAAATAAGGCTGTATATTTTTTAATACTTCTTTTCCCTTTTTTGGAAGTGTAAATTTGTCCCAGAAATAAGCTCGCATTATTGGATCTGTGTCTATGCTCCTCCCTGAACTCCAGGAAAGACTTTGACCTGGAAATGCCCTTTTGGACCTCACTCCCGCCCGATCTGGACCATCACAGCCTCTTGCGGTCAGTTAGTTAATCTGGACAACCTTTCTGATATTTTAGGATCATCTATTTTTATATTTAAGTCTGCTACATTAAAATAAAATTGCTAAATGTTCACTAACCTTGAAATCCTTATAACTAATAATAGCTCAAATTTTTCATTCTTTCCCCGAGTTTCTTCGTAAAGGTAATTTATTTCTTTCCTAAGTGAAAGAAATAAAGGTTCTCAAGACAGCCAAGTAGGGATGTAGTAACAGATTGGGGTAAGAGAAACATTGACCCTGCAAAAATAGTTTTGAAAAATATCGAAATTTTGGTTTATTTATCGACTGATTGAAATTTAAAATCCATATATATTTTCAAGTCAGCAAGTGAATCACGGTCGTACCGGAAGAAAGGATACATTTTGGTCGGAAGTTTGATACATTTGGTCGAATTTTAGTCGAAATTTTAAAGGAGAATATTATTCCTCTGTTTCTAGATTAACTAGTCAAAGTGATGGTTTGAAAAAATGGGTTTGGGTGTATAAAGAAAACAAAGGAAGGGCATAAAGATTATTTTGATCTAATGAAATACGTTGCGTTAAAGAAGTTGTTTCAATTGAAGAAAGTACGTCCAGCATAAAAGAAACTTTGGGTTAGTTTTGAAGACACTATTTTAGACAACAGACTGAATGCAAATATTGTGTTCCGAATCGTAACTTGTCAAAAGGGGGCCATCAGTCCATGAAAAAACCTAGTGAATTCACAGTCATTTTCTATCTGTACTGCAAGGTATATCCCTACGGTAGAAAATTTTGCGGGTTGTTACAAGCTATTTTTCTGAGCTGCTTGAAACATTTTCTGGGCGGCAAACGTGATCCATCCGTATTACGGCCATTTTAAAAGCATGATCCGCTAGTACCGATATTTTGGACCGGTCTGTGCGCATTGTCAATGTACGTTCGTTCGAAGGTGGGAATTAAAAACTGTACCATTTGTCTCAAATTTGAACCAATAGTAGCGTGGAATCGTGTTTGATTGGATGAAAGTGATCGAATTATATCACTTTTTACTAATCAGTTCGTGACTGGGTTAACAGGAAAATCAGACCGTTAAATTTAGCAAAACCCGGCATCCATTTTTGTCCCAATGGGCATGACACTGTTCAATTTACAGTCATTACTACTATTACTTCTACTGCTACGAATATTACTACCAATAAGGTCAAGGCTATAAAGGAAATTTCCAGGAAATGTTGAGGGGTATGTCAAATTATTTGAAAGATGGTATGTGTATGAAAGCTATCAAAAGGCTATATCTGCAGTATCTTACGAACTGCTTAGAGTATTAACTTGAATCTTTCTGGCATGTTGAGGGGTAGGTTAAACTAATGAAATTTCATTATGATCATGCTGCTACTACTAGTAGTAGTAGTTCGATCGCTATTAGTAAAACTAGTACTAAGATTTTTGGTATTAATGTTGAGATTTCAGGGACTGTTGAGGGGAATGTTGAGCTAACTAAAGGACTGTATGTGTATGCAGGTCATCAAAAGATTGTATCAGCTTTATCTCAGAAACAGCTTAAAGTAAGGAGTTGAAACTGCCGGAGGGAATGTCGATCTGGACCAAAAAGGCACAATGTGAATACTATTACTGCTAACAACTAGTACTACTACTGCTATCATTAACTATCCCTAATACTCCTACTATTGATTCTGCTACTATGAATACTATTGTTGCTAATACTTGATATTAGCTAGAGAAAGTGGTAAGGGCGGTGTCAAACTGAATAAAAACACAGTATGTACATCTGGGTTATCAAAGTGGTGTATTAGCAATATCCCAGCAATGCCTACGGTTATTAAGCTGAGATTCCCAGTGTTACCAATATTACTACCATTTTTACTACTACTAATGCTATAATTGAACTAAATCAGAATAGCTTAAGTGCATCCAGGTTTTGAAGATAGACCAGGTTGTCAAGATATCCATGCGGAATATCTTAGGATTAGAACAGCCTATAAAGTAGAAATTTTCACGGAAAGCTTATGTACCTTTAAAATCAAATCAAAGGCGACTATTCTTATGCTCGTTTTCAATAAGACGTCTCAGTAATATCTCAAGAACGACTGAGGGTATAAAGTTGGAATTCAAGGTCTACTGCTATTACTACTTCTGCTCTTACTATTGAACTGAATCCAAAGAGTGAAAATACATCTGGTTTCTCAAAATAGTATAGATGCAATAAAAAAAATTGAAAACGTTCTTACCCCCTCCTCTACTCCACATTTTTGCGAATTGGTGCCCCTTTGTCACGGCAAATACCTACCAATTCATTATTCTTTTGTTATAATATTGTCTTATTTAATTTCAGGTATAGTGACGGGAACGTAAGTCCCTATCCAACCCACTCTTACAACAGTTATGGGAGTTATGAGGCTGGAAGTAGCAATTTTGTGGACAGTACATCTTCTTCTTTTGAAAGTAGAGTAATGGCTTCAGATCCGCCTGTGCCTGATAGCCCAGTGATGCCTTCTATATCCCGTGGTAAGTACTTGTTGTTTTTTAAGAAAATACATCTATGTTACCTAAACGTGTCATTTAAGTGTAGTAAATAAAAATGATCTAGTTACCATGCGTTACTTTTATGGAAACGCGAAAGAAGTGAAAGTATGACTATATTTTTGTGAATGGCTTAGTTTTATTTAAATTTTATTATTTTACTGAAAATCTAATAAGAAACATTGTAAAATAAGTAAGGTTAAATATTTTAACCAAGTACCATGTCTTTTATGATTACAGATATCATAGCTGATAACCTAACATCTGTAAAGATACAGAATATCAACGTGCCCTCTGCATCTGTAGTTATGGACACTGCAGAACAATCTCTTGTCTCCAATCAGCTAATCCTGAGCAACCAAAAGCCAGTAGTTACGCTTCCACAATCTGAAGGACACAACGAAAAAACACCTGTTTTGATAACCCACTCAACACACGCTGATCAAGAAAAATCGGTTCTTAGACGAAGGAAGAATAATGCCGTTTACTATGAATCTTCTGATTCTGATGAGGAGGATATCAGTGACGAAGGTATGGAATTAATTTCGATATATTTGAGCAAAAAGGAGAGGTACGGATGTCTTTTTTCTTGTTACATAGAATCTTTCTCTCAAGATTGTTTGGAAATGGGGGCCAAAAATAAGCTTAATGTGGTTTGAGCACTTCTCTTCTCGGCCTTCCCTCCAAGTTTTTTTATCCTACTTCTTAAAACTTGGCTTTGGATGCCTGTTCTGTTTAGATATTCTTAATTTACTTGCTACATATAACAAACTTATTTGAAAGTGACGCAAGTCAAAAAAAAAAAAAAAAAAAAAATCGAGCTGCTGACCCTAGAAGATTGGGAAAATGAGCAATTCAGTAGATAAATCGGATTACTGCATTTAAAAGTCATGTATGACTGTGATATCAAAACACCAGATTAGTTTAACTTGATCAATAAGTTAATAAAACTCAGGATCATTGCTAAGAAATAGCCAGTAGAATTTTTGCATTAAATCTTAAATCAGTGTATCTCCAAAATAATGCTTGTGCAGCTCGGCTACATTATGTCTGAGTGTATTGGTTGCCTATTTGGAAACTAATGTTTCGTCTCAGCTAAGGGAAGCTATTTGACGGAATTGTTTTTTTTTATGTTGAAAAATATCTTGATAATATAAATGCTGCCCCTCCTCATTCTTACTCACTTTAAAAAAAAATGGAGGTTCCTCCCCAGGTGAAGAGAGAATGGAGGTTCCTGGCATACTTCTCTTCACCTGGACCCAGTATTGGCCCTTGTCACCGACTCGAGACTGTAAATGTTGTTGCCATGGACCAAGTTTAGTATATGCCTACGAACTCCCTCTTAACCTCACTCTTTCTCCGAGCTTTGAGTCCCAAACAGTTCTTTTGACTTCAAATATTTTGTTTCATATTCATAAAAAAAATGTGTAGAGATGACATATGTCGTCACATTGGCTGGTATTTACTCGATCAACATTTTTAAGCCTCATCCTCAAAAACCTCAGATTTTTGAAAGAGTTAAAGCGGTAGACTTTCCAGATTGAGAATCCGCTCGTATTTTTAATTCGGCTAGTGAAAGGATCATTTATATAGCAATTTCTTTGAGACCTTTTTCGCACATTCTGTCTCCCTTAGTCTCACTCTTCCTTAGAGCTTTGGGTCCCAAACAATTCTCTTGACTTTAAAATTTAGCTTCATGTTCATTAAGAAAAAAGGGTAGAAATGACACATCTGATCACATTTGCTTTTATTTACTCTCTCAACATTTTTCCCTAAACCTCAAATTCAACCTAAAAAGAAGCTCAGGTTTATGAAAGAACTACAGCATAAGACTTTTTGGATCGGAGTTGGCATATATTTTTTGGTTGGCTGGTGACCAATCATTTATATAGCAATTCGTTTACGGTTGGCCACTTTTTCATAGGTTTCTAAGGCCAGTGAACGGGAATACCTCGGAAAATTCGGCCTTTCTTGTTATTTCAGTGTTTACCTTTTGTCATGAGCACACTAGATTTTATGGTGAGACTTCATATCATTCAGTAAGTTCCTTTTGATAGCCACTCTAAATGTACGATAATTTTAAGAAAATTGACTGAAAGTATCCAAATTATACTATTCAATCATATTTTATGAATTAATTTTAAACAAACTCTGTTTCACATTGTAAGTTTTTCAACGAAAAATAAAGAGCTATCTTTAGCCAAAGATGAGTAGAAATAAAGTCAAACAATTTTGCAAGGGTAAAACTACCATAATTATTTGTCAATAAATAAATTAAACCATAAACGAACAGAAAATACAATAAATAACCGAGTCAAGCTCAAAACGAGCAGAAACTAATAGTAGTGGAACTGCCCCCCCCCCTGCTCCAGAGCATAATTTGCACTTTACTGATAATAGTCTTTGTTTTGGAGCTTTTTGTTTCTATTTCTCATAATATCAAGAAAGAAAATCGCCATCATAACCAATAAAATGGCTGAAAAAAAAGAATTTATATCTAAGGTTTAATATGTATACTGATATTCATTCCTGAAAATGTGAATAATATTGGATTTATTAAGTTAAAATAGTGAAAATATTGAAAATGTATTTTGTTTTCAGTAAAGTGCAAATTACGTTCTCGTCTTTAGAAGACACGGGTGCGTCAGCCCTACTACTATGAGTTTTTGATCTTTCTGATTTTCACTCGTTTATTTATTGTACTTTCTGTTCATATCGCGTTGATTTATGGTAGTTTTACGATTTGAAAATTATTTGACTTTATTTCTGCTCATCTTTGGTTTAATAGAGCTCTTTATTTTTCTTTTTTTGCGGAATAAGTTATTTTAAATTAATATCTTTTTTTAAGTGACATAGTCTTCGTGATTGGTAAAGAAAAGAGTATTCTTAATCTTTCGATATTTTTTCTATAAGTATCTGGATTTTGGCTGACTATTTAAATGTTGGACAAAATTTGTCACCGACATTTAATAATATACGCCCTTTTGAAATTCTGGATACACATAGCATTTTTTTTTTATTTAGTTGCAGAGCTCCTCAACTTTTCCTGAAAAATAAGACTTGATACCCTATTCTGTTTCTAAGTGGTAGCATCTATACTATTTTGAGAAACCGGATGTATTTTCACTCTTTGGATTCAGTTCAATAGTAAGAGCAGAAGTAGTAATAACAGTAGACCTTGAATTCCAACTTTATACCCTCAGTCGTTCTTGAGATAGTTTCTTCCGTGAAAGTTTTTACTTTCTAGGCTGTTCTAATCTTAAGATATTCCGCATGGATATCTTGACAACCTGGTCTATTTTGAAAACCTGGATGCACTTTAGTTGTAATCAGTAATAGTATTCACATTGTGCCTTTTTGGTATAGTTCAGCATTCTCTCCGACCGTTTCAACTCCTTACTTTAAGCTGTGTCTGAAATATTGCTGAAACGTTCTTTTGATGATCTGCATGCACATACAGTCCTTTAGTTAGCTCAACATTTCCCTCAACAGTCCCATTAATACCATATGTCTTAGTACTAGTTTAACTAATAGCGATAGAACTACTACTAGTAGTAGTAGCAGTATGAATATAGTTGAATTTCATTAGTTTAACCTACCCCTCAACATGCCCTGAATTAATGCCCTGATTCCTGATTCAAATTAATGCTCTAAGTCGTTCGTTAGATACTGTAGATATGGCTTTTTGATAGCTCTCATACATATACCATGTTTTAAATAATTTGACATACCCTTCAACATTTCCTGGAGATTTCTCCTTTATAGCCTTGGCCTTATTAGTAGTAATATTAGTAGCAGTAGAAGTAATAGTAGTAGTATTATGCATATAGTATCTTGGTTGGTTTAACATCCCCATAACATGCATTGAAAGTTTCAACTTAATGCTCTAAGTTGTTCCTAAGATATAGCTGTTACGCCCTTTTAATAACCGGCAACCACTTAGCGTATTCCAATTTAATTCACATCCCACTCAACATTACCTGAAAGTTTCGCCACTTTACCCTTAGCTTTAGTAGTACTAGCAGCTGTCGTCGGAGTAGTAGTTGTAGTAGTCGTAGTAGTAGGAGCAGTTATAGTGGTAGTTGTAGTAGCAGTGGTAGTAGTACGAGTTTCAGCAGTAGTAGAACGCACATAGTGCCTTTTGAGCAGTATGTGCTTAAAATATCCCCCCAAAAATCCCTGAAAGTTTCATCTTCTCATCCTTAGTATTAACAGTAGTTGTAGTAATTGTAGCAGCAGTAGCAGTAGTAGCAGTATGCACAAAGGGCCTATTGGTTAGTTCAACATACTTCTCAACACGCACTGAAAGTGTAAACTTAATGCCCTACAATGCTACTGAAAAATTGCTCATACATCTTTTTGGTAAGCTGAAGCCGCACAGTGTGTTTTTATTTTTGTTCAAAATCCCCCTAAATATTCCCTGAAAGTTTTACCTCATTACCCTTAGACTCATTAGAGGTAGTAGTCGTAGCAGTAATATAGTAGCAATAGTGGTATCATGTACATAGTGCCCTTTGGTTAGTTTAACAACCCCCCCCCCCTCAACATGCCCAAAAAGTTCAAATTAATACTCTTTGCCGTTTCTAGGATACTGCTTATAAGTCATTTCAAAAACCTGCTTGCAAATA
Organism: Artemia sp. Qi Xiang Cuo; assembly: GCF_049724085.1. Classification (NCBI taxonomy): domain Eukaryota; kingdom Metazoa; phylum Arthropoda; class Branchiopoda; order Anostraca; family Artemiidae; genus Artemia; species Artemia sp. Qi Xiang Cuo. Next base: position 29,421,361 of record NC_142797.1, on the reverse strand, counting down.
GCTTCTTTCGATTTAATTGTAACTTCCCCTAAAAATTGCCTTGTAGTTTTACCTTTTTACCATTAACCTTACTAGTTGCGATAATCGTAGCAGTAATAGCTGTAGTAGTACTTACATAGTGCGTTATGGTTAGTTCAAAATTCACCTCAAGATATCCTGTAAGTTTCAAGTTAATACTTTAAGCCATTGCTGAGTGTATTTTAATTTAGCTCAACTTCTCCCTCAATATCTCCTGAAATTTCCACCTTAATACTCTTTGCATTACTACTAGTTGCATCAGAAGTACTAGTTGCAATATTAGTAGTAGTGTGCACGTATTTCCCTTTAGTCAACTGAGCTTCCGCCTAAGCATTCCCTGAGAGTTCTTACTTAATACCCTAAGCCATTCCCCAAATATGCCCTTTTGACAGCCTATTTGCGCATAGTGTGTTTTGACTTAAGCCATCTTTCCCTTCAATTTTCTTTTAAATTTTGGGTGTGTTTGGGCAAATAGTGGGCGTGAGAGGGGGGTTAGCTGCCCTCCAATCACTTTCGACTATTAAAAATAGCACTAGCCCTTTGAATTTCCAATCAAATGAGCCCTTTTTGAAGTCTCTACGACAACACTTTCTATAAAAACCTTATATGCTCCCAGGGCATAACTTACAACCCTTGCTCTGGGGGCTGTGGTGGGTTGTCATTCTCATTCTATTTGAAGTGACTCGGTAAAAAAAAAAAAAACACACTAAAAATATAAATAATGTATTGTACCCACATTGCTTTTTATTAGGGGCAGCTCGCCCTTTAGGGTCATATAGTCCCATAGAGTAGCATAGGCTTTAGCATCCCTACGTAGCGCATGCATGCGCCGCCTATGATAATAAGTTGATCTATTTTTAGAAATTAATTAAAAAAAAACTTTCCACAAAATAAGTTTTTCAAAAAAAAATAAAGAACTCCATTAAACCAAAAATGCACGAAAATAGAATCAAATAATCTATCAAGGATACAGCTACCACAAATCAGTATCAATAAACAAACGAAACCAAAAACAAACAGAAATTAAAATAAATAATAGAGTCAAATTCAAAACGAGCAGAAATTAATATGAGTAGGGTCCAAAACCCCTATGCTTTCTAAAAGCCAGAATATAATTTGTGCTTTACTGAAAAAAAAAATTCAAATGAATTTACTGAAAAAAGTGCATTGTCAGTTTAATATACATATACTGATATTTATTCCTTAAAATCTTAATTAATTTTTTATTCCTTAAAGTTATAAAGATAAAAACATTTAAAAGAATTTTTTTCAGTAAACTACAAATTATATTCTGACTTTTAGAAAGCATAGGGGTTTAGAACCCTACTCATATTAATTTCTGCTCGTTTTGAGTTTTACTCTGTTATTGATTTTAATTTCTGTTCGTTTTAGGTTTCATTTATTTATTGATACTGCTTTGTGATAGTTGTATGCTTGGTAGATTATTTGATTCTATTTTTGCTCATTTTTGGTTTAATAGAGTTCTTTACTGTTTTTGAAAAGCTTATTTTGTAGAAAAAGTTTTTTTCTAATTAATTTATGTTCGTTTTATATTGACATACTCTTTTTTAGGGAAGCCTCTTTAGGAATACTCTTTTTTAGGAGCCTCTTCTAAAGTTAAACAACAATCCTTTCCATAAACACCTTAAATACCCCCTGGGTATTACTTACAACCCTTGCCCCTAATATCTGGGGTTTGTTTCAACCCCAAAAGACTTGATATATGATATTTAGACTATTTTGAATAGAATGGCTGTCTCAAAAGGTTTCTTAGATGTATTTCGGGACAATACGACGTGTCTGTGTAAGGAAGGGGGATAGCTGCCCTCCGATCAATTTGACTCTGAAAAAGAGCACTAGAGCGTCTGATTACCAATCCAATGAGCCCCCTCCAAACTTTATATGATCATGCTTTCTATAAAACCTTAATTTACAGGGCATAATTTCAATTTCCAGTCGAATGAGCCCTCTTTTAAGTTTCTACAACAAGTGCTTTCTATAAAAACCTTTTATGCCCCCAGGGCATAACTTACAACCCTTACCATGAGGGCTGTGGAGGGTTGTCATCCTCAAAGACCTAATGTCCAGAACTGTCAACTTCGTTGAAAAAAATGGCTATCTCAAAATTTTAGATCGGATGTGTTTGGGAATATGGTTAGTGTGAGAGGGGGGTTAGTTGCCCTCCAACTACTTTCTACTATTAAAAAGGTCACTAGCCTTTTCAATCTCCAATCGAATGAGCCCTTTTGAAGTTTCCACGACACTTCTTTCTATAAAAACCTTATATGCCCCCTGGGAATAACTTACAACCGTAGCCCTTAGGGCTGTGGGGGGGGGGGTGTCATCCTCAAAGACCTCGTTTCCAGAACTTTCAACTACGTTGAACAAAATTGCTGTATCAAGATTTTGATTAGATGTGTTTAAGGAAACGGTGGCCATGAGAGAGGGGTTAGTTACCGTCCAATCACTTCCGACTTTTAAAAAGGGCATTATCCCTCTCAATATCCCATTGAATGAGCCCTTTTAGAAGTTTCTACGACAACACTATCCATAAAAACCTTATATGCCCCATGGGCATAAATTACAAACCTTTTCCTGAGAGGTGTGAGGGGTTGGTCATCCTCAAAGACATAATTTTCAGAACTTTCAACTATGTTGAACAAAATGGCTATCTCAAAATTATGGTTGGATGTGTTTCGGGAAATGGTGGGCGTCAGAGGGGGTTAGTTGCCCTCCAATCACTTTCGACCATTAAAAATGGTACTAGTCCTTTCAATTTCCAATCGAATGAGCCCTTTTTGAAGTTTCTACGAAAACACTTTCCATGTAAAACCTTATATGCCCCAAGGGCATAAATTACAACCCTTGCCCCGGGGGTTTTGGTTGGTTGTCATCCTCAAATACCTAATTTTATAAATTTTAAACTACGTTGAACAAAATGACCATCTCAAAATTTTGATTGAATGTGTTTGGGGAAATGGTGGGCGTGAGAGGGGGGTAAGCTCCCCTCCAATCACTTTTGACTATTGAAAAGGGCACTAGCCCTTTCAATTTCTAATTGAATGTGCCCTTTTTGAAGTTTCTACAACAACGCTTTCTATAAAAACTTTATATTCCCCCAAGGCATAACTTACAACCTTTGCCCTGAGAGCTGGGGGGGGGTGTCATCCTCAAAGACATAATTTCCAGGACTTTCAACTAGGTTGAGAAAAATGGCTATCTCCAAATTTTGATTAGATGTGTTTGGGGAAACGGTGGGCGCAAGAGGAGGGTTATTGCCCTCCTATCACTTTCGACTATTAAAAAAGGGCACTAGCCCTTTCAATTTCCAATCGAATGAGCCCCTTTTGAAGTTTCTACAAAAACGCTATCTTTAAAAACCTGATATACCCCCAGGGCATAACTTGCAACCCTTGCCCTGAGGGGTGTTAGGGGCTTGTCAGCCTCAAAGACATAATTTCAGAACTTTCAACTACGTTGAACAAAATGGCTATCTCAAAATTTTGATTAGATGTGTTTGGGGAAATGATGGGCGCGAGAGGGGAGTTAGTTGCCCTGCTTATGATTGTCAAGTACATGGGATAAGCTGACGAAGCAGTGTTCTCAGGGGAATCTGAGACTGAACCATTTTCAGGAATTATTCCCACCTTTGAAAAACCGAATATGTCGAGAAATTTAAATAAAGATCATCGTTAAAGTTCTACAAGAACCTCAGGAACCTTCTTTGGCGTCTTTTTAGAGCTTTCTGACAACCTTTAAAAATGTCATTGAACTCATATATGAGATTTACCTTCGTTTATCCAAACTAAATATTGGCAGATCTAGCACATACACCTTTTTTCTTGATCTGCGAATATTAAGACATTTCCGTTTTTTTGTTTTTTTTTTCTTGGGAAGATGTTTAAGGATCCTAGTTGAGCTTGAATTTTCAGGTGGAGGGTTTCCCTGTGACCCCGGCATATATCTTTTTGTGTTTTCCTGTATCCCCTCCCTCCGTCCTAAATTTATACATCGATTTAGAAATTTCTCGTTAACATTATATTTGTCATAGTTGCTATGGGAAGGATTTGCGACAGATATGGAAAAATTTCATGTATTAATCATTGATGAATACACCTTTTTAGGATATTAGTTGGGTATGGGGGAGCAGCCACGTGAATCTCATGTGTTTTTCCTATGGCTGGTGGCTGAATTAATTGTGATTGCTGATGAATTTTTGGGTTCTGTGAATCGGAAATAGTGTAGCGTCGAAATTCATTGTGTTGTTTGAGGAATCACATTTACTGAAAGAGAGGTGTGAACACGCGTCAACATTCTATATAACAAACGGGTAGGTAATTGATAATCCATTCATTAAACAAATTACAACCAGAATAGAAGTGAAAAATCTTATCAAACAAAGATTCAAATGAAAGAAGTGCGGAACTGATTTATGGAGAAGCCGTTGGTGAGCAAGAGGTGAGTGATCAAAATTGTTTTGCCTTGTTCTCACTGAACATACGGCAACAATTTTTGTAGTAATCTCTTTGGAACATCAAAATACTTGAAATTTTCTTTTCTCGTCTTTATAATACCGTATCTGTACACCAAACTGTAAGTTTTGTTAAGAAAGTATTCGAACTCTGTAATTTTTCGAACTTAAATATTTCCAACTTATTTTTAAGCATTTGAAATACAGTACCTGTATTTAGAACATTTTATTTTTAACAATTTATTGGGCTGAAAATATAGATGGTCTCTATTACAGTTTTTTCTATGACAAAAAGGATTTTTCTAGTAATTTTTAAGAATTTCAGCGTTTTTCTTTCTTTTTTCTTAAATTTGTATTCTTTTACCAATTTTTATTAGCTAGAAAATTACTTTTCTCAATTTTCATTTTCATTTAGAAATATGTCTGATCGATCACCTCCAGAAAGACCACTGACTTCAAACAAACTTCGATCTGTAGCTTAAGACCACACTTGAACACACCGCATGGTGGAAAATGGGGCAAATAATTTTGGAAATGCTTCAGATGAAGTGGGGCAAATAAGGAGTAGATAATACCATGCAAAATTAGTTCAGCTATGAAGATGTTTTTGGGGCAGATGAAACGATATTAATGGATGATGAAATGTAGCTTCTTTAACTTTGTGAGATTGCCATGTTAGATGATGTGTTGGACATGGTCGAAGACAACTAAAACCTCTTTAGCAGTACTCCCGAAGCCCATTTTTCCCATTTGCTGAAAGGTTACCTGGAGCCCAATCTCGTTGATACCAGAGCAGACTAAGTCAACTCTATTTCCGAGAACTTGGCGATCGTCTGATAATAGAAAAATATTGTCTGTTTAACAGGCGGGTGGCATACAGGGCTCAATCATGAATGGAGGAATATTTTTAGAAACGGTTGGGATGGCATTATTGAAACGAGCTAGAACAAGCACGGGGCATTGCCTCACACCTTCCCAAACGGTGATGGAGTTGCTAAGCTATATAGAGAAAGAATAGCCTGTGAATAAATAATGAAATCGAACGCCTTTAAAATATCGATCGCATACACCAAATACCAAAATATCGATCAAGATCAATGCCATCTATCTTATGTTCAATGTTATTGTGACTAAGTTTGCATCTTTGCTGGTAACTTGAAAAAGTTTCTGAATTATTTTAAGGTTTTTTTCCTGTTGTTGTTTACCCTCTAAAGATAGATATTTTGCCAAGTAGTGTTTGTATGACCTTCTCTAATTACTAGAATAATCCCATTTCCCTGGGTATTTGCACCAGCGCCATCTTTTTTCTCTGGTAGATTGGCACGCCATCCAATTATAAAATATAGTATATTAAATATAGTACCAATTTTTATAACGCCAGTTTTGATTTCTTATCGTTAAGAAGCGTACTGAGAACAAGCAGAAGAGGGGAAGGAACCTCCCGCAAGCGACGTATTGTACTAGCCGGTATTAAGTTACCCGTAAATTGCGGGGGACAGTTGAGGGGGTCCTTACACTTCCCTTGTTCCTAGGTTCTTTCACTATGTATGTATTCAGCATTCGGTGCTGATGGCGTGGACTGCTGGATCACTCGTTTATTGTCCTGTTCTTAATTTTGTCCACAACAGTATCGAAAAAGGCTCTTCCATATCTTTTTAAGAAATATACGTCTAAATATTTCACGGTTATACAGGTCTCTAAAGCGAGGAAGCAAATCTTCCAGTTTTGCCATGCTGGAAAAATTCAAGCTATGAGAGGGGGTACAAATGTGTTTATTAATAGTGTCTCTGATATTATCGATACTATTGCAAAATATGATGCTGATGATGTTGGTCTGCCAGTCTTTGTTATCCGCCACCCTAGTGAAGTACCACTTATTCCTGCCGATGCTTTTTGTGCGTTGAGTTGCTGTGTAAACTCCTATTTGTCTGAGTTATGCTCTTAATCTGAGTGTGCGACAACTGTCCTGCCTCGAAGAGCTTGATATCTTTCGTCGTTAATGCAAGAATTTGCTATCTCTTCAAAACCGTTCATGCAGTTATTCTAAAAAAAAAACACCTACTGACCTCAGACATCCTATTGAGCGCAAAGAGACCCTTGATACCCTGGATGGTCATAATGTTATCGTAAGTGTGAGATCTGATCCTGTCAAGAAAAGGTGGGTAGTCCATACCCGAGATAAAGCCTCAGCCGTCTCTCTTGCTACCGCTGCAACTAGTCAGCTAAATGTATCCTCTCATGTCCTTAATCAAAAAGTGTTTGGTATTGTGAGCAACATCCCTGTTCTTCTGCAAAAATCAGAGCTTATTAGTATGATTCCCGGTCTTGTTTATGCAACTAAAATTGGAAATTCCAGATCCTCCCGCCTTGAATTTCTAGACGATGCTACCTTAAATAAAGCTATAAATGAGGGTTTGCATGTGGGATACGAGCTTTTTAAAATTAGACCTTTCCAAAAGTTACCTCGTAGATGTTACCGTTGTCAATCGCCGAACCACATTGTCGGAAATTGCCCACTCCCATCGACTAATCAATGGTGGACATTGTAACACACGTAATAATCCTTGCACTGAAGGCCCGAATTGCGCCAACTGCGGGGGAAATCATGTTTCCTATATTCTCAGATGCCCAGTGTTAAAAAAAGCTCTGAATAAGGATAAAAAATGATTCCTAGTGGCAATAGATTTCGCTTTGTTTCACTTAATATTAACGGAACCAAAGACAAAGATCTTCTTATTGATGAGCTTCTTGATTATGATATAGTTTTCCTACAGGAACATTTTTTAACTAAAGCCAATAGTGATACTGTTAAGAGGTCACCAACCTCCACCCAATTGTATTTGAATCTAAAAAAAGCCCGCGGTTAATTCGCTGGAGGCGATGAAACTGGAGTTCGTCTCGCTAAGAAACCTGAGCTTAGTTCTTCTTACAATAATTTACGGGCACTAAAATGCAGTACTATGGTCCTCATTAATGTCTATATGCCATGCAATCGCAAGAACATTTCTGCCCTATCTATCTTCGCGGGTTCTTGTAATCGACTCAGGACTCTTCTGCTAAGAGTGACGAATCAGGGATTAAATTGGATCGTGGCTGGTGATATCATTGCCAAACTTCTGTCCCAATCTGAAAGAAGTGACCTTTTTTTTGATGCTTTGCCTAGCGGCCATCAGTTAGTCAATAAAGATAAACAGTTTACCTACATTTATAACCGTGATAGTTCTAGATCAAACCCAGATCGTATTATAGTTTCAAGTGGATCACTTGTGATTCCTCCTGTTATTGTTTTGGATGATAAAATTGAGAATGATCACTTGCCTTAACTTGCGAAATTGAGCCATCTGCTCTACTGGCTTATAACCATTTTTCTTACCATAATAAATGGTTTGATAAGCCAAATTGGAAACGAGTAAATTCTGAAGTTTATTTGTATGTTCTTTGCTCGTTATTATCAAGCCTGGAAGTGCCTTTTCACCTTTTACAAACCTCTGTAAGGTCATCAACAGCTAAGACCGATTTAACTTTTTACTATTAACAGATTGTGCATTGTTTGAAGGCAGCTGCTTCAGTTTCAATTCCTGTTGAACGTGTTAGATTTGGCACCAGAAAACCATTATGGAATGTGTGCCTAGAAGTGAAAAAAGCTAAACAAATTGCGAAGTTTTGGCTTCGCCTATGGATTGCTTGTGATCGGCCCAAGTTTGGTGAAGTATTCAAAATTAAGCAAAATTCGAAACGTCAGTTTAGATCTTCTTTGCGTCAAGCCCGCCTGAATGGTTTGGATGGCCCCTCGGATTGGAAGTCTTGGTCCAATGTAATTAATAGCAGTAAGTGTGTGCCTGCCACCGTTTTGATTATCAAAATCAGTGATTTTTTGCTCATTTTACTTGAGTTTCTTCTACATTTAATCATTCTATCCAGTCCATGTCTTCTTCATTATTGCATAATACTGTTCCTCGAGTTCTTCGGCAAGTCCATATATTGTCAATATCTAGTGGTGATATCTATCAGGCTTGTAAGAGTGTTAAGAAATCAAGTGCTCCTGATATGGATAGTCTGTATTACAATCACTTCAGCATTAAGTGTCCAGTATTGTTAACTCACATTCAGCTCCTATTCCAGATGTGTTTAGCCCAGTCCTTAGTTCCAGATAGTTTTCTTTCAGGAATTGTAACATCAGTTTTAAAAAAGGGAAAGGACGCAGACCAGTGTTCTAGTTATCGACCAATTAAAGTGTCCTGCTTCATGAGCAACCTGTTCGAGTATGCCGTATTGCCTGAAGTTTTGACTAAATGTGATTTCTCTGATTATCAAGTTGGGTTCAGAGCTGGTTTTCATTGCTGTAAAGTCCATCATATACTTGGTCAGTTGCTAGTCTCGGCAAAAATACAAAAAAGGCCACTTTATTTTTGCTCGGTTGATATCTCAGACGCTTTTGACAAAGTTGTACATTTGCAAGCACTTCACTGCTTAGATAAAGCAGGAGTTAATTCTTCCGTAGTAAAGGTTCTACCGTATTGGTAGTCCAATTTATTGGTTTGGTTAAAATAGACATCTGATGTATCCGAACCTATCTTTATAAAGAAGGGAATCAGGCAAGGTGGCTCACTGTCTCTATGTATTCTTAGAACTGTCTTTGCGCACTGTTTGCAAAAGCTGTCTCCTACTGTGTTTTTAGAAAATGCTGCTGTTAGTCACATTGTCTATGCTGATGATGTTCTACTAGTTAGTCATACTAGGTCAGGCCTCACAAAAAATCTAAATATTCTGAATAATGCTTTGAGTATGATTGGGCTTTCTGTAAATGCTTAAAAATGTGAGTTTCTGTGTTTTAATATTTCTAAACTAGCTCCTCCTTTAGATGTGGGTACAATACTACTCAAGTGTGTCTCAAAGTTGAAATTGCTTGGGATTACTTTTTCTGATACACTTTTGACTACATGCTCGTCTCTGGTTGCTAGTGCTCTGCAGTGTATTCACTTCTTATATGGTAAAATCTTGCCTAATAGAGGGAGGTACAGTCGCCGAGGCTTATATAAATTTTACCATAGTTTTTGTTCTCCTACAAATCTTTTCTTTCCGGTTTGCAGCCTTTAATGCACAAAAAAAAACCGTCTTCAGCTTAGGAGAGGCTATTTTAAATATTGTAAATTCCTGCTATATTTACCAAGGTGGTACAGAAAGAACAAGAGTATTTCTCATTTTAGACCTATCGACCCTCTAATACTGCTTGAAAACATCGCTAAGGATCTGAGGACCAATACTCCAAGGAAGATTTGTGCCAGTAACCCCCTTATTTATTTTCTTCCAGATTAGTGAATTATAAATATTTTTATTTTATTTATGTTGTGTTTTTTTTGTCATTTACTTGTGTATAATATTATTTTGTTTTTTCTTTTTTACTTTGCATTTATTTCATATTGCGGGTTATAAATAAACTTACTTACTTACTTAATTACACATACAGGTTCTTTTCCAGCATCCGATATCGGTCCAAAATACCCAAAAAAGTCGCCTCTGCGTTTTGCACGCCCAAGCCTTGACGAACCCGAACCGGTTGTCTCTATGGTCCCACCTCGTATTGATTTCTTGGAAGATCAGCTTTTCAAAAAGCTTACAAATAGTAGAGCAAACGGTAATTGGTCTGTAGTATTCACAAACCTTTGGGTTTTTGTCCTCCTATAAGAAACATGTAACAAGACCTTCTGAAAGGGCAGTTGAAACATATTGCTGAGCAATACAAGCCTGAAATAATAGTGGCCAATGTTATATAAGAACTGGGGTAGTCGATAGGGGGTGCCCAATTTGTACCATGTCGGATCCTTTGGCTTTATTATGTTTCATTAGACGAATTTGGGTCTGGATAACTGAATATGTAACAGAGATAAAGTTCTTCCGGTGGTCAAGTTTCGATATATGATGGTGGAGAACATGTTTATAGGTAGATTCAACCGGAGGAGTATCATTGGAGAAAAGTGAGAAAAAAGGTTTTTCTCACGCAACGAAATCAATCGGGTTAGATTGCAAAGACGAACTTGGTGTCAGCTTTGAAACTCTTTTCCAAATCTGCTTGTGGTTATTTCTTGTCTCACTTTTAGCCGTTTACACTTGTCAATTTTTCCAGCGGCAAAGAGCTTTTCGGAGCTCAAGTTTAGTTGTCTTAAGTATCGAAAAAAAAAAACCGAATGGGGACGATCACAGTCAACCGTAATCCAAACTCAAAACTTGTGACGGAGCTTTGTGTCTTGCATTTCATCATCTTCTTTCCAACCACGTTTCTGTGCCCCTATTTTGGCCCTTGTCGAAGGTACAGATACAGAAGAAGCAACCTTAAGAGCATATGTCAACTCAACTAGGAAGCAATCAAGTTCTAGTGGGTTTACTTTCAGTGAAGTAGACAGAAGGTGGAAAGGGATTTTAATTTTCATTGGCAAAGAATCAAGTGTATACGAAAAGGACGATATATCTATGTATTCCCATGATGCTTTTGTAAACCAACGAGTTTTTTTTTTTATTTTGGGAAGGTAACATGTCAATACTGAACTGTAGGTGTAGATGGTCGCTTGACAGGATGTCATCTGAGATGATGATAATAGTGTTAGATTGAAGCTCTGAATTATCAGAAAGGACAAAACCGAGCTTTGAGGTTGACCCAGAATTATGAACACATGAAAAAGGCTTAGATTTAGGTAGGATAGATAAGCCAAGCGGAAGTGACGAGAGAAGTGTTTGTGTCAGTGGCAGCCAGGAAATCATGGCGTTGAAGTCACCATGGTTTCTTCTTCTATGTATAGACGATTACCAAAAACAAAAACTAGAAGTACCCTTCAACTCTACAATGTATTCATCTTGGTGAAAAATAATGGTCCCATTTCCTACAGTTAAATATAGTTTCACACTGACTATATTTTTTTCGTATTGTAACTGTAGCTCCTTTCATCCATCTTAGGAAACTCATACATTTAATTGGCCCTTTTTTTAAATCTGTGGTATCCTAGCTAATGTCGAGTCATCACTTTCTGTAATTGTCACATTAAACCGTTTGTTTAAAGTCATGGTTGCCATTGTCTTCACAACAATATGGTAGAAATCATATTTATTTGTTGTCTAAACAATTTAAGTTTGAGTTCTTGTCCACTTTCTAGTACAATTTAAATCCACGTCGATACGAATCTTTAGTCTGTAAGCCAGAATACAGTGGTGTTTTTTTTTCTTTTTTTTAATAAAACCGGGGTAGGTCATCTCCCATTGTTCATATTTATGTTAGTCACAGGTTAAATAGTCTTTAACCTGAATTGCAAAATCTTCGTGTAATTTATACGGGTTGCAGAACTGATGTTTGTTATCATATATCCCTAAAGTATTGCAATTCTCACATGATCAACTTCGATAATTGTACAAGCACATTAGACATGTTGAACATTTAGTGAAATCACTTAGAAGAAAAAAATCCATCTGTTGCTATATTGGAAAAGCCCTTCTTTGATACTCCCCATTCAGAGAATCTTAATTCCTATTGGATCTTTTAAAGGAGAGGAGAATTAACCTCATGACATCAATGTGTCGAATTGTGATATTGCTAATAGAAAGTAGTCTCTCCCACAAACTTCAAGCTCAGCTAAGATCCTTAAAGATCTTCCAGTCATAAATAGTTGTTTCTGATTGTTCCCAGATCAAAAAAGGGGTTTATGTATTAGGTCGTATATAAATGCTTAACATTAGTTAATAAAAATACGGGTGAATCACAAGTTCAATAATGTTTTGAATAGTTCTCATGCTTCAGAAAGCTCTGGAAAGACGCCAAAAAGAATGTTGCTGTAAAACTCTAAAAATAATATCTGCTTATATATGACCATCTCAGTCTGTAGAAGTCATTTCGGAAATGTCAGTTGGAAGCACTGATTGAAAAGATGCTATTTGTGGAGTTATCAGAAAAATCACATTTATAGAATCCTGTATTGAATAGTTTTCAATATTAAATCGTATTAAAGCCCATGATGGAAAAGAAATTCAATAATTTCAGTTCCACAGTTCAAAATTTAAGAGCAAGTGTCATCCTGGTCGTCATGCAGACATTCGAGACGTGACGAAAGGAAGTTTCTATGATTGTGTCCTTTTCAAAAAGATTTTTTCTCATTACTGACCATTGTAAAGTATGGGCGCAGGCACGTTTAGTAAGTAAGCATAAATTATAAATAGGCAGTTATAAGCGCATTTGTCAGCAACACTTATGCGACAAATTATCCGAATTTAGTTATATATAGACCAGAGAGTTTTGATCGTTATATTAAAACACAAATTAGGGAAACAAATTAATGTGTAAGTGTTCAGGGATAAAATTTTGAGCCAATAACTATCTTGATGAACAAATGAAAATGTACATCAGAAAAGAAAGTGAGTAGGCCAAGAAAAACTGTTATTTTATTTTGTTGTGAAATTTAGTTTCATGGAAGTTATTACATGTTAAAGTAAAATAACAATATACTTGAAAATGAGTTGAAATGTAAATAACTAAACTTGAGGTTGCACGAAGCCGAATCATCCTTTTGTCGTGCAGCGACAACATGTAAGGGACAAAGATTGCTTGTTTTTCTTTACAGGCATTAAAACATCATGCTTCAAGATAAAAATTGAAGAGAACGAAATTGGTTTTAAAAAATTGGCCTTGTGCGTGTTTTTTTCAGAGTAAAAATCAATATTTCAATTTTTACATTTGACCATGCATTTATTAAATTTGATCGTGATCCTCTCAGTTGCTCCGGTAAGTTTATTTTGGTACTCAATTCATGTAGACGATTGTTTTTAGTGAAGTTGACTAAGAGAACCAAAGTTACTTTTATATTCATGTTTTTAGTTTCTCGTTTATTTTAGAATTGGACATATATAGTGAAGAACACTACGAAGTAACGTCCTCTGAGGAATCCAAGACTGAAAAACTACCAGGAGTTAGACCTCCAAGGGGTTATTTTTGTCAAATTAGTTCAGAAAATTCCACCATTGAAAAGGGACTATCTCTATCTGAAGAGGTGAATTTGGAATCGTTTGATTCACTCTGTTTTAAAAAAAAATCAGTTTTGCTCACAAAAAAACCAACTGAACAGTTTTCAGAAAGCACCCACAGTTGTAAATATTGCAATGAATCCTTCTCCCTCCGCTTTTCACTCCTAAACCATATGAAATGTCATGATGAAATAGAAATTCAGCAGTGTCAGTTTTACGATTCAAAATTAAAGAAAAGGCGTCATCTTGATTGTCATTTCGATACTCAAAATGGGACAAAATGTAGTTCTCATTTATCAATAGACAAACCACCAGCTATGCCGTCTTTGGTATATCACGTTTGTAGAATTTGCAATGAATCCTTTACCCTCTACGCTTCATTACTGAGGCATAACTGTTTATCTAATCAGTTCTTAAAACCAAGACTTACGACTAGTTCTTATGAGTGTAGTATTTGCAAAAAGAATTACTCGAATCGAAGATCATTCTCGAAGCATAAGCGAAGACATGTTATTGGTAAACAACACTTATGTTATATTTGTGGCTTTAGGTCTTATAGACCTGAGGGTCTTGAGCGTCATATCCAAACCCATACTGGGGAAAAAAGTTTATTATGCGACAAATGTGGAATGCAATTTCGAGGTAAAAATGGTCTTAATGATCACATGAAAAAGCATCTTAAAAAAGAAAGTGGGTTGGTCCCAAAAAAACTGTTTGAGTGTTTGATTTGCAATAAGAATTTTGAAACTAGACACGGGCATTTAAATCATATAAAAAAACACACTGCGGGAGCTACTCATGAATGTAGTTTTTGTCAAAGAAAGTTTTACACAAAGTCCAGGTTAACTGAGCATATGAGGACTCATACAGGAGAAAAACCATATGAATGTAAGATATGCAACAATACCTTTGCTTCAAAATCGGGTCTAAATTCCCATATGAAATCTCACAGCGACAAAAGACCTTATAGCTGTGAACTTTGTAACAAAACCTTCAAGAAGAAAAATTTGAAGAATGATCATGTAAATACTCACACTGGTAATACACCTTATAAATGCAAGCAATGTGATATGCGCTTTGGTTCAAGAAAGAATCTTAAAAACCATAAGAAAGTCCATACGAGGAATCCAGAAGAAAGGAAATTCAGAGAGAAGAAGTTCAGCTGTAACATATGCAACGAAACATTCGCTGTATCTGATTATCGTGATAAACATGTGGCTTTACATGCAAATCCTAACCCTTTCAACTGCGAGTTCTGCAGTAAAAGTTTCAACTATAAGAAAAACATGGTAGCCCATATACAGCGAATGCATCCCAGTTGCAATCCATTTAGATGTAAGCTGTGTAGTAAGACTTATGATTCTATTAGGAAAATTGATGTACACATAAACTCTCGTGCTTGTGTAAAAAATGACAAATTGCGTAAGAAGTCGAAAAATCAAATCACATCTTTTGGTGTGGACGATAACACGAAGGCCCAGAATCTGTTTATATGCAATATTTGTGATGCGGAGTTTTTGTCAGTCGAGGAAATTCGAGACCATTTTAACTCTTCCCATAAGCCATCTAAGTAGGAGTTGATTATGGTGCTAATTAAAGTGAGTAAAAAAATATTTGTTTTGTTCTTTATATTTTGCCGAAAAGTGATAACTCGTTTTGATACTAAATAAACTGAAACTGATCAAAAAAAGGATGAACAATAATTATCACCATCAATTAGAAATTAAAGAATAGGATAGTGTTTAAAGATAGATATAGTATGTTTGTTTTTGTTTTATTTGCGGTCTATATCGTCATGTTGTTCACCGCCGTGACATGTAAGGGTTTGGACATATTTGGTCAATCGTGTCTTATGTACAGTTCCTGCAATTTAACATATTTTCTTAGAATGTGAAATTTGTCTCATTTTTGTTATACTTGAGTATTTGATTTTAGAACAGGGTTTCTATTTCTTGGCCTGAAGTAGTAGGTTTATTTTTGTTTTATTTACTGTCTATTTTGTTATATTATTCAAGGTAAATATAATGACTTGTATGAGTTTGGTTGATTGTGTTTAATTTGGTGCATGGACTTCTTAATTCTTATGTTTAATTATGTTGGCTCCGTTGATTTATTTATTTTTATTTTTATTTGATTCGTGTCCCTCCCATCTTCCCTCCCCGATAAATCCCCTACTAAGAGCCTTTATACATTTTTAAGAATTTTGCCAGTTGATCTAGTCCTTACTGTAAATTGTGTCCTTTTCAGACTAAAACCAATAAAAGAATTATTACCATTGGCTTTAAATTCTAGTAACTTCTCTTGAGTTTCTTTGGTCCAGAATAATTATTGTTTAAGACGTTCAGCCAAGTTACCTTGCCCTAGAATCCGAAATGAAAGATCCAGATTTTCTCCTAAAAATTCAATAATAAAGTTCTGGAATATTTATGAAAGTAATATAGATTCGCGTTTTTCTATTCCAGTTTCTAAAGCCAAATTCAAACTATATCTAATAAGTAATTATAGATAACTATTCATTTATTTGAAGTCATGTTGGCCAGTGCTATTGTTGATAAATATTTAACTATGTGGTAAGTTATTGATTTGAGGTGTGGGCTGTGGGTTCAGTGTGTTGTCTCCTTTTCTTCCCAGTATATCTAGTGTATTATCATTTCTTCTCATCGTTTTTTATTATTAATATTATTTCTTCTATTTTTTGGAGAGCTTGTTTTCGAGTATAACTCACTGTGTAGGCACCCTCTGTAAATATTGTGTTTTCCATTGATTCATATTGTAAAAGTGTTATTTTGTCTTGTAGTGATTTATTGAGAAATTAAATGAACTTGAACTTGAACTTGTCAGGTTTTAAATTTTCACAGGCTGTCATAGTTTAGATTTTGGTATCCTACAGATTAATCTTTTACTTTCTTTATTTATATGCAATTTCTGGCTACTTTAGGTGTTTAATATAGCTATGGAAGTAGGTTTTATGACTAATTTAATCTAATCATAGGGCTCAAATGCGGTGGTGATTTTAAGTTGCAATAAAAATATTATGAATTGTTTGGTCTTTGCCTTCGTTCTTAGGTATTTAGAAATTAACAGGTTTTATCTGTTTGACTAGACAATCGACAAAAAAGTCACTTTGATTGAAATGACAAAACGGTTGAGTTCCAATTTTTATCTATATCAGTAAAGGTTAATCTTTATTAAAGTCACTGGAACCGGCAATTAGAGTTGCAGCTTACTCTGAAATGACAAAATTCGTTTGATTAGACAACCGCCCAAGCCGAGAAAATGCTTTATTTTAACATAAAATTTGAGGGTAAATGTAAGCAAAGAAAAAGCTTTTTTAAGGTCTCAGAAATCTCTGAAACATCCCATTTTGTGACAAGACTTAAAACTGTTACCTTCTTCTAAAGCACAAGATATTTATATCGTTTAATTTCTTAGATTCAGAACCGTCCTTTTTTTGCCAGAATAGAGATGTTTTCTTAATTTTTACTTAGAAAGGGTTCAGAATTTGCTCAAAAATTGGAAAATGTCCATATTGTTGCAGATTCTGCCATCATTTTCAATATTTTAACCTATAAAAGTGGAAAACCAATTTAAAAAAACAAAATTTAGTAAATGGATAAAGCCCAGTCTTAGTTTACTGAATAATAGCAACATTATCGTTTTACTTTGAAACATTAGAACTGTAGAACAATACCATGCCAAAAACTGTTTGCAAATAAAGTGACTCAAAATATCACGGAGGCGGAACTCTGTAAGCTCAGCCAGGGTCAACCCAGCTCTAAATGGGTACCTGGATAAATTTGGGGAAGGTAAACAGGAAGGGTGTGGGAAAGAACAGGATGGCTGGCCCCTTCCCCCCATTGCACTTCCTGGCTGAAGGGCCTTGTGACGGAGATCAGCACCGCCGTTTCGGACCTTAATGGTCTAGTGCCGCATCCTTTTTTTCACCTTTTAGTTAAAAAACTCAAGAACAAACATCCTTTTGATCGTCATTTAGGTACTCCATGTGAAACAAAAGACAGTTCCTGTTAATATACTAGTATCAATTAGGTCGTGGTAACTATAAGAAAGGAGTAACTTGGGCTAATACTAACCATAACTAAAAAAAATGGCATTTTGGTAAAATAGAAAAAAATAGTTTTTCATACTAATGCCAAATAAATAAAATTCATTAAGTTGAATGTAACCCATCAAAAGCTACGAGCCTGATAAAATTTGTCTGATTTTTGAAAAATGGGTAATGCCCTCAAAAAGAGAATAGATTCTTAATGAAAATCACGCCATGAGATTCAGCATATCAGAGAAAGTTACTGTAGAGGTTTCAAGCTCCTATGTAAAAAATGTGGAATTTCGATTTTTTTTTTCAGAAGATAGATCACAGATGCCTATTTGTTTGTTTATTGTTGTTTTTGTTTCACATGGAGATTGTGTCAAACTAATGGTCCTAGAAGGTTAGGAAAAGGTTGAATTAAACGGAAATCAAAAGTTCTAGTGTTCTTTTACTGTGAGCAAATAGACTGTGCCACGGAGAAACTGGTATTTTCCACCATTTTTTTACCCCAAAAACGATTTTTGCCATAAATTGGGCCAAATTGTCATCTATTTACTATTCTTAGATAGCCAATCTATATATGAATCCAAAAAAAAAACAACTGTATATTGATCTTTCCAGCCGCAGATTATGTAATGCCACATGGCGGCACACTCGTTCCTAAAAAAGTCACGCACTCCATATAAGAAAAATGATAAACATAGACATTTTTCTTAATGCTTGATTTAACTAAGGTAATTGACTTGATTTCTCATTAAGTTATGTTCATTTACATATAATAGTGCATTATCTATCATAAAGGAAAGACGATGGATCATTGTGTGTGTGTGGGGGGGGGGGGGTATGTTACCTGCCTAAAAGAGTACATTTCAATGCCCAAATTGTCTAACTCTCCATGAGCCTTCATATAGATATAAAAAGGGTGTGTATGGGGGAGGGGGTATAATTTAATTTTTAATCTTCTAAATAATATCTCATCTTGATTTTGACTAAGCCTGATTAAGGGTGCTGTGGGGGTGAGATGGCTGTTTAATCTCCCTTTATTTCCGCGGATATTTTGGGTCTTCGCTGGTACTGGGGGTTAATAGTGTCCATTTTCTTTCGACTCTCTTATTTTTGTGTAGATTCAAGTATTATATTCACATGCTTACCGGCATAGAGGTGACAAAGGTAAGCCCGGGGATCATGAACCTCGCCAGGATTTTTTTTTTGGGGGGGGGGATATTTGCAAGTGATTCCAAAAGCTTTGTTTTCTAGAAAGAAGTTTTCCGTAAATGGGATTCTCAACTTCTTTTCTAGAATGTAGGCCAGGCATGGTACTTTAAGCAATCACAGCTACTTGATGTCAAATTGGGACAAGTTCACTTGAAAAACAAGCTGTGCTGCTTGTCACATAATGCCACCAGTAAATGATAGAGGTCCTTTGTTCATTTTGATGCTTACTCTGTCGAATGTAAAAATTTGATGTGTCGTCGTAAACTTCATGAAAGGCATAAGTATTTTCAAACAGAATACTTCATATTTGTCTTCCTCCTGTGAAATGATTTTGCCAATTGAGTAGATTGGGATTTTCCCTCTAAGTCAAGTACATAGTCATCAGTTTTCACTTCTTCAAATGAAAATATCTGCATGCAATATCTGCATGCATGCTTTCATCATCTGAGTCAATTAGATGAAATTCTTCTTCCATTTCATCCTGACTACTCTCTATGGTGTAAAAATTCAGGGCTTTTCCCCTTTTTTCTTGCTAATTTTTGCCTTGTTACTTCTCACTTTTTCTTTCCCTTAGCCTTTACTGTTCGATCAGCGAAGTCTTTCATCAGTGGATTTTTAACAGGTGTGTCAGTGGCTATAATGCTTTTGGTCCTTTTGCGGTTGGTAACATTTTTTCTATCACTGGCTTTAGGGTGAGGAGAAATCTGTTCTATGGAGATATTTGGGCACACATGCATTTTTACTGGTAATTCTGAAGATACAATAGAAGATGTACTTGGTTTTGACAGATCCTTGCTTTCAGAAGGATTAACACTCGCAGAGACTGGTTCTGTACGATCAGAGACATAGGAGCTCAAGAATTCGTCATCCGTAAAAATATCCCGGTTGAAGGGAAAGACTCCAGAAACTCTGAAGCCAGACTGAATATTTTGCAGCGTGAAAACGCCGCAAAATATTATCTGCAATTTCATCAATCTTGATGAGATGACCAGGATGGTTAAGCATCCACGTATCGACACCTCTATTGTAGTGAGCTTTTAGTCGTCCAAAGACAGATCTATCCAGGGGCTGAAGCTTGTGACTTGTGTAAGTTGGGATAGTAGGTATCACAATTCCATTCGATTTAGACTGTTTCTACTGATTCCTGGCTGATATGGCTCGCATGGTTGTCCATAATTAATAAGACTTTTGAGGCAAGACTGCATCGTGTGTGCTTTTGAAAGTGTTTTAGAAATTCCGGAAAGGTTTCAACAGTCATTCCTCCGCTTACATAAGCAGCACCTTTCGTGCCAGTAGGGGCACCAGAGACCATAAGGTCTTTGAAGCGGATACGCAGAAGGACCATAAGGGGGGGGGGGGGTCACAATACCTGCAGCACTAACTTTATTAGCACCTTTTGGAATCAACACTTGCTTAAGATTCTGCAGAGTTGTAAGGCCAGTTTCATCAACATTCCGTATATCATAGGCTTCAAATTTCTCCTTTCCTAACAAAGTTGAGTAGTTGTAAAAAAAAAACTCATTGACTTTTGTTTGATTAAATGCTGTTGCCCGAGCAATACTCGTAGCCTGAGGAAAACGGATAGACACACACTTGGGTTTCTTTTCATCAATCTGCACCAGCAATTATATTATTTTCTCAGCTGTCCGGAATCTTTTTCTTGTTCATTTTTGCAAACTAATATGCCAGAATACGACATTGTTTTGGGCTGAGTCCATAGTGCAGCTTACTAGCTTTTGTCAGATAATTAGCTAGATTGTTTTCTTCAATACCACTTAATATTTTTTTAAATGCCTTTATCACCTTTAAATACCTCTGGTTTCTTACTTTGAAGTTCATTTAAAGGTACTTCCTTCCAAAGTTCTACCCATCTTATCAGGCTTGCTCGATGAATGTTGAGTTGCTTTGATGTTTTCTTCTTGGAAACACCACTGCGAATCATTAGCAAAGCTTCTTTAATTGTATGCCCATCTCTTAAGTCCCTGGTTGACTTTCTTAGATAAGTTCTTGCCATCTGAAATAGAATTAGCTATTATAATCTAGATGTGGAGCAGATTTTTCTGCAATTGGGGCATCATGGACACCCCCTGTCCATATTACCCTGGTCATTGGTGTCCATATTGCTCCTTAATCAGTTACAATAAAAAAATTAAAATATGTCTTCTCCATGAAGTGCCACTTTAAATTATAAGTATCTAATGCCTAGCCTAGGTATATTAGTTTCACAGTGTGAAACTAAATAGGCTACTGCTTCCTGAAAATTTTACTTCAGTGAAAACAAAGAAATTTACTTTACCTCTGAAAATTTTAAATTTATACTCTCGGAAATGAATGCGTAATCCAAACGACAGAAGTCATTTACCACGGGTCTGTACCATCAATGCCACTTATTTTGGCTATAATGAATTTTAAGCTAGTCACCTGGAGTGCATAGAGTAGGGTGTCCATGTTACCCAAGTGTCCATATTGCCTTGGTCTTTCCTAGTTGTATTTTCTTCTTTTTTTTTTGATTAATCTGTGTGTTTTAATTTAATTTTGTCAATTTTTCACTTCTGAGATTTTTTTTTATATAAATCACGTTATCACTTTTTTCCTAATATATTGCTCCATTCTTCACCTTGTCGTTGTTCATACGCTTCCTATGGGAAAAAGAACTAAGTAACTATTCTTCATCAGATTATATAATTCTTTAGGCTGAACTACGATCCCAAGTTTCGTATAAGAAATAAACATTATATTAATTAGTGGTGAAAACAGTCGATATAAATGATCAGCCAGTCGGTAAAATCAATGACTCCCCCTTCCTCCGAACATTTTGGCTAGTAAAGCCCCTGGTTTCATGACTTATTTTTACCCCATATAACCAATTTTTGTCTGTGCAAAATGATCACATTTGTGTCAATAATGCAGTAATATCGAAGATATAGTCATTTACCCTACTTTGCAAAGATGGCAAGAGCCAATCATTTAATAGAATTTTAACGAGGAATCAAGATACACAGGGATCTTCTAGAGTCCGAAAAGGTTTTCAGTAAGGACTCCTCATATCTTTCCAACAAGATGTTGCATTACCTAGGATAAAAAGTACAGGAAATCACAGGCTTGCTCCAGCTGCCAACGTCTACTTTTTTCTACCGTTATCCAAGTTTTAAACATATTATTTATAAGTGTCGCCATAAAACTTACTTTTGACTAAGTGCAAAAATGATCACAATTATATTAGTAATGCAGTCACACCCAAGATGTAATAGTTTACCCTACTTTATAAGATATCCAAAGCCAAGCATCTAAAAGCATTTTAACAATGGATTAAGATACACTCTGCTTATCTAAAGACCGAAACGGCTTTTTCTAAGGAGTTGTCACGTCTTTCATATAAAAAAAACTGAAAAAAATAGCATAGAAAAAAAACTGGAATTTTATGGAAATGATTTAATATTGGTTTGAAATTCGCGTGCAAACATGCGATTGAGAGTTAATTTATTGTCCGGATATACTATTGCCAAATGATTTGAAGCCCAAAATCGTCGGTGAAAGATTACCGTAAAGATTATGTGTTGAAGTTTGAGGTGAAGCAATATTCTGATCATGACATTATTTTTACTTCCGAAAATAGGGAAAAGAATTAAAGTACTAGACAAAAATTGTATATTCTATTGAAGAGGCTTGGAAAATTATTTTGATGTTTAGTTTAATATGGTATTCTTGTTTTATGAATAGTTAGTTGCTTATCGCTTTTTCTAGAACAAGACATATACAGCCCAGAAGCTCATGATGCTGTGTCCTCTGAGGAATTTGACACCGAAACACTTCAAAGAAAAGGACCTTCAAAGGACCAGATTTGTCCTGACAGTAGGAAAAATTACAGTATTGATAAAGGACTGAAACTACAAAAGTGGAACTTTGTTGTTTATTCCAAGGAACACTCAGCCGTAAACACATTGTTTAAAAAAATACCAACTAAGCAGTCACCAGAAAACACCTACATTTGTAGAATTTGCAATGAATCTTTTCCTCTTCGTCTTTTGTTGCTAAACCACGTGAAAGCTCATGACAGAATAGAAATTCAACAATGTCAGTTTTACTGTTCACAACTCAAGAAAAAGTGTCCTCTTGATCTTCGTTTTGACACTCAATGTAACACCAGAAATAAATTTGAATGTGATACCTGTAACAAGTCGTACCCTCATCGTAGATCACTCTATCTTCACAAGCGAAGACACGCTAAAGGTAAACAATACTTGTGCTACTTATGTGGCTCAAGCCTGTATAGTTCAGAGACTCTCAATCGTCATATGCAAATCCATACTGGTGAAAAAAAATTCTTGTGTGACAGATGTGGAATGCAATTTCGAATTAAAGATACCTTTAATTATCATATGAAAATGCACCTTCGGAAAGAGAGTGGGCAGACTTCAGAAAAATTATTTGAGTGCGAGATCTGTAATAAGACACTCGAAACTAGAAGTGGATATACATCTCACGTAAAAAGACACACTCAGCCAAGAACACATGGATGCACATTCTGTCAAAGAAAGTTTTACACAAAAAGGCCACTGATCGAGCATATGAGGACCCATACGGGGGAAAAGCCATTGGAGTGCCAGACATGTGGCTATACCTGTGCACATTATGCTAGCTTATATAGTCATATGAAAGGCCACAGTATCGAAAGGCATCATAGATGTGAGCTTTGCAATAAGACGTTTAAGAACAGAAAGACACTGGACGACCATTTCAATACTCACACTGGTGCTAGACCATATAAGTGCAAGCAATGTGACAAGGGTTTCGGCACAGATAAGGCTTTAAGAGTCCATAAGAAAAGCCATATAGGAAAGAGATTCAGAGAAAAGAAGTACAGCTGTAGCATATGCAGCGAAGTGTTTGCAGATTCTTCTTATCGTGACCTACATGTTGCTTTACACGCAAATCCAAACCCTTTCAGTTGCGAGTTTTGCAACAAGAGCTTCAATTATAAGAAAAACTTGGTGGAGCATGTGCAGCGTCAGCATCCTGACCGTAATCCATTTAAATGTAAGCTATGTAGCAAAACTTATGATTCCTTAAAAAAAATTCGTGTTCACATTACCTCTCGTGCTTGTGAGAAAAAAGAGAAATTGCCTGAAAAGATGAAAAATCAAAGTGAATCTATCGAGGTGGACGGAAGGATGAATATCGAGAAAGAGGTGAATCTGTTTGTATGCAATTTTTGTGAGGAGGAGTTTATGTCAGTTGAAGACATTTTAAGCCATTTTAACTCTTCCCATAAACATTCTAAGTAGAAACTGACTGCGGTAGGCCTATTACCTTTAAAAAGTGAACGAATTTTTTTCTCAACTCGGCCAGAAATTTATAGCTCAATTTTGACCCTCAATAACTGAGAATAATAAAAAAAGAATGAAAAATTATCTCCATACAAAATCAAGCTTGTCGTCGACTGTTAATTTTTTCATCGTAATTAATTATCCTATTTGTCTAAAATCAAGGGCTTTCTGCGTTTGTGGTGTTAGGTGGTGGTAGTTAGGAAAAAAATGTCTCGTTTTTTTGTGGTAGAGGGGGTCTAAATTCGCCCAAACATCAGTTATCTATTTTTGGTATTTAAGAAGGGGAAACTAATAAACAAGAGAATTATGAATAATTACCACTTATAATCATTTCTAGACTAAGATGGACGTAGTAGACTCATTTTTGTTTCATTTGCTTTTTTTTGTCTTTTTCGCTCTAGCTTTCCAAGTCATGAACGCAATTATTTTTAATTTTTTAGTTTGATTGTTTCAATTATGAAATCTATGGGATATAGGACTGCTTTTCTGGATATAGAGTTTTTAAAATTGGAATTTTTTTGAATATCGATGTAATATGTTTATTTTTGTTTTATTTCTTGTCTGCTTTGTAATTCTATTCCTGGTCAGTAAATGTGAATATGTTTATAGACTTCGTTTGTTGTGTTTGATTCAGTACTTGGTTTCATCTCCTGTTTTTATTTCTTGAATTATTAAATAAAATTTTTATAACAAATTACTGTCTTACTTTAAGAATGTGTAGTAAAATTATCGTACGGAAATTTAAATATAGAACCAGGTTTTCACAATAGTATTTAATTTAATCATGGAGAAAGTTAATACACTTATGTGATTTTAGGTTTCATTTTACAATAAAGGTACGACAAAAAAGGGGTAGACCTTGAACAAACTGCAACAAAAATGATTTTTATATCATTTGATAGAGAATAACACTACTATTAACATATCTAAAATCGTCATCGCTACTCCTAGGTGAAATAGGTTAGATTTGCCCCTATAAGTGCAGAGGAGAGGACAAAAGGCTAAAAGTTTATTATGTGACAACATAGGCTGTAGAAAAAGATGTCTTCTGTGGGGTTATTATGGTCCTAAAATAGGAAAATGAATTTAAAAATGGTCCATTACCAGTATAACAGGGATATTTTTTTGGAAATTTTCTCTTTAGTGCTTGAAGTTACAGGGGCTATTTCCGAAAAACACTGACATATCCTATTTCCTATTTCAGCGATTAAGGTGTCCTTTCTAGGGTTTTCTTCGTCGTAGATAACGAAAAAGGGAAAGAAAGGACTTGGAACCTACAAAAACTGACACCTATGCTATTGAGTAGCTAAAAAAAAAAAAAAAAAAAAAAAAAAAAAAAAAAAAAAAAAAAAAAAATGGAAATCGTAATAATTAAAAAAGAAAAATCCGGGAGTACCGGAATTGGTAACAGGTAATAGATTTTGTTTCCATACACGTCAAGTGGGCCCTAAAAGTGTGAGGGGGGGGGGGTAGAAAAAATATAAATTTTAAAGAGTGAAAATTTGTTGGAAGAAATAACTTTTATGGTGCTTTGTGCGTCGTAGAAAAAGGAAACGAATATGAAAATACTAACGAATAAATTTAACATGCGTCAGTGGTTTGATGTTCTATCACTATCAATTCTTCTCACTTTATTAGTCCTTCACCAGCCAAATTACACCAACCAAAACTACTGATTTCCATTTACTGAAAACAGAAAGCCAAGCTCGATGGAAACAAAACCGCCTAGCTTTGGAATTAGCTCGATATGGTTAGTATAATTCAGCGGTTCCTAAAGACAAGGAGACTCGGTCTGTGGAAAGAAAACCTGCACGTACGAGTAAAAAATATGCTTCCCTATCTTGCAGCAGTAGGCCATAACCAGCTATTCGTTTGTCACCCGGAAATTTATAGGTCGTTTTGCGACGATGATCTTCATACAACAAAGTGCTCAGAAAGTTGGGTTTTCAGATGACCTGGTTATAGAACAGGAATTTTTGAGGAGTCTTAAGACATCCGGAGGCCTTACTGGTGAAGGCAGACTGATAGAATCCCAGTGAAATCATTAGGTTATGTCGTATTTTGCTTGCATTGAAGTAAACTACCTCATGCAGGAAGTTACAGGAAAGAAATACTGGACTAGCGAACAGCATAAGGAGATGCTGTTCGTAATTCTATTTCTGGTCAGTAAATGTGAATATGTTTATAGACTTTGTTTGTTTATAGATACCGCCACTTATTTTGGCTATAATGAATTGAATTTCAATCTAGTCACCTGGAGTGCATAGAGTAGGGTGTCTATGTTACCCAAGTGTCCATATTGACCTGGTCTTTCCTAGTTGCATTTTCTTCTTCTTTTTTTTTGATTAATCTGTGTGTTTTAATTTAATTTTGTCAATTTTTCACTTCTGAGATTTTTTTTTATATAAATCACGTTATCACTTTTCTCCTAATGTATTGGTCCATTCTTCATTAGATCACCATGTCGCTATTCATACGCTTCTTATGGGAAAAAGAACTAAGTAGCTATTCTTCATCAGATTATATAATTATTTAGGCTGAACTATGATCCCAAGTTTCGTATAAGAAATAGACATTATATTAATCAGTGGTGAAAACAGTTGATATAAATGATCAACCAGTCGGTAAAATTAGTCACTCCCCCTTCCTCCGAACATTTTGCCTAGTAAAGCCCCTGGTTTCATGACTTATTTTTACCCCATATAACCAATTTTTGTCTGTGCAAAATGATCACACTTGTTTCAATAATGCAGTAATATCGAAGATATAGTCATTTACCCTACTTTCCAAAGATAGCAAGAGCCAATAGAATTTTAACGAGGAATCAAGATACACAGGGATCTTCTAGAGTCCGAAAAGGTTTTCAGTAAGGAGTCCTCATATCTTTCCAACAAGATGTTGCATTACCTAGGATAAAAAGTACAGGAAATCACAGGCTTGCTCCAGCTGCCAATGTCTACTTTTTTCTACCGTTATCCAAGTTTTAAACATGACCGAAACGGCTTTTTCTAAGGAGTTGTCGCGTCTTTCATATATAAAAAAACTGAAAAAAATGAGCATAGAAAAAAACTGGAATTTTATGGAAATGATTTAATATTTGTTTGAAATTCGCGTGCAAACATGCGATTGAGAGTTAATTAATTGTCCGGATATATTATTACCAAATTATTTGAAGCCCAAAATCGTCGGTGAAAGATTACCGTAGATTATGTGTTGAAGTTTGGTGAAACAATATTCTGATCATTAAATTATTATTATTTCAGAAAATAGGGAAAAGAATTAAAGAACTAGATAAAAATTGCATATTTTATTGAAGAGGCTTGAAAAATTATTTTATTATTTAGTCTAATATCGTATTCTTGTTTTATGAATAGTTTAGTTGCTTATATCTTTTTCTAGAACAAGACATATACAGCCCAGATGCTTCTGATGCTTTGTCCTCCGAGGAATTTGACACCGAAACACTTCAAAGAAAAGAACCTTCAAAGGACCAGATTTGTCCTGACAGTAGGAAACATTATAGTATTGATAAAGGACTGAAATTACAAAAGTGGAAATTTGTTGATTATTCCAAGGAACACTCAGCCGTAAACACATTGTTTAAAATAATACCAACTAAGCAGTCACCAGAAAACACCTACATTTGTAGAATTTGCAATGAATCTTTTCCTCTTCGCCTTTTGTTGCTAAACCATGTGAAAGTTCATGACAGAATAGAAATTCAGCAATGTCAGTTTTATTGTTCACAAGTCAAGAACAAGCATCATCTTTATCGTTACTTTGACGCTCAAAATAGGACAAAATATAGCTTTCAATGTGATATATGCAAAAAAACGTACCCCCATCGTAGATCTTTGTGGAAACATAAGCAAAGACACAATAAAGCTAATCAATACTTGTGCTACATATGTGGCTTAATTTTGTGTAGTCCAGATACTTTCAATCGTCATATGCAACTCCATACTGGAGAAAAAAGTCTATTGTGTGATAGATGTGGAATGCAGTTTCGACTAGATGGTCTAAATTCTCATATGAAAATGCACCTTAGAAAAGAGAGCAGGCAGATCCCAGAAAAATTGTTTGAGTGCAAGGTCTGTAATAAAAAATTCGAAAGTAGAAGTGGATATGCAACTCACGTAAAAAAACACATTCAGAAGGGAACACACGAATGTGAATTCTGTCGAAGAAGTTTCTTCACGAAGTTCAGACTGACTGAGCATATGAGGACGCATACGGGGGAAAAACCATTTGAGTGTAAGACATGTGGTAATTCCTTTGCACAGTTTGCTGGCTTATATAGTCATATGAAAAGTCACAGTAACGAAAATCCTCATAGATGTAAATTTTGCGATAAAAAGTTTAATACCAAAAAGAGTTTGAGCGATCATGTAAATACTCACACTGGTGCTAGACCCTATAAGTGCAAGCAATGCGACAAAGGTTTCGGCTCAGATAGGGGTTTAAGAACCCATGTGAAAAGTCATATAGGAAAGAGATTCAGAGAAAAGAAGTACAGCTGTAGCATATGCAGCGAAGTGTTTGCAGATTCTTCTTATCGTGACCTACATGTTGCTTTACACGCAAATCCAAACCCTTTCAGCTGCGAGTTTTGCAGCAAGAGCTTCAATTATAAGAAAAACTTGGTGGAGCATGTGCAGCGTCAGCATCCTGACCGTAATCCATTTAAATGTAAGCTATGTAGCAAAACTTATGATTCCTTAAAAAAAATTCGTGTTCACATTACCTCTCGTGCTTGTGAGAAAAAAGAGAAATTGCCTGAAAAGATGAAAAATCAAAGTGAATCTATCGAGGTGGACGGAAGGATGAATGTTGAGAAAGAGGTGAATCTGTTTGTATGCAATTTTTGTGAGGAGGATTTTCTGTCAGTTGAGGATATTTTAGTCCATTTTAACTCTTCTCATAAGAATTCTAAGTAGAACCTAACTGAGGTAGGCCTATTACCTTTAAAAAGTGAACAATATAATTTTTTTCTCAATTCGGCCAGAAATTTATAGCTCAATTTTGACCTTCAATAACTGAGAATAATAAAAAAAGAATGAAAAATTATCTCCCTACAAAATCAACCTTGTCGTCGACTGTTAATTTTTTATCGTAATTAATTATCCTATTTATCTAAAATCAAGGGCTTTCTGCCTTTGTGGTGTTAGGTGATGGTAGTTAGAAAAAAAAACTATCTCGTTTTTTGGGTAGAGGGGGTCTAAATTCACCCAAACATCAGTTATTTATTTTTGGTATTTAAGAAGGGGAGACTAATAAACAAGAGAGTGATGAATAATTACCACTTATAAACACTATTTCTAGACTAAGCAACTACTCCAAGATGGACGTAGTAGGCTCATTTTGTTTCATTTGCTTTTTTTCGTTTTTTTCGCTCTGGCTTTCCAAGTCATGAACGCAATTATTTTTAATTTTTTAGTTTGATTGTTTCAATTATGAAATCTATGGGATATAGGACTGCTTTTCTGGATATAGAGTTTTTAAAATTGGAATTTTTTTGAATATCGATGTAATATGTTTATTTTTGTTTTATTTCTTGTCTGCTTTGTAATATTATTCCTGGTCAGTAAATGTGAATATTTTTAAAGACTCTGTGTGTTGGGTTTGATTCAGTACTTGGTTTCATCTCCTGTTTTCATTTCTTGAATTATTAAATAGAATAGTCTCAAATAAATTTCAAAGTATTTACTCAAATCTCTTTATTTGATCTTCTTATTGCCATTGTTTTCGAAGCATGCCCTCGCTAGCTTAGCTTTTATTGTTCTGCTGTTTTTTTTTGTTTTTTTTTTTATAACAAATTATTACTACTACTACTAACAACTCACCGCAGCACCAAGCCGCCTGAGGCTAACACAGCTACGCACGCTCCTCCTCCATCCCAATCTATTCAAAGCCTCCTTTTTACACCCGCCCACGAAGTTCCCATTTCCTTTCAATCTTTCTTTATGACCTCCTCCCGCCCCAGACGAGGACAACCTGCTTTCCATTAAGCCCCAGACGGTTGGCCAAAAAGCACAATCTTTGGCAATCTGTCATCCTTCATCTGCACAACGTGCCCTAGCCACCTCAACCTTTCTTTCATTATAACCCTAGAGAGCAGTATTGAACCACATTTTTTGTATAGCCTATTGTTTAAAATACGGTCAGTCAGCCGGGTACCCAGAACAATCCTTAAGCAGTTTCCTTTTTCTCAGAAAATCTTCATCCGCTTTTAAGAGTGCCCATGCTTCAGAGCCATATTTGACCACTGTCATCACTGTAGCTTCTAATATTCTAATCTTGGTTTGCAGACTTACCTTCCTATTCTTCCAAACTTTTTTTTAACTGTGAAAAAACACCCTGAGCCTTGACTATTCTACTTTTAACAATCTCCAATACTCCAACCATTTTTACTAATAATACTACCAAGGTAAGTGAAGCTGCCCACCTGATCAATCTTTTCATTACCCAGCGTCACCTTTTCATCTTCACTTATTCCTAGCCTTATTGACATAGTCTTCTTAACATTAATTTTCAAACCTATTCTAGCACGCTGAACTCGCAAAACCTCTAAAACTTCATTCAGTTTGCTCACACTTTCATCTAGGATGCTTAAATCATCAGCATAATCTAAGTCCAGGAATTCTTTTCCTCCCCATTTGATTCCGTGGTCTCCCCTTACCTTTCGTGTGCTCCTTAAGAAAAAGTCCATCAAAATAATCATAGGTAGCGCAATAGCGCTGCCTAAGTAAAGAACGATGTTGGCACAATGTATTTTTTTTTTCAGACCCGGGCACTTTATTGACGTATTGAAGGATTTGTCGTAGAAACTTCGAAAAGGGCTCATTCGACTGGAAATTGGAGTGGCTAGTGCCCTTTTGAATAGTCGAAAGTGATTGGAGGGCAACTAGCCCCCCCCCATGCCCCTTATTCCCCCCCACACATCCCGTCAAAATTGTGAGAGAGCTCTTTTGTTCAGCGTAGTCGATTTCCAGATAGAAAATATATTTTTGAGGAGAACACTTCCCCACAACCCTCGGGGGAAGGGTTTTAAGTTATTCCCAGAGGGTATATAAGAACGATGTTGGCACAATTTAACATTTATTATTTTTTTCCTTCAGAGCAGGGCACTTCGTATCGAAGGAGTTGTCCTAGAAACTTCGAAAAAGGCTCATTCGATTGGAAATTGGAGTGGCTAGTGCCCTTTTTAATAATCGAAAGTGATTGGAAGGCAACTAACACCCCTTTGACGCCCACCATTTCCCGAAACACATCCAATCAAAATTTTGAGATAGCCTTTTTTTCAGCGTGGTCAGTTTCCAGATAGAAATTATGTTTTTGAGGAGGACACTCCCCCATAGCCCTCAGGGCAAGGGTTGTAAGTTATACCCTGGGGGCATATAATGTTCTTATAGAAGGTGTTTTCTTAGAAACTTAAAAAAATACTCATTCGATTGGAAATTCAAATGGATTGTACTCTTTTTAAAAGTCAAAAGTGATCTGAGGGCCACTGGCCCCCCCCCCCACGCCCATCATTCCCCCAAATACATACATACAAAATTTGAGATAGCCATTTTGTTCAGCGTAGTTGATTTCCAGATTGAAAATGTGTTTTGAGGAGGACACTCCCCCACAACCCTCGGGGCAAGGGTTTTAAGTCATGCCCTGAGGGCATATAAGACCGATATTGGCACAATATATTATTTATTATTTTTTTTTCCTTTAGAGCAGGGCAC
Organism: Artemia sp. Qi Xiang Cuo; assembly: GCF_049724085.1. Lineage (NCBI taxonomy): Eukaryota > Metazoa > Arthropoda > Branchiopoda > Anostraca > Artemiidae > Artemia > Artemia sp. Qi Xiang Cuo. The sequence continues at coordinate 29,389,549 of NC_142797.1, read as the reverse complement.
TTCGTATCGAAGAAGTTGTAGAAACTTCAAAAAGGGCTCATTCAATTGGAAATTGGAGGGGTTAGTGCCCTTTTTAATAGTTAAAAGTGATTGGAGGACAACTAGCCCCCCCCCCCCCCCCGCGACCATCATTCCCCCAAACACATCCAATCCAAATTTTGAGGTAGCCATTTTGATCAACGTAGTTGATTTCCAGATAGAAATCATGTTTTTTGAGGAGGACACTCCCCCACAACCTTCAGGGCAACGGTTGTAAGTTATGCCCTGGGTGCATATAAGGTTTTTATAGAAGGCGTTGTCGTAGAAACTTCAAAAAAGGCTCATACGATTGGAAATTCAAAGGGCTAGTGCCCTTTTTAATAGTCGAAAGTAATTGGAGGGCAACTAGCCCCTCCCCCCGCGCCCATAATTCCCCCAAACACATCCAATCAAAATTTTGAGATAGCCATTTTGTTCAGCGTAGTTGATTTCAAGATACAAAATATGTTTTTGAGGAGGACACTCTCCCACAACCCTCAGGGCAAGGGTTTTAAGTTATGCCCTGAGGGCATATAAGAACGATGTTTGCTAGAAACTTCGGAAAGGGCTCATTCGATTTGAAATTGGAGTGGTTAGTGCCCTTTTTAATAGTTAAAAGTGATTGAAGGACAATTAGCCCCCCCCCCCCCCACGCCCATCATTCCCCCAAACACATCCAATCAAAATTTTGAGGTAGCCATTTTGTTCAGTGTAGTTGATTTCCACATAGAAAATATATTTTTGAGGAGGAAACTCCCCCACAGTCCTCAAGACAGAAATTTCAAGTTATGTCTTGAGGCCCCATAAGAATAATGTTGGCACCGTGCATTATTTATTATTTTTTTCCTTTAGAGCAGGACACTACGTACCAAAGTTGTTGTTCCAGAAAGTTCGAAAAGGACTCCTTCAATTGGAAATCGGAGTGGCTTGTGCCCTTTTTAATAGTCGAAAGTGATTGGAAGGCAACTAGCACCCCTTCCACGCCCACCCTTTCCCGAAACACATCCAATCAAAATTTTGAGATAGCCACTTTTTCCCCAAACACATCCAATCAAAATTTTGAGATAGCCATTTTATTCAACATAGTTTTAAGTTCTGGAAATTAGGTCTTGAGGATGACAACTCCCCTAGCGTCCTCAAGGTCCGAGTTGTAATTTATGCTCTTAGGCCATATGATGTTCCAACAGGAAGTTTTGTTGTAACTAATTCAAAAATAGTTAAATAGATTGGAATTTGAAAGGGCTCGGGCCCTTTTTAATAGTCGAAAGTGATTGGAAGGCAACTAACACCCCTTCTTCTCCCACCATTTCCCCAAAAACATCCAATAAAAATTTTTAGATAGCCATTTTGTTCCACGCAGTTCAAAGTTCAGGAAATTATACCTTTGAGCAGGATAGTCCCCCCAGAGTCTTCGAGGCAAGGGTTATAAGGTATGCCCTGGGGGGCATATAAGGTTTTTACTGAAGTCTTTGTCGTAGAAACTGGCAAAAGGGCTCATTCGATTGGAAATTCAAAGGGTTAGTGCCCTTTTTAATAGTCGAAAGTGATTTTAGGGCAACTAGCCCCCCTCTCACGCCCACCTTTTCCCCCAAACACATCCAATCAATATTTTTAGATAGCCATTTTATTCAAAGTAGTGTAAATCTTTAGGAATTAGGTCTTTAAGGATGACGCCCCCCCCCCCACAGCCTTCACGGCAAGGATTGTAAGTTATGCCCTGGGGGCAGATAAGATTTTATTGAAAGACTTGAAGTAGAAACTTCAAAAGGGGTCATTCAATTGGAAATTGAAAGGGCTAGTACCCTTTTTAATAGTTGAAAGCTATCGGAGAGCGACTAACGCCCCTCTCACGCCCACCATTTTCCCAAACACATCCAATCAAAATTTGAGATATCCATTTTGTTCAACGTAGTTGAAAATTCTGGAAATTAGATCTTTTAGGACGATAACCCCCTCAGAGCCCTCAGTGCAAGGGTTGTAAGTTATGCCCTGGGGGCATATAAGGTGTATATAGAGAGTTGTTATAGAATTTTCAAAAAGGGCTCTTTTGATTGGAAATTGAAATTAACCTTTTTAATAGTCGAAAGTGAGGGGAGAGTAATTAACCCCCCTCTTACGCCCAGCATTTTCCCAAAAACATTCAATCAAAGTTTAGTGATAGCCATTTTGTTAAACGTAGTTAAAAGTTCTGGACATTATGTATATATGGATGAAAAATCCCCCAGAGTCCCCAGGGCGAAGGTTATAAGTTATGCCCTGGAGGCATATAAGGTTTTTATAGATAGACTTGTCGTAAAACTTCAAAAGGGGCTCATTCATTTGGAAATTGAGAGGGCTAGTGTCCTTTTTAATAGTCGAGAGTGATTGGAGGATAACTAACCCCCCTTTCACGCCCACCATTCCTCCAAACACATCCAATCAAAATTTTCAGATAGCCATTTTGTTCAACATAGTAGAAAGTTCTGGAAATTAGGTCTTTGAGTATGACGCCCCCCCCCATCCCTCAGGGCTAGAGTTAGAAGTTATGGCATGGGGGCATATAAGGTTTTTATTGAAAGTGTTGTCGTAGAAACTTCAAAAGGGCTCATTTGATTGGAAATTGAAAGGGATAGTGACATTTTTAGTAGTTGAAAGTGATTGGAGAGTGACTAACGCCCCTCACACGCCAACCATTTCCCCGAACATATCCAATCAAAATTTGGGGATAGCCATTTTGTTTAACATAGTTAGGAGTTCTGGAAATTTGGTCTTTGAGGATGCAATCCCCCTAACTGCCCTCAAGGCAAGGGTTGTAAATTATGCCCGGGGACATATACGGTGTTTGTAAAAACTATTGTCGTTTCAAAAAGGGCTCATTCGATTGGAAATCAAAAGACCTACTGCCCTTTTTAATAGTCAAAAGTAATTGGAAGGCTTGACATTCTTATAGTAAAGATCGATGTGGGTATAATGTATTATTTGTTGTTGTTGTTTAGACCAGGGCACTTCGTATCGAAGGAGTTGTCGTGGGAACTTCGAAAAGGGCTCATTGGATTGAAAATAGAAAGGGACGATGCCCTTTTTAATAGTCGAAAGTGATTGGAGGGCAACTAGTCCCCCTTCAACTCCCATCCTCCCATTTGCCCATTATGTTTAAAAACTAAATGTTTCCTTAGGATTAAATCAAAATGCACTGTCTTAATGCTAATTCCCAATATGGCATCTCAGCAGTATCCCAAGAACGACTGAAGGTATTATGTTCAAACTTGCGGGGCTGGTTCTGGTCTTAAAATTGAATGAAATCAAATAGCCGTAAGTGTATCCAATCCATCAAAGGAAGCGGACAGATTTTTTTGCGAATGCTGTTGAGTTGTCTGTTTCAGGTCAACTAGAGGAGGTATGAAACTAAATTTAACACTTCTATTTGTGTCCAGGTTTTTAAAAGGGTGTATGTTGTTAAAAATTGCTGAAAATTTTCTCCAGCATACAAATAGCAGGCCAAACTATAAAGTCTTAAAAAAACGAAAGGATTTAAACTATTATTTTCTTTTTCCCTGAAAAGACTATGTCAATATAAAACGAACAGAAATTAATTAAAAAACTTTTTCCAAAAAATAAGTTTTTCAAAGAAAAGTAAAGAACTCCATTAAATAAAAAATGAGCAAAAATAAAATCAAATACTCTACCAATCGTGAAACTACCACAAATCAGCATCGATAAATAAATGAAACCCAAAACGAACAGAAATTACAATAATTAAGCGAGTCAGAATCAAAACAAACAGACATTAACATAAGTTGGGCTCAAAACCCCTGTGCCTTCCCAAGGCCAGAACAAAATTTGCACTCTGCTGAAAAAAATAAAAATGAATGTGCATTGTCAGTTTAATATACATATAATGATATTTAGTTATCAAAATGTTAATATTATTTGATTTATTAAAGCTATAAAAGTAAAAATATTTAATTTTTTTTCACTAAAGTGCAAATTTTGTTCTGGCCTTGGGAAGGCATAGAGGTTTTGAGCCCAACTTACGTTAATTTCTGCTCGTTTTGAGTTTGACTCAGTTATTTATTGTAATTTCTGTTTGTTTTCGGTTTCGTTTATTTATCGATGCTGATTTGTGGTAGTTCCACGCTTGGTAGATTATTTGATTTTATTTTTGCGCATTATTTGTTTAATGGAGTTCTTTACTTTTCTTAGAAAAACTTATTTTGTGGAAAAAGCTTCTAATTAATTTATATAAAGGGGGATAGAACACAACCCTGCTTAACTCCTGACTTACTACAAAACCAGCTGCTAACCTCATTTCCTACCTTAACCACAGCAGTGTTATTCTCGTACATAGCACTAATCACTTTAAAGTATTTGTCTGGTATACAATACAAGGATAAAACCTTTACTAAAGCTCTTCTATCAACAGAATCGAACACTTGCTCATTATCTATAAAACTGAGGACCAAAGGTGTTTGACAACTCAGGCATTTCTCAATTATTAGCCTAAGAGTGAAAATTCGGTCGACACATCCTTTTCTAAAACCGCACTGTTCTTCTCTCAAAATTTTGTCTACGGCATCTCTCATTCTAAAAAGTATCATATTACTAAGTAATTTACTACCTACAGAGACCAGACTAATGCCTCGATAATTACCACACTCACTTTCATCACCTTTCTTATAAAGTGTCTTAATTAAGGTTTTCCTAAAATCGTTAGGTACTTCCCCTTTTTCAAAAATCATATTCATAATTTTCAGTAGCTAATTTCTATCTTCAGAGCCACCGTATTTAAGAAACTCATTTACCCCCCTATCAACATCTGGAGCCTTATTCTTTTTTAATCTTTTTAGCACTTTCTCTTGCTATTTCTTCCTAACAAAATAAATCTTCCTTAACATCCAAGTTATTAAAAACTTTTTCATTTTCCTCTATATCTTTTCCTGCAACTCTATCTCGGTTAAGCAAAATCTCAAAATGTTCGGCCCATCTCTCTTTAGTTCTTTCCTTATCAAATTATTGTCTCACTTTAAGAATGTGTAATAAAATTGTCGTATGGAAATTTAAATATAGAACCAGTTTTTCACAATAGCATTTAATTTAATCACGGAGAAAGTTAATACACTGATGTGATTTTAGGTTTTGTTTTACAATAAAGGTACGACAAAAAAAAGGGGTAGACCTTGAACAAACTGCAACAAAAATGGTTTTTATACCATTTGATAGAGAAAAACTACTATTAATATATCTAAAATCGTCCTCGCTACTCCTAGGTAAAATAGGTTAGATTTGCCCCTAAAGTGCAGAAGAGGGGACAAAAGGCTAAAATTTTATATGTGATAACATATAGAAAAAGATGTCTTCTCTGGGGTTATTAGGGTCGTAAAATAGAGAATTTAAAAATGGTCCATTACCAGTATAACAGGGATATATTTTGGAAATTTCCTGTTTAGGGTTTGAAGTTAGAGGGGATATTTCCGAACAACACTTACATATCCTATTTCAGCCATTAAGTTGTCCTTTCTAGAGTTTTCTTCGTCGTAGATAACGAAAAGGGAAAGAAAGGACTTGGAACCTACAAAAACTGACACCTATGCTATTGAGTGGCAAAAGAAAAAAAAATGGAAATCGTAATAATTAAAAAAGAAAAATCCGGGACTACCAGAATTGGTATGAGGTAACAAATTTTCTTTCTATACATGTCAAGTATGCCCTAAAAGTGCGAAAGGGAGGGCGAAAAAATATAAATTTTAAATAATGAACATTTGTTGGAAGAAATAACTTTTATGGTGCTATGTGCATCGTAAAAAAAGGAAACGAACATGAAAATACTAACAAATAAATTTAACATGCGTCGGTGGTTTGATGTTCTATCACCATCAATTGTACTCAGTTTATTAGTTCTTCACCTGCCAAATTACACCAACCAATACTACTCATTTCCATTTACTGAAAACAGAAAAGTCAGGCTCGATGGAAACAGAACCGCCCAGCTTTGGACGCATCAGCTCGATATGGTTAATATAATTCAGCAGTTCCTAAATGCAAGGAGACTCGGTCTGTGGGAAGAAAACCTTCACGTAGTAAAAAGCATGCTTCCCTATCTTGCAGCAGCAGGCCATAACCAGCTATCCGTTTGTCCCCCGGAAATTTATAGGTCGTTTTGTGACGATGATCTTCATACGAAAAAGTGCTCAGAAAGTTGGGTTTTCAGATGACCTGGTTATGGAATAGGAATTTTTGAGGAGTTTTAAGACATCCGGAGACATTACTGGTGAAGGTAGAATGATAGAATTCCAGTAAAATCTTCGGTTTATGTCGTGTTTTGCTTGCATTGAAGTAAAGTATCTCATGCAGGAACTTACTGGAAAGAAATACTGGACTAGCGAACAACGTAAGGAGATAGGGCTCTCAAGGCAAAAAATGTAGACACATTGCTTGTCATAAAAATGCTTGAAAAGTAAAATTTATTTGCTTCAAACACAAATTATGTTGAAATTTTACTGCTTCAAGCACAAATTATATGCTGTTCCTTCGTCACTATTTTAGGATACTGTTATATTGTAACTAATATTGTAGTAATATTGTCCTAATATTGTAGGATACTAAGTCTGAAACTTGTAAAGACGTAGATAACCTATGCTTGAATAGGAAAGAACTACTAGGACCCCACCTTCAGTTTCTGGATGGTGGAGCTCTTCTTCAAAGACTTCAGTGAAACATTGGAAGCAATTTTCCAATGATATTCGACCAGTACTTGGCATTTATCGAAACGTGGTACCCACACCCTACAGTTGCTTAGACGGATATGATGGACGACCTGGAACAAGAGGGCAGACGTGTGAAATTTAATGGAAGACAGGTGCTGTTTACTACAGATCTTCAAATACCCAGGGACGGATTTCTATACAAAGATAAAATAAGGTGAGGTTCATCCGCAGGCTTGGTGAAAGCTTATTGGAAAGGGGTATCGAAGCTAGTCACGGGAAAGGCGACGTGGATGTGAAGATTGTTAAAACTGCTGTCTGTAAGTCTAGTACTGTGCTAGTTCGTGATGATCCTGACTCACTCGTTCTTTTATTATTCCATGCTAATTGCGATTCCAATAAGATATATTATTCTACAGAAGCGGAACAAGGTGTTATAATTGTTGCATGGGACATATAGATGATCAGGAGCGTCCCGAGCCTCATTTCATTGGGGAGGGGGGGGGGTGATCTTCGTAAATTTTACCGAGTCGCTACCTGATTTATGCCGAATTTTCTGCAGAATTCAAGAATTTTGAAAAATTTCTGCCGATTTTGCAAAATTTCCACCGAAGTTTTCGCCTTCGGCAAAAATTTTACCGAATCCCAAAAAAGTTGGGGAGGGGGCGGTGCGTCTCTCCCCTCCCCCTCGGGACACCCCTGCACATGAGGAAAACTAGCTTGGGAATAGAATCCTGCAATTTCATACTTTTCTGCCATGCATTATTAGGATGCAACATCACTTCCCATATACGGGGTGTTGGAAAAGGAAAGGTTATAGGCATATTTAAGGAAAACGAGGCGTTCCGAAGAATTTCTCAAGTTTTCCTGAAGACGAGCACAAAAGAGGAGATAGTTAGTGTTGGAGAGCGCGCTTTGCTGTCCATCTACGGACACAAGAGTGATGAATACCTAAACTCACCTTACTATCATATCTTCCAAAAGAAGGTCTCAACATTTTCAAAATTTATGCATCTTTGAGACTTGCCACTCAAAGTTGCATCTGCAAAGTTTCACTCGCTGCGTGTTTATCACAGGGTCCAAGATTGTAGTGAAAATAGCAGTCTCGACCCTCTTCAGTGGGGACTTAGGTTCATAGAAACAGTAGTTCTGACTGATTCATTTCTGGCTCCTTTGCAGCTTCTGAAAGTTGTGAAGTACTCCTGTAAGCAGAATAGCTTTGACTCGAAAGATGCTCACGCAAGAATTAGACTCTGGATTTCTCTTAAGATTGCAAATCATGCCGAGGGGTCTCGTTCCAGAATGCCATCAACCTCAATAAATGCCATCAAAAACAATAAATAACCGAGTCAAACTCAAAACGAGCAGAAATTAACATAAGTTGGGCTCAAAACCCCTATGCCTTCCCAAGGCCAGAACTTAATTTACACTTGACTGAATAAAATACAAATGAATGTGCATTGTCAGTTTAATATAAATATACTAATGTTTAGTAATCAAAATGTTAATATTATTTGATTTATTAAAGTTATAAAAATAAAAACATTTATGTTTTTTTCAGTAAAGTGCAAATTATGTTCTGGCTTTGGGTATAATTAGGTATAACTTCCTGAACTTTAAACTGCGTGGAACAAAATGGTCATCTCAAAATTTTGATTGGATGTGTTTGGGGAAATGGAGGGCGTGGAAGCGGTGTTAGTTGCCTTCCAATCACTTTCGACTATTAAAAAGGGCACTAGTCATTTCAATTTCCAATCGAATGAGCCCTTTTTGAAGTTTCTACGACAACGCGTTCTATAAAAACCTTATATACCCCCAGGACATAACTTACAATCCTTGCCCTGAGATCTGGGGGGGGGGGTTGTCCTCCTCAAATACCTAAGTTACAGAAATTAAAAATACGTTGAATAAAATGACTATATCAAAATTTTGATTGGATGTGTTTCGGGAAAAGGTGGGCGTTAGAGGGGGGTAAGTTGCCCTCCAATCACTTTCAACTATTAAAAAGGGCTCTATCCCCTCGAATTTCCAATCGAATGAGCCTTTTTTGAAGTTTTTACGTGAAAACCTTCTGTAAAAGCATCATACGTTCCCAGGATATTAATTGTAACACTGCGCCTGAGAGCTGTGGGGGAGTTCCATCCCCAAAAACTTAAGTCCCAAGTGAGAATAATTGTTCTGAACAAAATTATTATCCCGAAATTTTGATTGGATGTGTTTCGTGAAATGGTGGGCGTGGAAGAGGTGTTAGTTGTCTTTCAATCACTTTCGACTATTAAAAAGGGCACAAGCCACTCCAATTTCCAATTGAATGAGCCCTTTTCGAAGTTTCTACGACAACTTCTTCGATACGAAGTGCCCTGGTCTAAAGGAAAAAAACAATAAATAATACATTGTGCCAACATCGTTCTTATATGCCCACAGGGCATAACTTGAATTTTAAAGGTATTTATATCTGCTGAGCTTAAGTTTAAAATGTTCTTTACTTTCCTTTGAAAAACTTCTTTTTCGAAAAGTTTTTTTTAACAATTAATTAAAAAAGGTTTCTATATACAGCAATTTTCTTTAAAATGAGCCATTAAACAGCTCTCTATTATGATGATTAAATACCTACGATTAGTTGCTAGCTACCCCTGCAACCCAGAATATTGTTAATATGGTTACAAACAAGAAAAAACCTATTACTTTTTCTTCTTTGGAATAGTAAAAGACGAACCTCAAAGAATCAGGCAGCTAACAACTTTCAGTATATGCAATGACTTGTTCTTCGAATGATCGTCTTTTAAAACAAAAATTTCCTGCTAAATCTAAATTGAAGTTCTTGGGCTTCAAGAATAAGTTCTATAAAATATGAAAATCAACTACTGTTAGAATTCCTTACTAAATCATCGTTTCGGGGTGTAATGGTTAGTGCTTAGAACTTGGAATCCTGCAATCTGAGTTCAAATATCGACGGGACCTTTTTATAGCTTGCAGCTTACTTATACTACCATGTAGGTAAAATAAACCGCGCCGATCCGCTATATGAATTTGTAGCTGCCTCTATAACCCTGATTCAGATGAAACTTACATAATGAGCATTTATAATTAACTAAATTGATTCTTTTTGTAATTTCTTCTTTGAAAGAGTAAGAGACTAACCTCAAACAATCAAGTAGCTAACCAAGTCCAATGTATGTAATGGTTTGGTATTCCAATGATCGTCTTTTAATATAGTAGAAATTAACCATTTTGTCAGTTGAAAATTTGAATGCTAAATTATTTTCAAGGATTTCAAAAACAATTTGACATAATTCAATATCCGTCGGATAGAGCTTGCAGATATCAGGATGACATTGCCAAGTAACCTCCTGCCCAATTTTTTTTGAATGTTTACTCAGATTGTTATAGGTGGGTTCAGCCATCATGATTTCCTGTCAGATCTAGTTTCAGATCATTTTTCAATAGTTGTCTTGTACTTTTCAGGACAGCTTATTCAACGACACAGAGAATTTTTTGCCCAACATTCAGTAGAACTAAAATAACTGTTTAAAACACAGTTAGAAATACTTTTTTCTTGAGGAGAAATTCCAGGAATTTTTTTTTAATTATCAGTCTTACAAAGACATGACCATAATGGTTGTCCAAACTCAATATGGACATTACTGAAATAGTTGAAAGCAGATATTTTATATTATTCCAAAGAAAATAGAATCCGTTTTTATTTTTTCTCCATTAAATGAACAATCACTTTTTAAAAGGTAATTTTTTCAACTTCTGAAGATGGGTAAGTTTTTCAAAATTCTGATGTCTTAGGAGAGTCACGAAAAAATGAGATGTTTTTACTGAACCGTAACCCAAAAAAGATTGAAAATCTCTGGAATAGTTTTCCGAGATCAAGAAACATCTAGTAAATGATCACAAATGATTCGAATGTCGAATCTTACTGAAATCAGAGACTTGTAAAGATTTACAATCTGCATGATCGGAGGGTCAAAGAGAGCTCTTGGGTCTATGCCCCTCTAACCCATAATTTTACTTCTCTCTGGATCAATAGTCCGTGGTTGTAAAATGACAGGAGACATGTGGAATTTCAGCTTATACAAAATTTAGCTATTCTTTATTATGATAGAATTCTAACTGGCTTTTCTGTTAATTTTTCAAGGAAACGTTTGTTTATGTTGCCGTGATATCCCCATTTGACCTCAGACTCAAGAATTGCTCCTTTTTGCAAATATTTAATTATAAACTATTAGCACACGAACAACGCTGAAAGCCGGTCTTCAGACTTCCAGTCGGACACTTGGTCAGCACGTTTTGAACGATCAAATAAGACAGCATAGACAGCATCGACAGCATCTCAAACAACAAAGCGTTTGGCTAGTCATACACTAGAAACAAAAATCAATTGATTTTACTAGTCAGTCGGCTTTGTCTGTTTCTGCTAAATTCTGTCCTATTGAAGCCTCTGTTGACGACAGATATTAGCCAAATTTTCAACTCGTTTATTTTTTTTTTATCCGATTTCGAATTTTATTTTCCGTAGAATGAAAGGGCACGACTAAGCTGTAAAAAATTAAAACACATTTTTAGTAAAACAAATATGCCAGTCAAAACTATTGAAATTCAACGAAACCATGGTGACCGCTAGTTAGTTTACGGAAATAATTTTCCTAATAAAAATTTCCCCAAATATTCCCAGATCTTACCACCAAAATTGTGGTGAACGATAATTGGCCCATGGAAAAAATATTTCCTAATAGAAATTTTCCCAAGAACTTCACAAATACAATTACTTAATGTTTGTGACGTTTTCTTGCTTGTCGCTTTTGACGATAACTTTTCACAAAACTAGTACAGGTGTTCCCGCTAGGTTGGGAAATAATCGATTTGTAATACAACTAATTATAGTTTGAATTTGCGAGGTGGTTTGGAAAATAGTAACAAATAGTTTACTTAGAACAGGAATAAATGCACAAAATAGATATTTGGACATTTTGCCGACGTCACAAACCGATACATGAAGACCAAATGACAAAATTACGACATTGTAAGGAAAATGGCAGCTAATAGTTTGTTTTGAACAAGAAAAAATGTGAAAAGAGGTATATATATATATATATATATATATATATATATATATATATATATATATATATATATATATATATATATATATATATATATATATATATATATATATATCCATTTTGTAGATGTCACTGATCGATACTGTAGGAGGCACTAACATAAGTTCGTAATGAAACGAACTTAGAATATGTTTTCCTGGGGAATATGTTGGTAGGGGTGGTAATAACATTCAATAAATTCACAAAAAGTTTCAAGTCAAATCAAGCTGACGTATGTCTAATACTTCTTTTTCTAAAACTAGGTTTTCAATTCATATATTATAAAACATAAACACTACAAATAACTTGGCTCATTTCTCAGAGTAAGTGGACAAGTTCAATCTGCTTATATCATACCCTGATGAGACATCGGCCGTCCAAGAACAAAATATCTTTCCTGCAAAAACCAGAGCCCGTCCTAAAACAATATAGAACAAGATATCAACTGTCTAAGAATATCAACTGTCTAAGAATAGAATAGCCTGTTTGTTGTAAAATTAATTTTTCTGTCCAAACACGAAAGTCATGGGGAAGGGATGATAGGATCCACCTTCCTCCAAATTTCATTATTTATAAAATATACTATGATTTTCACAAAATTTGCACATTATTTTTCTGTTTGGACGATATTAGATCCTCTTTCAAGTTGCAAACCTTTGCGAGTCCCATCTATCTTTTTTTTATACTATACATTTTAAAGATCCCTTTTTGTAATAATTTTTAATAAAGTTCAAGAAGTAATTAATACCCACATTTTTTTGTCATGATTTATGTATAATTTTTATGTAATGTCAGCATCTAGAGTAGCCAGAAATTAAGTTAACAGTTCACCAGGCAATACACGGTGAGGGGTCGCCAACTTTCCACCACCTAGTGTAAATCTCAGAGCGCCATATGTACCACACAGTTCCACCATGCGTGGCACTGTTCCGTTACACATGACACAGTCCACAAAACGCTTGGCACAGTTCCGCCGCGCTTGATACATCCCACCTAGTATATGAGATTTCTGAAGTCCGGCATCCCTTTATTACATGGTAATTTTTCATTTTAATTTTTACCTAGTGTATTTACTCGTTAATAAAACTCGTTAATTTACTTAGTATATGAGATTTCTCAAAATAGGCACCCCTTCATTAGACGGTAATTTTCTCGTTTTACTTTTTACCTAGTATGTTTACTCGTTAATAAAACTCGTTAATTTACTCGTTTTATTTTAATTACTTTTAGATTACATACAGACAGCTTAGTTTATTAAACAGTTTTAATTCCTGGTAAGGTCAACTAATGACCGATTTATGGAGGGATTAGTTACCCTCCCTTCCACCCTATACGAAAAAACTTCATAATTTGAATAGCAATTTGGTATCCAAATACTTTTTTTTGTATTTTCAGAACGAAAACTGTTGAGGAAAAATAACAAAAAGGAGAAAAGACAGAAGAAATGGTGGAGGACGAATCTTTAGTAAAAACAAAGGAAATACAAGACAGAAAATACTGATAACAAAATTAATAACATAAATAAAATAAAAGAAAAAAAGAAAAATCTAGAACAAAATAAACTAACTGAACATCCTAAAATACTTCCAGATCTCTAGGTACTTAATCACTATCAAAACAAACGCACACAATCAACTTTAAATATTAAATACAGCACTAATTTGGTGACACAGTCATAAAACTCTTATCAAAACTAAAGACATCAACAACCAAGTCAATAAGGAAATAATATCTCAGTACGTATTAACTAAAACCTTCTTTTATTCACTTTATTTCTATGTACATACCCGGGGGAATGATAGCTTCAAACACAAAGCGTGTTCCATTGTGCTAACTTCATTCAACTACAACAATAAGCAGTGCTTATTGGATACAATTATCATTTATCTCTGTATTGTAAGGGCAATAAGATATTGCCCTCATGTAATAGGGCAAAGGGATTTTCAATTTCAGTAATGAGTAACTCGAGACCCAAAAATTAAAAGTGTGCGTTAGTGAAGTCTTCTTGGGACACCAACATAAACTGAAATTGCATTTATTAACGTCTTGACGTCAGCGTAAACTGAGATTGCATGTATTAACGTCTATGAGACCCAACTCTAGAATTTGTGTGCATATTTCCTTGAAAATTTCCGCGATATTACCCCGATAAGAGGCGGTTTTACGTGGGGGGGGGGGGGCAGAGGGGGCACTTGCCCTGATTTTTAGGGGCCCCAAAAATTTCAAATAAATAATTTAATAGTTATAATCATTAATTTTTATTGAAATAAAATAGAGGGTGCAGTTGGCAAAATTTTGTTAATAAATTAAAATTTTTACTAAAATTTGGGCTGAAAATTTTTGGGGGACATGGGGGGGGGGGGGGCTAATCAAGATTTTGCCCCGGGCACAAGAGAGGCCAGAGCCACCACTGATTCCGATATTTAATTGATAGTAGGTTCTAAATTCTAAACTATACAAACAAAACACCGTATCACAATTTGCACACGATAATTAAAAACGACAGGCTTGATAGTTAATAAATACCATGGTTAACATTTGTTTATTTGCATTTATATTGTTATATTTGCACTTGTTTACATATTTCTTCTTTTTTCACTACAATCCTTTGAAATATGTGGGTATTCCAAACTTGCGTTAAGGAAAAACTGTGTAAAATGGTGGGTAAAATGATTAATCGGTCATTATTAATCATGACCAATCAGCATTAATAATGATTTAAAATCAGCCAATTAAAAAACTGCTCGTTTTTAGCCATCTATACGCATCTGAGTACCCAACAAACAAAGAACCTATTTTCAGGATCGTATTTTCATATCCCGCTCTTGGATCATTTTGGGATTTTTTTTTTTTATTTCCCAGAAAATCTGAGAAATTAGCCCACCAAAATATATCATAGCAAATTATGATCCCCCTATTCATGCAATACGCACCAACAAGAAATTGTCATGGTGAAAAAAAGAAAAAAAAACAGAAAAAAAGAAAAAAAACATGGCATTGTCATAAAGGATAATCGAAAAAAAGTTCATTTGACAGTATTTTTATTTCAAACATTTCAGTTCAAAACTAGCAATATAGCAGTTTTGATTTTTTTAAACACAAAATAAATTAATAGTTTTGTTTCCTTTTTAAGTACATATATTACTTGGGAAGGGTTTATTGTTTGTAGAAAGTAATTCAACAGAGTTATCTGTAAACATACTGGGTTTAAACCACCAATAGATTTTAAACAGTTCCACTGGAATCATTAGCCAGCTTATTAAAATGGTGATATTTAAAAAATATTTTCATACTTCCAATTAGAATTAAGAGGAAGCTCGACTTAGTTGCAACTTGAATTAGCCCACAACTATCTTGCAACTTTTGGAATGCAACGTAATTTAGAATTATATTCTCAAACAAAATTAAAAAAATCAAGATAGTTGTTTCGCAAATTCGCAACATTATCTATTGCGACCAGTCTTAGCAGAGCCCACCCCCACCCCCCAAAAATACACATTTCAAACAATGATTGGTAGAAGAAAATTTGTTTAACAAAGTAAACCCAATTTCTAGGTATCAAAAGAATACAAAAATTAGTCTACTGAATATTTTTTCTATTTGATTTGATTTTTTCAATATTCTCAAAATGTCGAGGGACAGTTTTAAGTATTTTTTCTGTTTTTCAAAGAAAAAATCTGAAAGTATTTTCATAAATAATATAGAAAATTAGGAGATTAAACAAGGGTAAATACTGTAAAACTATATGCTGGTAACAAAGAATATGCAAAGAGGGAAAAGAATATATAATCAGTAGCAATTATAAGGAACAAAATACACACTATAAACATGGGTGATGTTGGTATTACACCGCTATCTTTTATAAAATCTGTTCAAGTTAATAACCACATAAAACACACACAGAATAAAATTCCGGGGGATAAAATATATAAAACAAAATCTTTTACAATCAGCACCGTAGAATTGATTAATATACATATGTATTCATCGAGAATAACTGCCTAAGTAAATGCTAGTTGAACGAATAACTTTTTACATTACGGTGCACGCTGAACATTGGCAGCATCGAGTATCGCGTCCTTTGTTTTTTAGCTCCTGATCTGAAAATAAAATAAATCAGCAATAAAACAATAAATACACCTCGGACCTAAGAAATCTTCCCTAAGCCAAATAATCTCAAGAGAAACCCTGTTTTTAGAAGAGCAAACCTTCTGCCATGGACTCTGAATAAATTTCAGTAAAATATTCTGAGGTCCCAAAAAAATCTATTACCTCTATTACTAAAACGTAACTTTTTTACTGCCTGACTTTGAGTCATTTCTAGGATTAAAATTTTATACGTTTTACTTACATCTCCCGTATGTATATTCGTATATGTTTCTGGTCTTTCTTTGTGAATTTCACGGGCTTGAGCTTGATTCCATATCATTTTGTTTTTGATATGCTCCTAGATTTTTCTTTTGCTTAAGGGATTTGAATTCGGCAATAGTTTTTTTCGGAAAAAAAAAATTATTAATTGCCTTAAGGCTCATTCACAATGACGTTTTACAAATGCCGGGATTTAGCTAGCGCTAATTTGAATCAATCAGAATTTTTTAGCCAATCAGCCAATTCTCTTGAAAAACTTGATTGGCACAAATTAGCACTAGCTAAACCTTAGTATTAGTCAAATCTCATTGTGAGTGGGGCTTTATCTAAAACAGTAGCTTCCTACCGGGGGTATATACAGCTCTAGTACCATTAAAAGACTTAAGAGCCATTTCTAAAGAATTTTTTGTGAATTATTCTTTTTATTCTAGTTTTTCCCTTCCTCTTTTTGACCTTTTTTTTATCTAAATTCTAAAACAGTATCTCCCTAAAACAGTAGTTTCCTACCGGAGGTACAGACAGCTCTAGTCCCATTAACGATTTAGGAGACATTTCCTGGGATTAATCTTTTTATTAAGTTTTTTTTCTGTCTTTTTAACTTTCTTTGCAAAAAATTCCAAGGTCGATTTTTTCACCTTCTGATACATTAGTAGCATCTTCATGATTTGCTCGCCTTTCAAAATCTTTACTGTATAAGAAGACAAGACAAATAATCATAGTCAAATATTGATTAACAATTATGTCTTGGTAGGCTTTTACAATTAATGTGAACAATACATGATCTATGAGCCATATTCTTGAAATCTTAAATATAAAATAGAAGATCTCCTAACTGGCACTTTTCAGATAGAAATACCTTTAAAAAGGTGCGAAGGGAGGGGGATTCGTCAAAACCGCCAGAATAAGGCAAAACATACGAGAATTCCAGAGGCATGAAAACCATCGTACATTATGATAATTTAAGCAAAGCTAGGGGAGCCCCACCCACGACCCCAATCCTTTATACCTTGAAACATGCAAGTACCAACCTGCATGAATACCAACCTCAGTATCCTATTTCTTACTTTGGAGGAACTCTTTTTATTTAATTTTTTGTTTAAACAGATAGATGGTGTATGCGGGAAGGCGTCATAACATCTAACCGCCAGGAGCACTACAAAATCCGTCATAACGTCGACAATAAAAAATCTGTCAGAACCACTAACCGTCATAACATCTAAAATTTTAAAGCTTTAGTTTTTTGGGGTTTAGGGGGGAAAAGGTACCCAGGGTAAGTTACGAATTTAATATATGCTCTGCTTTACCCCCGCCCCTTGATGTGCAAATATATAGCCGAAATTTGTTTCTACACTATTATATACTCATTACTATTATATAAACTTATAAATTTTTTTTAGATGTTACAACGGTTAGTGGTTTTGACGGATTTTCCTTTTAGATGTTATGACTTTTAGTGCTTGTGACGGTTAGTCGAAATGGTAGCACCCCGATGTAATCTATCTATTTTTGAATAAACTTTAAAGACAGTAATATATTTGTTACATAAAATACCTGAACGAAGAGCTTATGGCAACATTAAAATATCCATGTCAAATATAAAAACACATGATACATTTAAGCATATAAAATCTGAATGTATTTGTGTAGACACTGAGAAACAAGCTCCAGCTAGAAAAGTGAAAATTTATGCTGGACATTTTTAGAATTATGAGAACGAGTATAGTTTATATAAATTCGAAACAATCCGAAATCGAGGTAATATAACGTCATGATAATAAGCGTGTGAGTGTCAAAGGTTTGAGTACGACCCAAGCTAAAAGATGGCACATTAACCTAATGCATGTGGTATTGTCACCCCTCAAAACCCAAAAGGCTGTTGTCATTTGCACATGACTGGAGAAAAAAAATCGTATAGTTTCTTTTTGCATTACATTAAAATAAATTGTCACTCGAGCTACCAGAATTTTTTTTTTATATGTCAGTACATATATTTGCAATAAGTAACTTAGTTTTATTGGTTTCTAGTAAATTGTACATTTCAATTCATGAGTATTCCTTTTAAATCCATTCCTTTCAATTTTACAGAAAAACCATTGGCTGAATAAAGCTTTGAAGTTGATTTATCGATTTAACTTTCAATAAAGGGCAAATGACACAGTACCGTTTGGAGGAGTTTACATTTTTTCAATCGTTTGTTGTTGTTGTTTTTTTTTGTTTTTGTTTTTTTTGGGGGGGGGGGAGGATGAATTAAAGATTAGTTTTTTTTTCACTCGTTTATAAAATAAACTACATACCTATGATAGGTTTAAAAAAAAGACAATCTGATAACCCTAGTCAACAAAATTTTGAACCATTTTGAACAGCAAAAAAAAGGCAAATTATAAAACTCGTTAGAACCTTAAGAAAACGACTAGGATAATAAGTTTGTACACATTGTCATGTTTTGTTACTAGACACATCGTCATGTTACTAGACACCAGGAAGTGTACATTACAGCCAATGACTTGGTGCTTTGGATATACTTTCATTATGTCTAAATCGTTTCTAGACAAGCGAAATCTTGCTTCGCAGGCTCTTTGAAGGCTGACACCATTCCCATAGACAAATATTTTCTATTCTGGGATCGTCCTCATTTCAAATAAGCCTGGTGTTTTTATGGATAGCAAATGTATTATTCATTATTATATTGTATTTTTGTCGTAGAATTATGATTTTTATATGCTTTGGATATACTTTCAATATGTTTGAACAATAATAGAAATCCGCCCTCCCCCAATATTCAATTTAATACAGGATGAGTTCTTTTTTACTTGTTTATAAAATATTCTACACAACTAGGATAGGTTCGGTAGATGATTAAGACAATTTGATAACCAAGCCAATAGAGCTTTGAATCCTTTTGGACAAAATGGTTGAACAAATGACAAATTCTAAAATTCTTCAGAATCTTAACAGTACAACTAGGATGATAAGTTTTGTTCATGTTGTCATGTTTTTACTAGACCCCAGGAAGTTTACATTATGACCTATAACTTGATGCTTTGGGTATACTTTCATCGCGCTTGGACAAAATGAAAAATCCATGAAATCTCGCGCCCCGCAAATATTCTTTTTAAAAAAGGATGTTATTTTTATTCGGTTATAAAATGATCTACATAACTAGGATATATAACTAGTAGAAAATATTACGATAATCAGATAGCCTAACAAACCGAATTTTGAACCTCTTGAACAAAAAGGTTGAGCCAAAAAGGTGAATTCCAAGATTTTTTAGAATCTTTATAGTACGACTAGCATGGCATGTTTCTTATATCATATTATAAAAAGAGCAGTTCTCTTTTGCTGTTTGACCAGTATTAATTGAATTTAAGCGGTATTAACTCTGCACCTGTTTGGAATATATTAAAAGTGAAATACCTTTGAACTTATAAATGAAACTTGTTAGATAAATTTATAAACTTGTAAGCGATTACGGCTTAAGGATTATTTATAGATTATGGCTCTAAGTTAATATTCACCAATATCATCCTCTGAGTCCTTTTCTTGTACCATTATTTGATTTTTTTTTTACTAAGCAGACGGAAGAGGGGCAGTTTTCCCACCAGAAAAGCCAGTTGACCTACCAGGAGGGACCTCCCTTAAACAACAGGGGTTAGGTCAGTGGGTACCGACACTTCCCTTGCTTTGTTTCATTCAGTTACAGACACTTCCTTGAAATTGACAACAAATAGTACACGATATTTTGGATACGAACATTTGGAATTTTGTTGGACTGACCTTGTTGCTTGTTGTTTAATGGGTAAATATTATTACACTTATTGTCCGGTGCTGAATTTAATCAAAAACTGTTTAGCTTTTCCTGATAGCATCCCGAAAGAGACAGTGATTAATACGAGGGGTAAATTTTTCTTCAAGGAGCTAATTAGAGACGCGCAAACGTTACTGAAAAAATTAATTATAAGTCACAATGAAAGTCTAGCGCGTGACAGACGTCAATAAATAGGAAGAGATATCCTTATTTGATATAATAAAGGCAACAACCAACATACCGGAATTCAAAGCGAAATTTACGATACGTAGAGCATCTGAGATCCCGAAGATCCCTCAAGATGCCTTGGCAGCACTAACTGTTCGCGTCATGGAGTACGCTGATGAAGTTGCATCTACGGTGAATGAACTTAAAGTTTCTATGCCATCAAAAGAGGAAGCAAAAGGCTTTTGCAGAGCAGCATGTGTCTAGGGGCCAGATACTCAAGATAGAGTAACGAAAGTCTCGCCTAGTTGCTTACTTGGAGTCTGATAGTGATGTGCATGCGCTAGTGGACTCTCTTAGTGAGCTACTGGAGGTGAAAGTTAGCTACAGAAAAGGAAAATTCAGTGCGATTGCTAAATTCATTCCTTTAAGAACTTCGGAGGACGAAACTATAGCCGCCTGTAGCCAGATTACGGAAGCTCGGCGTTATAGTTCAACCAGAACCGTTAAGCTTACTTTCAGCGATGCCGAGGCTCGCAATCGGACAATCAAGAAAGGGCTTTTTATAGGATATTTTTATATCCGTGTCGTAGAATTTAAACAAATACCCAAAAGATGTTTCAAATGTCAGTCCTAATTGAATGATGCTAAATATGCACGTTGTGCAGACCCACATAGTTCTACAAAAGAAGTTCCGTGTGACTCGCAAATTGTAAAGTGCGCTCTGTGTCCAACCGGCAGGAATTTTCATTCTTCATACAGCCTGCAGTGCCCAGCAGTTCGCAAAGCCATAGCCAAGCCTCCCGACGGTGCCTATATCTCTACATTATGAACGATCTTTCTATATTTTGCAAATATATTTATGGTCACAATTCGAGGAAAATGGAGTATATCCAAAGTCTATGCAGCAATTATCAGGTGGTGTGTCTGCAAGAACATTTGTCAACAGTAGACGACACAGGTATGTTCGTAATCCCTAAGAATACTGTACACATCCATCCAGCAAAGCAGTTTTACACTCATGGTCAACCAAGCGGCGGACTAGCAGTAATAGTTGATCAGGCGATTCAGTCCCCAAAATTAGAATCGTGTGAATTTTATTTAGCTGTTGAATTTCCAGGTCCATCAGGCTTCACATTGATTGATGTATACGTTGATTGATTGATGTATACCTACGAACCTCAATATTGAACGTTCCGCAAAACGCTATTCTGAAGCATGCGGCCGCCTCTCTCTTTTATTACAATGCCTTGGTAATAGCCGCTTTGCTATATGTGGAGATTTTCAGTGTGATATTACTGCGCTGTCCGAAATATCAGACATTCTTTTAACATCCCTCCCCAACGATGCATCCTCATGCTTGAAGGATGACCCACTCACTTATATTCACAATTCAGGCAGTACTAGTAACATTGATCATGTTTTTACTAACTTTATAATGCAATCACTCGTTCATGTAGACCAAGAGCGTACTGCAAGTGATCACCTTGGCCTGGCGTTCTGAATCAAGTACACTCCTTCGCATTTCAGCGTGGCATCGAAGTTTTTTGACAAATTAGAATGGGTGAAAATAGACAATGCAGTGCATAAATAAGTATGCGACGAAGTTTTAAACAAAGTAAAAGTAGCTTTTCACCTCCTTTGCCACGATACTTCTGATTCTGTCAAACTTGAAATACATTATGCCGAGTTAAGACATGCTATGAAGATTGCAAAAAGTGTCGCTGTCCCAGTGTCTAGGGTCCGTCAAGGAACAAGCAAACCAGGTTGAGACAAGTCTCCTACGATTCAGTATGCTAAATATCAATCAAAATTATTGTATAGAATGTGGAGAGGTTCGGAGAGACATCGGTAAGGTTTAGTGTACACCCTCTTTAAAAATACGAAAAAAACAGTATCAGTATGAAGTTGATGCATTGAAAACTAAGAAAGCAGAGAAGGCCTCCGCAGACGCCCTAAAAGACTCCCGTAATATGTGGCGTTCGTTCAAACAGTACAATATAGGTGTCAAATTTCCTTCGGCTAATATTCCTGGAGATCAGTGAATGCGCCAATACGTCCAGGTTTTTGGGTCGAAAGATGCTACGTTGGAAAATGATTCGAGTAAGTCTTTAAGTGAAAAGTTGGAGCTCCTACTTCGGCAAAGAAATTATTTTGTGAGCTCCAAAAAAGTAATTAGTGATGCAATCTCCAAGCTGAAGCATCGCAAAGCTCCCGGTGTCAATGGTATTATGGTGAGCCCCCTTCAGCAAGCGTCACCTTTGTTAACAGAATATTTAGCCCTTTTCTTTCAAATGTGTGTCTATGCTTGTTCGGTTCCAAAGTCTTTTTGTACAGGGAATGCCACGAATATACTTAAGAAAGGAAAAAACCCAATTCATTACTCTAGTTACCGCCATATAACGGTGCTTACCACCCTCAGTAAGTTTTTTTGAAAGAGTTCTCCTGCCAGAGCTGTTAGTAAAGTTTAATATCGAATACGGGCAATTTGGTTTTAGAAAAAATTTAGGTTATGGAGTTACGCATCGTCTATTGAGTGGTGTAGTCTAGAGCAGAAAATTTGTGTTCGTCATTATATATTTGCAATGTCGATATTACTTCGGCTTTTGATTCGGTTGTCAAGTCACAAGTGTTTTTGAATTTTTTTGAAATCAGGCGTTAACCCGTATGTTGCCGCAGTTTTGTCGTTTTGTTATTTTCATAGTTCTATCCGTATAAAAGTCTCAGCAAACGTGTTAACTGGTCCAGTTAAGCTGGTGAGAAGTTTAAGGCAAGGTTCGACATAAAGCCCCATTTTGTTCAGTTCTTTAACTACCACTGTTACAAAGAATATCCAAGGTGGTCTTTCTATTGATGGTTGTGATTCTAGCCTAATATCCTACGCTGACGATAAGCCATAATCTTGCTACTCTGCAATCCAATCTAAATCGCCTATTGGCTGACTATGATGGTCTCGGTCTCCGAGTGAATGCGCAAAAAACTGACGTTTTAGTATATTATTTTCAGTCTTTATGTGACGTTGTTGTACCTTATATTTCAATTGAGGAAACTAAGATTTATCCAGGTGCCTCATTAAAGTATTTAGGTTTAGTATATGGTTTGGATTTTAGAAGCACACGTGTACTCATTACAGATCAAGTTGCGTATAATCTGCGTAAAGGGTATGCAAACCTTGTGGCGCTAAAATACAGCTATAACAGGCGTGTACTGACCAAACTATATACAGCAGTTGCTTTACCACATGTGTTCTACACGTCTCCCCTATGGTCCTGGTTGAGAGACAGATAAACAGAGAGTTAGCTCGTTTTTTTGAAAATACCTAGTTTCTTTTGCGTTTACCTCCACACGAAAGAAATACAGCACTTTTGTCTCGATTTAATGTCCCTGATTCTACAGAAGCTTCACTTACGCAGGAATCATCTGAACGAAATAAAGCGTTTGAAAATTTAACAGAGTTCTTTCCTAAACGTTTTATTTATGAGTTTTGAATGTTTTAATTCCGTGAAAGTCATTTAGTTGTATTATATATATGTATATAGTTTTCTTTTCTAGTTTTTCCCTTTTACTCCGCTTATATTTTTGCATAGTGGGCTTCGATAAATTATCACTATAACTATTATCGTCTTTTTGCCAAGTACAACAAGGTGTAGATTATGCCCTATCCCTTTCAATTTTGGATTTATGTTCATTGTGTTTGAACATAAAGAGCAATTCCCCTCTTCCCTAAATGTGTATGGGTGTCAAGATCAAGTTAAAAAGAGATATAATATATTAAACTCTAGAGTTGAATATTTGTAAATCCGAGGGTCAATTTTAATTCCCCTCCCAAAAAGAAAAAATAAGAGTTTGAGTATTTTTCTTTTTATTAACCGGTTACTGAAGAAACAAGGACGCTTCTTGAAAATAATGAAAGTGAGTGACTTTTTTGACCCACCTCCCCCCTAGATTTTTAAAAAGACATTTTTTGGTATTCTCGTTAAAAAATACTGCCAACAAGTGGATAATGCTGCTTCAAAATACAGCTTATCGT
Source organism: Artemia sp. Qi Xiang Cuo (assembly GCF_049724085.1). Classification (NCBI taxonomy): domain Eukaryota; kingdom Metazoa; phylum Arthropoda; class Branchiopoda; order Anostraca; family Artemiidae; genus Artemia; species Artemia sp. Qi Xiang Cuo. Next base: position 29,365,372 of record NC_142797.1, on the reverse strand, counting down.
TTTTTTAACCCCCTTCGGAGAAAAAACCTCTAGACTGACTGATAGGAAGAGGATGATTGTTTGATGAAAGTGCGGAAGAGATGCGACATTGTACATTTTCCACGTCACTATCTGTTTCCCAGTCTTCAAATTACGGTGGAAACGCTCCCCGAAAAAGATCTCCGTTAATTCTGAAAATACGTGCAAATCAAAATCTGAGGAGAAATCTCAGTTTACACTTCCCAGATTGCCGTTTGAAATCCCAACAGACCCTGAGGCGAATGCAAGCGTGACTGATCCAAATTTACATGATACAAGCTTTGAATCAACAACGACTTCAGAGTTTACTGTTGCTACTACCGCATTTTAGGTCTCCAAATCCACCTCTTCAGAGCCTCAGATACTACAAGTCATTAACCCACCCCGTTATGCATAACTTTACTCTAAATTTACTTACCACTCGAACTAGGTTCTGGCAGGTTTTCTCGAGAAACAAGATGCATGACCACAGTTTTGCTTCGAGGCAATCCCAACGATTCCAATGTCACGTTACTATGAAGAAATCGACCATGAAAGATTAACCGTAAGATATCAGCTTTTGATACGGCTTCCTCGCTCCATTCTGCAAAGTATAAAAATGTCCAATCTACTTTGATTACAAATAGCGACAATTGTTAAACAGCAAAAATGTTGCCTATAGAAAAAGACACGAAATAGCTACATAAAAACCCATAAACTATAGAGTGAGGAGACTTTGTACAATCAAACTGAATAAAAATCTTCTTCAATGTTCCTGAACGTGCAAGTTTTGTAGAAGTGACGCTATTGCACATTTTACTTCACCTGCCATGTCTGGCGACACAAGGATGATAACTGATTCAATGAAGAAAACACAACAGATCTCGATAAGGTCTCTCCCTTTTTTTACCATAATTAGTCAAATACATATATTTTAAATATACACTTTTCTTAATTAACAAATAGTTCACACAAAACCCCATAGTCAAATCTCCATATACTACTAAAAAACAAAAATGGACATTACCACTTACATTCAAAGTAATTCCCGACGTAGATTAACATATTTGAGACGGCCCAAAAAACACACATCAACTATTAATACATTTTCTCGGAGAAACGGAATCTTTTACTCCTCCCCTTCCTCACCTTTACTAAACAATGAACCTCTACCTCTATATCCTACGACTAAAGAAAAAACAAACAAAAAAAACGTGGAATTATTATTTTTTTAGTCTTAAAAAAAAACTAGGCTTGGCGGAAATCGTTGCCGAACAATCTGCTGTTTTTTTTTTATTCACCGACTGGAAATTGTCCTCGTTGCTGTTTTTCTTTTTGTTTCTGAATTTTTTCGTATGTCAGGTATGTAGCCAGTGTGGTCTGCAACCTTACTTAGGATTGACAAACATTTATGTACCAAAAATTCAGTTGCAAGAGTTGGCGTTCTTTGTCTGGCTCGTCAAATCCGTCAAACAAATTGTAAGGTTTGATTCTTTTCTTCGACGGATGAAAGAGATGTACGACTGTTTCATTTGATAGTAGAAGGGTAAAAATACCTGCCCTTTTTCTTAACATTTTTTTTATATTGAGACACACAGATTTCGGATCTCTTTACTGTATTAGCGCTGTTTTTTGTCAATTCTGTCAAATTCCCGTAAGCAAAATCACCCTCCCCTTACTAGGACTTGACCTAAAATAGTTTAATTCAAAACATTACGTAACCGCTTAAGATATCGCAAACATACTTTAAAATAATTCAGTTATACAATATTTTTTTTCTACTCTGGGCTCTCATCTTACGTCTGATTAATTTGTCTCAAATAGAACAGGAAAACACAGGTTTGTTAGTTTTTCGGTAATTGTTCTTTTACTCACAATATAAGCTTATGCTACTATCAATAATATCAGCTAATATTAATTCGCCTGTTGGTTCCATTTTTTATAAGAAAATTAATTTGATCTTATCAAAGAGTGAATTCTACATAAGGTACTTTTATGCATAACACAACTGGGTGTACTAACATACAACACACTTTATAAATAAGCAACATTATACTTTTAGCATAACTGGATATGCAGGCATGTTGTACAGTCAAGAGAAACTCGTTGTTATAAAAAAATAAAAAATAAAAATTGAACAATTAATTCCAAATTTTTTTACTCAGTATGCTTGAATGGATGTTTTCTTTATGATACCATGTTTAGTATAGAGGACAAGAGGGTTACATGGTTTACCCCCCTTCTGAAATTTTTACCCGGCTCAGTAAAAACGACAAAAATATGCATACGAAATTTTTTTTATATCTTTTTAAAATATTTTTAGTATACCCCCCCCCCTAAAAAAAAAATATCCTAGATATGCCCTTGAGGATGAATTTTAATTTCTAAATTTTTAGATTTCGACAATTGAAGGATCTCAATGTGTAAGTCTACTGTATTCCTCAGGAGAACTAACCATATCTGAAATAGAAGTGACGTAAGAGTACTAATAAAATAGATTTGTTTCTTCAAAAAGAAATTAAGTACTTACAGACAGCTTAGTAGCCATATAGCGGTTTTTCAGTAAAAAGGGAACCATGCATAGGATTTTCATCATCAAACATTCAATATAATCGAGGAAAGTTAAGAACTATAAAAACGGATCCAATGGAAACGAGGACATTGTTTTAAAAATAATGTAGACATATTTTTTATTATTTTTTTTTAAGCAGAACATCTGAAAATGTCTTTCTTTTCCAGAGCGACAGAATTACTACGTGAAAATCGTTTCTTTATTTTATGATAAACTATTTTGTAAGAAAAATAAAAAAACAACGCAAGTGCTATGTCAATGGATCAGTGCTTGAATATAAAAAAAGTAGTACGTCTGACTTAAGAAAAATTTTTAGTTTAGTAAAATTTTCAGTCCATATAACAACCCAATGAAAAAAGTAACGTGTCGACTTAAAATAAAACAAACTTAAAGAAGAGAAGGAGCCACTTAAAAGAGGTGTTATGCAATCGTTTTCGTTTGTTGTCATTCCTTTGTGACACAACAGTGTGAAAAAAGAAATCATTTCTTTTCTTTCAAATTGTTGGTTAGTTTTATCCACAAGAAAACAAATCTTAGCTTGGCTCATTCCTTTTCTCATTTTATTCATTTTCTGACACGTGAAGACAGTAGGTGCTCATGTAAATACGGCATTCTGTCTCCAGCGGTTCCCCCTCCCCCCACTTTTTCGGCTTTTTGATGACACCTGAAATGTTCAGCAATTATTAGTGTTTTAGGGTGCACCCATCCTTCTTTTTTTGGCTTTTTGATGAAATCTGTAATGCTCAGCAATTATTAGCTTTTTAAGGTGCACGAATGCTTGATTTTTTTTCTATCTTTGTTTTATAAACACTTCCTACGGTAGATTTAATAGCAACCCTGAACGTAGCCCTAAGCACATGAAATCAGGATTTTCAAGGTCTTATTTTTATATTACGCTAATGGCTTCCATTGAATACTTGATCATGGCCGAAATAGTCATGTTTTAAATTTGCATTACTTTAGTCGAACTATCGTCGACTCCCCACATGTGAAATTTCTTCTTACTCTTTAATATATCTTACGATTGCAGGACAATATGAAACAATTCTTCCCCGTCTTTGTACCCTCGCGGGACGCCTTAAAATGCAATTGCCACTATTGCCAAATATATGATGTACTATTGCCAAATATTCACTAAATCCTTTTTATATTTTTTCATCATTGTAACCTAATTTTCTTAAAAAGCTTTAAATTCTCTATCTTCCCGAAGAGCCTTGAGCCCCACTTTGTTTCCTCCAGTCTTAATCCGTTCGCAGTCCCGTCACTCAAGTGTCAATTTATTTGACAGTTCATTCGTGCAATAATTCATCATAGAGTCCATCGCAATAGACAGTTTATATGTAGCTTTTGTAGGTGATGTCTTTAAAAACCTAATTTCCCCAATTAAAAGATTCATATTAGATGGATGGATTCACATAACTACGTCTAATTATAATCTGCTTTGAGAACGCAGAGAAGGATTTTTTTTTAGCCTTCTTTGAAGTTTGACTATTGATTCGACCTTGTAAAGAAAAGAAGCATAATTACCCTGAGGCCAATTTTCAAAGAGGTACTTGGCAATATCACCGGCAGAAATAGATGGATCAAACTGAAACTCCTTTGTTTTTCCAGAAACAAGAATTAGTTTCAAATGGATCTATAACATATAATCACCAATTAGAAAACGCTGATGTTAATGGTAATACCAAACAAAACAAGTTATTAAACAACAGCAACAAGGGGAAACTAAGGAATATTGGTAACAGGCTTTTCAGCTTTAGAGGGCAGTTGTAAGCGCCCTCTAATCAATTGCTGAAAAAATCAATACTGCAAAAGTTTCAAGCTAAAGTCCATGGCCTACAATGATCGTGATTTTTTTTTTTCAATTTAATTTTTTATGAAAATTCTTTGTTTTAGATTACAAAATTTATATCTAATTGTCTATGAAAGTTTTCTGCTACAGTTTTGTATAATTGACCTAAAAAGGCCCATAAATTTTACAGAGTAATTTTTTGGATGGATTATTTTGCCCGAAAAACTTCATGGAATAACATGCGAGAGTTATGGGCACTAAAACAAAAAAATATACAAAAGAAAACATTTTTCACAATAAAACTTCGTTTTTCTTGTTTTTAATATAAAATACAAATAAACTCACATTAATATAATTCAACAATTTAACTTTGTTTGCCCTAAGAATCAACTATAATAGTCCTAAAAAGTTTTTAAGGACTTTTAATTTGTAAATGCACTCGCAATCTTATTCGAACAAAATTTTTGTGCAATGAAGAATGAATCTTCTTGGTACTTAGATAAAAAAAAAACCTTATCAAATCAGTGCGCGAAAAGTAAAGTTGCTAAAAAAAAAGGTACACTTTTTAATGTAAAAAAAAATCGCATTAGAAAAATTGTTTAAATAATCAAAACTTCCTATTTTCTAAAACAACAGGCTTCACAAAAAAAAACCAAAACTGGGGGTGGGGGAGATGTTAAGGTTTCATATACAAATACAACACAAAAAACAGCTGGCTTTGTAAAATTTGAAAATATTTTATATCTCTATATATATATATTAGCTTGTTTTAGTTCTACTCAGCATTTCGAGTTGATATACGCGAAGTAAAACAACACCGTGACATTTTTTGATCCACAAGTTACCACATATTAGAAAAATTTTTGATTCCGAATAGGTTCTAACAAATCTTTAGAAATATTTGTTACTCGTACACTCGTGAAGAATTATTAAGGATACTAATAATTTTCAGCCAAAATTGTTTACCACTATTCTTTCAAACTTGTCAGTATGATCTTAATATTCATTTTTAAGAATTTTGCACTCCCTCTGAAGTTTACCACTATAAAGAAAACCCAAGGCTAAACAAACACATTCTATTATCTTATCACTATATACAAGTAGAATAAATATTATGAAAGGGTTTGTTACTTTGGGTTTGTTATATTTGAAAAGTTAAGTGCTTTATGTTGAAACTAGTGGGATTATTAGATATTTGTGGAACTGTCTCACTCCCAATGAAAAGTATTACGGGGATCAAATACAGTCTTTGAAGCATTTTAATGCTGTCAAAAAGTAGCTAGTGGCACCTTTTTTTTACACCAACATCTTACGCTTTGAACTTCATTTATTTCCCCAGATGGAGTACATGGAAAATGGATCTTATTTCAGACATAAAAATATTTCGTTACTATCGATTTATACTGTCAGGGGAAAACACATTAATACTACTAACGACTCATAGCTCTACCAAGCCATCCAATGTAAACATTCTTCCATATGTAGCTTATCCATCCTACTCTATTTGGATCCTCCCTCTTCATTCCTTCCTGAGAAGTTTCCACTTTCTTTTAATATTTTCTCATGACCTGTTTCCATTCATTTGAAAACACCTTGCTTTCGTTTGACCTTAGCTGGATTTTAAATAACAGCTCTAGCATTGTGTTATTCATAGTAGCTCAAACATAATTAGTGTTATTCATAATTAGAGAGGAGAGGAGAGGAGAGAGAGAGAGAGAGAGAGAGAGAGAGAGAGAGAGAGAGAGAGAGAGAGAGAGAGAGAGAGAGAGAGAGAGAGAGAGAGTGAGAGAGAGAGAGAGATAGAGAAAAAGAGAGAGAGAGAGAGAGAGGGGAGAGAGAGGAGAGAGTGAGGGAGAGTAAGAAAGAGAGAGGGAAAGAGGGAAAAGGGGAGGGAAAAAGAAAGAGAGAGGGAGAGGGGGAAGAGAAGGAGGGAAAAAGATAGGGAAAGAGAGAGATGGAAAGAGAGAGGGAGGGAAAAAGAAAGACAGAGGAAAAATTCCTTTCCATGAAAGTATTTACCATTGTAAGTACAAGTGACGGTATGTCAGACCTTGATCTGAACGCCAATCTAGCGATTAAAAATACAATGCCAACTTATATTATGTGAAATAGACATTTTTAAACCGTGGCTCACTGTGAGGACTCACGGTGAAGACTAGTAACTCGCACCCAGACTAAAAAGATTCATGACACGACAGCCCTGTACGACTCAAAAAGATCAATTTACATTTCCATGAAACATTGTAGCAATTGGAACTAGATTAAAATTGGTCAAACATTGATTTTTCCTGAAAATGATGTGGCCATGGGAAAAAATAACTTTTTAGGGAAAAAATCAGAAGGCCAAAAAATAATTTGGCGTCGGGACTATAGCTTGATACCTCTAGTATATAGAACAAGAAGATTGTTTGCACTGTTTGAGATTGTTACTGTTTGTTTGCACTCCGCTTAATACATAAATGAATGAAAAAAATTTAGTAAATCAAGAAGAATTTTGTAATTTTACAACACATGTTGTGTCAAAAATAATTTCTTAAACCACATTGATCTGCCATAATATAAAGAAGGAACGATCAAAAACGGGGGTTTTAAAAGTCAAACGATCATACTGAAAAAGCACACTGAAAACTCCGGTGTTTACAGAATTCCATGCCCTTGTGGTGTTTGGTACACCTTTTCCAATCAATTTTGGTGCAAATCAAGATTGATCTTATATTTTCTTTTTTAATTTGCATTGTTATTTTTTATGCAATGGCTTAATCAAATTAACTTCTGAACAGTCCAGACAGAGTAATGGAACCAAATCTCATCACCTAATATTTTAATCAAATTTTACTGGAATGTTTGCCTTCTATTTCACATATAGTCACCAGAATTTAATACTGATTTGTACCTTATACAATTTTTGTACTCACAAACATAGACAAACAGCTAAAATCCTCTATCCTGATTTATATATCAGAAGGAAGTAAGTTTAACTGAGCATCTGAATGCGTTTCCTATCCATATTCCTCTGCACCAATTGATCATTTATGCTTGGATTTAAAACCCATTTATTATTGAAACTGAACGTTTTTTATGAGTTGAAACTTATTACATTGTTAGAAAAATTCTAATTTTGAACTCCTGACAATTAGGCTTAACTTTATTTACATAAATTATTTCTCTTTTACTCAGTTAAAATAGACATTGAAGTTAATTTTTACAGAGGCATGCATGTAAACTAGATATGTACATTGTATATTTATTTGTTCACGGGATGTCATCTTTAAACCCTAGAAAATAGGTGAAATAAATGGAAGATATGGCGGAACTTGGAAGTCTGAACATTGTGTGAGGGTCAGAGCTTCAGCAAGCCCTATACATGTCTCCCTGTATTAATACTGCCATGTGTATTTACCACCATACTGAAAAATTGAAATTTACACTTAGAAGTAATCTGTTTACACTTATTTCTGCTAGGTAACTATGCATATTACATCTCAAACTTGTTTTATTTAGCTCTTTAGAGTTCATCTGAAAGCAAATTCTGTTTCTTTGCATTAAAGTTTAAAGCTGGAGATAGGTATAAGTATATCTCTCCCTTTCTCAAAAAAAATTCTGGGAAAGGAGGAAAATTGTTGAAAATTTTCAAACATTCCAGCAAACAGACATTTTAAATACTCATTTCCCACACCTCTCCCTGGTCAAAACACTTGGATTTTCCCTTGACTTGAAATGGACACAACAGAACATTCCTAAACAAGAAGAAACTTTTAGGTTATTCAATGAGAACGGTTTGAAAAAGCTACTAAAACATAAAAATCAATTAAATCTTCAGATACAAAACGGGCTAAAAAGAAAATTACTTACTCTATCCTCAGTCAATGCTGGTGAGTTCATTTTTATGTGAAAGGCAATATAAAGACTTTATTCAATTTCAAGAAAATCTATCATCTGAATGCTGCCATAATCACAATTTAAACCATTAAATCAGATCTGAAAATTAAGAGAAATCATTAATATCATATAAAACAATGGCTTGCAAAGTGGGTGCTACCCATATAATTAGAAAATAAAATAGGTCTTTTGCCTGGGGTCTTACAACACTCAATTTTCGTCTTTTCTGATACCAAAAGAGTTTGGGCAATTAAGGCTACCCTATTCAGTGTTTAGGGCCAAGAGCCAGATATCCAAAGGGCTTTCAATATATTTATTTTCTATTGTAGTGGCAAACCAAAAGTATGTAGAAGCTACAACCTGAAATGGTAAAAGAGGACAGTCAAGACCTGCAAAACACTAGACCAGCAGTACCTCAAGCTTATCCATATGCTTCCATCATGAAATACCAAAACAAACAGCCAAAAGGGATGCAACATAGTAAGTAGTTATGCCCAGGTTATAATGTGACATACCAAAAGAAAATGCAAAACTAGCTAGATTACTAGTTTTGCTTCTTTTTTTTGAATAAATTAGTTTTTATTTGTGTCTAAGTGAGAGAAGTCAAAACCAGTTTCATATTGTTGAGTCAAACCAGTGAGTGTAAATGCCTAGAACCATATATACATATATATATATATATATATATATATATATATATATATATATATATATATATATATATATATATATATATAAATATGAGACAGGTATGAGGCTTTTTCAAAGTATGAGACAACCAAATGCACAAACCCCTGATATCACTTTGCACAAATAAGGAATAAAATGAGGTAACTGACTAGGCAGTTCATAACGCAGACTATGAAGACTAGGCAGACTAGGCAGACTATGAAGCTAACTTTGGCATTGAACTCTAAGGACAAATCAAAGAGGTTCTGCAGATACATATCTGCTAAAGATAAGAGTAGACAAACTATTCAATTTCTGCTCAACCCTGAAGAAATAAAGCTGGAAGATCCAAAGGGCATAGTAAATTTGCTGAACAACACATTTGCATCCAACTTCTAATTGGACCCCCATGACGAGCCACCATGCCCTGCCCCCAGGGTGGTTGAGCATCTATTGCCAAAAATTTACATCACGATGGACAAGATTAAGAAAAGGCTGAATAAACTAGACCCCCAAAAAGCTAAAGGCCCAGACTGTATGCATCCCAGGCTCCTTAAAGAACTTGCGGATATAGTAGCCAAGCCACTCTGCTTGCTATTCAAGCTGCCCTTCAGACTAGTAGCCTATCTGCAGAGTGGCAGACAGCCATAATTACTCAAATATTCAAGAAAGGATCTAAAACCCAGCCTGAGAACTATTGACCCATTCGTCTGACCTTGGTTGTGGCCAAACTTATTGAAGGGATGGTCAATGATGCAATCATAGTGCATATGGCCAAGAATGGCCTTTTTGGTGGTCAGCAAGGCTTCAGGAAAGGCATGTCTATCAAAACGAATTTAATACTAGCTTATGAATCTATAACTGATCTGCTAGAGCAGGGTTTTCCAGTTGATGTGTTCCTACTGGATCAAGCTAAGGCATTTGATAAAATGTGTCACTGCTACCTGATGATCAAGTTGTCAGTATATTAGAGGCAACGCTGTAGCGTTGCCTATAGTAAAGGCCATACGGCTCCAATGTTTTATTATTATTTTTTTTTCCCAGAGGCACTTCATATGGAAGGGGTCGTCGTAGAAACTTCAAAGGGGGCTCATTCGATTGGAAATCGAGAGTTCTAGTGCCCTATTTAATAGTCTAAAATGATTGGCGGGCAACTAGCCCCCCCCCACGCCCATCATTCCCCCAAAACATCCAATCAAAATTTTGAGATAGCCATTTTGTTCAGCGTAGTTGATTTCCAGATAAAAAATATATTTTGAGGATGATACTCCCCCACGACCCTCAGGGCAAGGGTTTTAAGTTATGCCCTGGGGGCATATAAGGTTTTTATAGAAGGCGTTGTCGTAGAAACTTCAAAACAGGCTCATTCGATTGGAAATTAAAGAGCTAGTGACCTTTTTAATAGTCGAAAGTGATTGGAGTGTAACTCGCCCCGCTCCCCCCCCCACGCCAATCATTTCCACAAACACATCCAATCAAAATTTTTAGATAGCCATTTTGTTGGGGATAGTTTGTTTCGAGATAGAAAAAGTACTTTTGAGTAGCACGATCCCATACAACCCTTGGGGTAAGTTTTTTAAGTTAAGCCCAGGGGCTATTAAACTTTTTTTTAATCGCCGTTGTCATGAAAGATTCAAGACTGGCTAGTTCGATTGGAAATTAAAAGGGCTAGTACTCTTTTTAATAGTCGAAAACAATTGGAGGGCAACTAGCCCCACGCCCATCATTCCCCCAAACACATCCAATCAAAATTTTGAGATAGCCATTTCATTCAGCATAGTTGATTTCCTGATAGAAAATATATTTTTGAGGAGGACATTCCCCCAAAACCCTCAGGGCAAGGGTTTTAAGTTATGCCCTGGGGGTATATAAGGTTTTTATAGAAGGCGTTGTTGTAGAAACTTCAAAACAGGCTCATTCGATTGAAAATTAAAGGGCTAGTGCCCTTTTTAATAGTCGAAAGTGATTGGAGTATAACTAGCCCCGCTCCCCCCCCCCCACGCCAATCATTTCCCCAAACACATCCAATCAAAATTTTGAGATAGCCATTTTGTTCAGCGTAGTTGATTTCCAGATAGAAAATATATTTTTGAGGAGGACACTCCCCCACAACCCTCAGGGCAAGGGTCTTAAATTATGCCCTGGGGGCATATAAGGTTTTTATAGAAGGCGTTGTCGTAGGAACTTCAAAAAAGGCCCATTCAATTGGAAATTCAAAGGGATAGCGACCTTTTTAATAGTCGAAAGTGATTGAAGGGCAACTAGCTCCACACCGATCATTCCCCCAAACACATCCAATCAAAATTTTGATAGAACTATTTTGTTCAGCATAGTTGATTTCCTGATAGAAAATATATTTTTGAGGAGGACAATCCCCCACAGCCCTCAGGACAAGGGTTTTAAGTTATGCCCTGGGGGCATATAAGGTTGTTATAGAAGGCGTTGTCGTAGAAACTTCAAAAAAGGCTCATTCGATAGGAAATTCAAAGAGCTAGTGCTCTTTTTAATAATCAAAAGTGATTTGAGGGCAACTAGCCCCCTCTCACGCCCGCCTTTTCCCCAAACACATCCGATCAAAATTTTGAGATAACCATTTTATTCAACGTAGTTTTAAGTTATGGAAATTAGGTCATTGAGTATGACAACCCCCCAGAGCCCTCAGGGCAAGAGTTGTAATTTAAGGATTCGCCGAATCCTTCCCATTATTTCTTATGGAAGGGATGCTCGTATAAACTTTGGAGTGGTGTCATTTGATTGAAAAATGAAAATTCTTGTTCACTTTTTAATAGTCAAAAGAGATTGGAGGGTAGCTAGCCCCCCCCCTCTTCCACGCCCTAAATGTATTAGGTGAAAATTTTAAGAGACATTTTGTTAAAATAGTTCAAAGTTCTGATAACAAAAAACTCCGGTGTCAACACAGCCCACCAGGGCCCAGGGGTAGGCGTTGTAAGTTATGCCCTGGGGCATAACTTATTAAAGGGGGTTTATAACTTATGGGAAGGGGTTTTGTATGGGAAGAGCACATAGGAAATCTATTATAATTATCCAATTATAAGGTTAAAATACATACTCTGAGATAGATGTAAAATAGCATTGGCACACAAAATCCTATTAAGGTAATTCCAAACAGTCGTGATCCCTTTGTGTCAGCAAGCGTAATGGTCTAAACCCTCTTATTGGAGCTATTATACAATCCATTCATTGTTGTCAATCGCTGTCCACAAGTTATGCAAGCTGTCTATTGTTCATATATAAGGTTTTTATCAAAGAGGTAATCATATAGACTTTGAATAAAGCCTCATTCGATTTAAATTGAAAGTTCTAGATCCGTTTTTTAAAGTCAAGAATAATTGGACAGTAAGCACCCCCCCCCCCCCCATGCCCTAAAAACTTGAAACTTTTTGCAATAAAAAACGAACAAAAATTAATAAAAAAAAACTTTCCGAAAAATAAGTTTTTCAAAGAAAAGTAAAGGCCATTTTAAACTTAAGCTCAGGAGATAAAAATATATGTTAAAATTCAAACTCAAAACGACCAGAAATTACTATTAAAGAATAAATGAAACCCAAAACCAACATAAATTAAATAAACAATCATAGCAAAAACACACAACAAGTAATAATATTAATGAATAAATAGATCTTAAAGCAAGTAATGCTTCGATTGAATATGAAAATCAAGCTTAAAACGAAAAAAAATATTTTGCTATTGAAGTATAAATGAAACTTAAAACGAACAGAAATTAAATAACAATCAATGCGAACAAGTATACAATATATATCAATGTAAATGAATAAATAAATCTTAAAACGAGTGAAACTTAAATTAAATATAAAAATCAAGTTTGAATCGAATAAAAATGGCTACAAACATGAGTTTGTATCGCCTCATTGCAGAAGCCTAAAACCTTCTGCGCCATTGGCGCTTTACTGAAAACAAATTATATTACAAATGTTATCTTTCATACTTATTGAAAATCAATATTAAAATTACAGTAAAATTTTGAACTGATGAGCTTCTAGCAATTAGTATCATTATGCATCAAATATTCAGTTTAATTTATTAGGTCTTTTCAAGATTGGTCAAGACAAATAAAGTTTCACTACAAACAAAATCTGGATACTGCCCCCTTCCTTAACTGCAAAAACCTAAAGCCTTCTGCGTCATTGGCGCTTCACTGAAAACGAATTACTCGTATATTACAAATTTATTATTTTCCAGTTCTTACAGCATTGAAAATGAAAATAAAAATACAGTGAAAAAAAAATCTTGAACTCATGGATCTTTCAACAATTAATATCATTATATATCTAATATTAAAGTTGATTTTGTTTATACTTTCCAAGACTGTTCAAGACTCATATAGTTTTGCCATTTTTTTAACTCTGCCATTTTTTCTAACTAATCGTGTTAGTTTGTTTTGAAAACATTCTATGACTTCTAGGCATTTGTATTTGAGCGGAAAACTGCAGCTCAAGCTTTAAGGAACATGCATTTTCTTGTATGAAACGCCAAAATATAATAAAATGTCAAGTCTCGGAGTGTTCTACCACTCGCAAGCAAGTGCCACTGGTATTTTTGATACCACATGGTCAATTTAGGGGGTGGAGGGTAGGCTAATTCTCGTAGCAGCCCCATTCCGTCGTGGTCAGATTCACACTTTCAACACCTGGCGTCCGTACTATCATATAATCTACCAAGCATACAACTATCCCAAATCAGTATAACCAAATAAATTAAGAACAACCCAGACCAGATTTAAAATAAATATCAGACCCAAACTCAAAATAAGCAGAAATTCATATAAGTAGGATTCAAAACACTTATACTTGCTAAAAGTAAGAAAATAATTTTTGCTTTACTGAAAAAAAATTCAAATGATTTTACCGAAAAAAAATGTGCATTGTGAATTTAATATACATATGCTGATATTTATTCCCTAAAATCTTAATTAATGAAAGAATTGTTTTCAGTAAAGCGCCAATGACGCAGTAGGTTTTAGGCTTCTGCAGTGAGGCGATATCCAAACTCTTGTTTGTAGTTATTTTTATTCGATTCAAACTTGATTTGCATATTGAATTTAAGTTTCACTCGTTTTTAGATTTATTTATTCATTTACATTAATATATATTGTACGTTTGTTCGCATTGATTTTTATTTAATTTCTGTTCGTTTTAAGTTTCATTTATACTTTAATAGCAAAATATTTGTTTTCGTTTTAAGCTTGATTTTCATACTCACTCTAAGCATTACTCGCTTTAAGATTTATTTACTCATTTGTATTATTACTTGTTGTATGTTTTTTTGCTATGATTATTTATTTAATTTCTGTTTGTTTTGGGTTTCATTTATTCTTTAATAATAATTTCTCGTCGTTTTAAATTTAAATTTTAACAGGTATTTGTATCTCCTGAGCTTAAGTTTAAAATGGCCTTTACTTTTCTTTGAAAAACTTATTTTTCGGAAAGTTTTTTTTTTAATTAATCAGATAGACAGTGATGTTGCCCAGTGGATCCACAGCTTCCTTTCTGATAGAATCCAGATTGTTGCTGTATATGATGTAAGAGGTCACCTCATCTACTCCACACCTGTTCACATTAGCCCTTTGATGGCCGAATTATGAAACTGTGATTAGAAAAACTCGGTTTTGCTTTTTACTAGTTTCCTAGGGGTCCATGACATAGGGGCAACTGAGGAAAATAATTTATTTCAAATATTCATTTCACATGAAATATGGATCTTATAAAGCACATCAGCTAAATAGTGAAACAGTCTATTTAAACACTTTAGTGGTATGCTTTGAAACAATTCTTGTCTTTAGTTAAACAAAGGTGCACATTACCCTTCAGGCACTTGACAAACGTGTGGGCGTGTTTTGCACAGGACTTGCATCTTTGCCTTTCATCCACCATCTCAGGCCAGTGGGCCGTTTTGTCAAAGCAAATGCTGGAACTGGGGATGCTGTTACTCCTAGTTTTCTTTTGCGGTCTCGTAGTAACTGGAGACTCCCTTGGTGGTCTACCTTTCCTTGTTGCAGGGATGACTGCACCTCTGAGCAGACAGTCAGCAATATCCACACAAAAGCAAACAAGGGATAGGGGCTTCTCAGCATCAGAGTGATGATTGCGCATGTACAGTAACCAAGCATTGGCTACGCTGACGTCAAGAAAGTAATAGATTAGACGCATGTACCACTTTTTTCCCTTGATGTCAGTACAATATAACTTGATCAACATGTTGGTCCAGTCCATCCCACCCATGAACTTGTTATACTCTTTGATGACATGAGATCTGGCTACATTGATTTGAGCCTTCCTTTTTTGTCCCACCATTTGCATTGATCAAGTGGGTCAGACCCAACATATGAAGAAATAAGATGGACCAGCTTATTGTCAAACCATTTTGTCATGACTATTGCAGAATTTTGCTCAACCCGCCAATCAAACGAAACTCTTCTGGAGCTTTTCAGCTTGTTGTCAGCTTCCAAGGGCGGAAGTTTCACTTTCCGCATTCTGTCTATTCAGACTGTGCCTACTGACTTGATTCCCATTTCCTGCAGCTTTTCTACTAAATGAAAACTGCTGTAAAAATTGTCAAAGAACACTTTGAAGTTCTGGTTTTTTGGGATATATTCGACTAGGCAGAGCACCACATTAGCACCAACACCAAGGTCTGAACCAACAGTGGTTCCCTTACCACTGTAAATTTCAAAGTCATAAATTATTCCACTAGCTCCGGCTCTTGTAAATACTATTATTCCCCACTTGTATGGCTTGTCTTTGAAGTACTGCTTAAACCCACGCCAGTCCTTGAGCAGGGCCATTTGTTCATCCACAGATTGTCATTCTTTGTTTGGAACTTCTCGCATAATCTTCTGAAGCTTACCATACAAGGGTCGAACCTTGAAGAGGGGGTCGTATCCCAGATTCCCCTTTTTGATTGCTTTGAAACTATCATTTGCACGGAAGAACTGTCTTATTCTTTTGAAGCAGTTGCGTGACATAGCGTTAGCCACTGGAGGATAACATGCAGCTGTTTCCCAGACAATGACATGTGGGGAAGTTTCACAATTCCCATAAGTAAAAGGATTCCAAGGAATTGTTCCATTTCTTTGATAGTACATTTCAGCTCCAAGCCTTTTTCCGGCAGAGCATACCAATTTGTCTCTTCTACAAGGATGCTTATAATTTCAAAGTTGAAGAACTTTTGGAAGAATGCAACTGGAGTAACCAGAACCAAGTTGGGACTTGGCATTTGTCCTTTCCAGTCCATGTCATTCTCTCGCACAGTGGCTTTCTTCCAGATTTGTCTCTTTTCAGCCAAGGATTTAGGAACCACGTCTACTTTGGTTTCATGGCAGAGGGATTTTGCTGACTTTCAACCAGGATCAATCATAAATTAGCTGTTTATAGGTCAACCAGGATCAATTATTATAAAATAGCTGTTTGTAGGTCAACCAGGATCAAAATTAGGTATGGTATTTCATAATTTCCAGGATTTCCTTGTGTAAACTATACTGAACTTTTTGGCGGGTCGGTTTGTACTTCCTCCCTTAGGGTGGATGGGCCTTATAAGATGCATAGGCCTACTTATAAACTGTCCTTGCTTGTGGATGAATAAAAAGTTTTGAATAAAAATAATATAGATGGAACCATCAGACACTAACAAACACCACAAGATTTTTTTCCTTCACCAAGCAACATAAACTTATATGCTAACCGAATCAGATTTATTTCATTCAACAAAATCTGAAAAATTTCACTACATCAAATTCAGCACCATGAAAACATTGTTAGATCATAGGCAGCGCGCGAGCGCTGCCTAAGTAAAGAATGATGTGGGCACAATGTGTTGTTTTTTTTTCTCCATACCCGGGCACTTCGTATCAAAGGAGTCGTCGTAGAAACTTCGAAAAGGGCTCATTCGATTGGAAATTGGAGTGGCCAGTGCCCTTTTTAATAGACGAAAGTGATTGGAGGGCAACTAGCCCCCCCCCCCCCGCCCATCATTCCCCCAAATACGTCCAATCAAAATTTTGAGATAGCTATTTTATTCAGCATAGTTGATTTCCAGATAGAAAATATGTTTTTGAGGAGGACAATCCCCCACAACCCTCAGGGCAAGGGTTTGAAGTTATGCCCTGGAGGCATATAAGGTTTTTATAAAAGTCGTTGTAGTAAAAACTTCAAAAAAGGCTCATTTGATTAGAAATTCAAAGGGCTAGTGCCCTTTTTAATAGTCGAAAGTGATTGGAGGGCAACTAGCCAACCCCCCTCATCCACGCCAATCATTCCCCCAAATACATCCAATCAAAATTTTGAGACAGCCATTTTGTTCAGCATAGTTGATTTCCAGGGCATATAAGGTTTTTATAGAAGGCGTTGTCATAGAAACTTCAAGAAAGGCTCATTTGATTGGAAATTCAAAGGGCTAGTACCATTTTCTAATAGTCGAAAGTGATTGGAGGGCAACTAGCCACCCCTTGCCCATCATTCCTCCAAACACATCATAATGAAATTGAAAAATGTCGATATAAAATGTCTTTTTGTGGAGGACACTCCCCCACAACCTTCAGGGCAAGGGTTTTAAGTTATGCCCTGGGGGCATATAAGGTTTTTATAGAAAGCGCTGTCATAGAAGCTTCAAAAAAGGCTCATTCGATTGGAAATTCAAAGGGCTAGTGTCCGTTTTAATAGTCAAAAGTGATTGGAGGGCAACTAGCCCCCCCCCCGCGCCCATCACTCCCCCAAACACCTCCAATCAAAATTTTGAGATAGCCATTTTGTCCCGCACAGTTGATTTCCAGATAGAAAATATGTTTCTGAGGAGGACACTCCCCTACAACCCTTGGGGCAAGGGTTTTAAGTTATGCCCTGGGGATATATAAGGTTTTTATACAAGGCGTTGTCATAGAAACTTCAAGAAAGGCTTATTTGATTGGAAATTCAAAGGGCTAGTACCATTTTCTAATAGTCGAAAGTGATTGGAGGGCAACTAGCCCCCCCATCATTCCCCCAAACACATCCAATCAAAATTTTGAGATAACCATTTTGTTCTGCATAGTTGATTTCCAGATAGAAAATATGTTTTTGAGGAGGACACTCCTCGACAACCCTCAGGGCAAGGGTTTTAAGTTATGCCCTGGGAGCATATAAGGTTTTTATAGAAGGCGCTGTCGTAGAAACTTCAAAACAGGCTCATTTGATTGAAAATTCAAAGGTCTAGTACCCTTTTTAATAGTCAAAAGTAATTTGAGTGCAACTAGCCCCCCCCCCATGCCCTTCATTCCCCCAAACACATCCAATTAAAATTTTTACATGGCCATTTTGTTCAGCATAGTTGATTTCCAGATAGAAAATATGTTTTGAGGAGGACACTCACCCACATCCCTCAGGGCAAGGGTTTTAAGTTATGCCCTGAGGGCATATAAGGTTTTTATAGAAGGCTTTGTAGTAGAAACTTCAAAAAAGGCTCATTCGATTGGAAATTCAAAGGGCTAGTGCCCTTTATAAAAGTCGAAAGTGATTGGAAGGCAACTAGCCCCCCCCCCCACCAACACCCATCATTCCCCCAAATACATCCAATCAAAATTTTGAGACAGCCATTTTGTTCAGCATAGTTGATTTAGAAAATGTAATGAAATTGAAAAATGTCTATAAAAATGTCTTTTTGTGGAGGACACTCCCCCAAAACCCTCAGGGCAAGAGTTTTAAGTTATGCCCTGGGGGCATATAAGGTTTTTATAGAAGGCGTTGTCATAGCAGCTTCAAAAAAGGCTCATTTGATTGGAAATTCAAAGGGCTAGTGCCCTTTTTAATAGTCGATAGTGTTTGGAGGGCAACTAGCCCCCCCCCCCCCACGCCCAACATTCCACCAAACACATCCAATCAAAATTTTGATATAGCCATTTTTTTCAGCATATTTGATTTCCAGATAGAAAATATCTTTTTGAAGAGGACACTACCCCACAACCCTCAGGGCAAGGGTTTTAAGTTATGCCCTGGGGGCATATAAGGTTTTTATAGAAGACGTTGTTGAAGAAACTTCAAAAAAGGCTCATTCGATTGGAAATTCAAAGGGCTGGTGCCCATTTTAATTGTCAAAAGTGATTGGAGGGCAACTAGCCCCCCCCACGCCCATCATTCCCCCAAACACATCCAATCAAAATTTTGAGATAGCCATTTTGTCCAGCATAGTTGATTTTCAGAAAGAAAATATGTTTTTGATGAGGACACTTCCCTACAACCCTCTGGGCAAGGGTTTTAAGTTATGCCCTGGAGGCATATAAGGTTTTTATAGAAGGCGTTGTCGTAGAAACTTCAATAAGGGCTCATTCGACTGGAAATTAAAAAAGGGCCGGTGCCCTTTTTAATAGTCGAAAGTGATTGGAGGGCAACTAGCCCCCCCCCCCTGCGCCCATCATTCCCCCAAACACATCCAATCAAAATTTTGAGATAGCCATTTTGTCCAGCATAGTTGATTTCCAGATAGAACATGTTTTTGAGGAGAGCACTTCCCTACAACCCTCGGGGCAAGGGTTTTAAGTTACGCCTTGGGGGTATATAAGGTTTTTATACAAGGCGTTGTCATAGAAACTTCAAGAAAGGCTTGATTTATTGGAAATTCAAAGGGCTAGTACCATTTTCTAATAGTCAAAAGTGATTGGTGGGCAACTAGCCACCCCTTGCCCATCATTCCTCCAAACACATCCAATCAAAATTGATTTCCAAATAGAAAATATGTTTTTGAGGAGGAAACTCCCCCAAAACCCTCAGGGCAAGGATTTTAAGTTATGCCCTGGGGGAATATAAGGTTTTTATAGAAAGTATCGTTGTAAAAACTTCAAAAAAGGTTCATTCGAATGGAAATTGAATGGCTAGTGCCCTTTTTAATAGTTGAAAGTGATTGTAGGGCAACTAGCCCCCCCCCCACCCACACCCATCATCCCCCCAAATACATCCAATCAAAATTTTGAAATAGCCATTTTGATCAGCATAGTTGATTTAGAAAATGTAATGAAATTGAAAAATGTCGATATAAAATGTCTTTTTGTGGAGGACACTCCCCCACAACCTTCAGGGCAAGGGTTTTAAGTTATGCCCTGGGGGCATATAAGGTTTTTATAGAAGGCGCTGTCATAGAAGCTTCAAAAAAGGCTCATTTGATTGGAAATTCAAAGGGCTAGTGCCCATTTTAATCGTCAAAAGTGATTGGAGAGCAACTAGCCCCCCCCCCCCCCCGCCCATCATTCCCCCAAACATATCCAATCAAAATTTTGAGATAGCCATTTTGTCCAGCACAGTTGATTTCCAGATAGAACATATGTTTTTGAGGAGGACACTTCCCTACAACCCTTGGGGCAAGGGTTTTAAGTTATGCCCTGGGGGTATATAAGGTTTTTATACAAGGCGTTGTCATAGAAACTTCAAGAAAGGCTTATTTGATTGGAAATTCAAAGGGCTAGTACCATTTTCTAATAGTCGAAAGTGATTGGAGGGCAACTAGCCACCCCTTGCCCATCATTCCTCCAAACACATTCAATCAAAATTTTTAGATAGCCATTTTGTTCAGTGTAGTTGATTTCCACATAGAAAATATGTTTTCGAGGAGGACACTCCCCCAAAACCCTCAGGGCGAGGGTTTTAAGTTATACCCTGGGGGCATATATGGTTTTTTATAGAAGGCGTTGTCATAGAAACTTCAAGAAAGGCTCATTTGATTGGAAATTCAAAGGGCTAGTACCATTTTCTAATAGTCGAAAGTCATTGGAGGGTAACTAGCCCCGCTTGCCCATCATTCCCCCAAACACATCCAATCAAAATTTTGAGATAGCCATTTTGTTCAGCCTAGTTGATTTCCAGATAGAAAATATATTTTCGAGGAGGACACTCCCCCACAACCCTCAGGGCAAGGGTTTTAAGTTATACCCTGAAGCATATAAGGTTTTTGTAGAAGGTGTTGTCGTAAAAACTTCAAAACAGGCTCATTCGATTGGAAATTCAAAGGGCTAGTACCCTTTTGAATAGTCAAAAGTAATTTGAGTGCAACTAGCCCCCCCCCCCCTCATGCCCTTCATTCCCCCAAACACATCCAATCAAAATTTTTACATGGCCATTTTGTTCAGCATAGTTGATTTCCAGATAGAAAATATGTTTCTGAGGAGGACACCCCCCCAAAACCCTCGGGGAAAGGGTTTTAAGTTATGCCCTGGAGGCATATAAGGTTTTTATTGAAGGCGTTGTCTTAGAAACTTCAAAAAAGGCTCATTCGATTGGAAATTCAAAGGGCTAGTGCCCTTTTTAATAGTCGAAAGTGATTGGAGGGCAACTAGCCCCCCCCCCCACCCACACCCATCATTCCTGCAAATACATCCAATCAAAATTTTGAGATAGCCATTTTGTTCAGCATAGTTGATTTCAAGATAGAAAATATCTTTTTGTGGAGGACACTCCACCACAACCCTCAAGGCAAGGATTTTAAGCTATGCCCTGGGGGCATATAAGGATTTTATAGAAGGCGTTGTCGTAGAAGCTTCAAAAAAGGCTCATTCAATTGGAAATTCAAAGGGCTAGTGCACTTTTCAATAGTCGAAAGTGATTGTAGGGCAACTACCCCCCCCCCCCAAGCCCATCATTCCCCTCAACACCTCCAATCAAAATTTTGATATAGCCATTTTGTTCAGCATAGTTGATTTCCAGATAAAAATATGTTTTTGAGGAGGACACTCCCCCACAACCCTCAGGGCAAGGGTTTTAAGTTATGCCCTGGGGGCATATAAGGTTTTTATAGAAGGTGTTGTTGTAGAAACTTCAAAAAAGGCTCATTCGATTGGAAATTAAAAGGGCTAGTGCCCATTTTAATCGTCGAAAGTGATTGGAGGGCAACTAGCCCCCCCCCCGCGCCCATCATTCCCTAAACACATCCAATCAAAATTTTGAGATAGCCATTTTGTCCAGCACAGTTGATTTCCAGATAGAACATATGTTTTTGAGGAGGACACTTCCCTACAACCCTCAGGGCAAGGGTTTTAAGTTATGCCCTGGGGGTATATAAGGTTTTTATACAAGGCGTTGTCATAGAAACTTCAAAAAAGGCTCATTTGATTGGAAATTCAAAGGGCTAGTACCATTTTCTAATAGACAAAAGTGATTGGAGGGCAACTAGCCACCCCTTGCCCATCATTCCTTCAAACACATCCAATCAAAATTTGAGATACGGTAGCCATTTTGTTCAGTGTAGTTGATTTCCCGATAGAAATTATGTTTTTGAGGAGGACACTCCCCCACAACCCTCAGGGCAAGGGTTTTAAGTTATACCATGGGGGCATATAAGGTTTTTATAGAAGGCGTTGTCATCGAAACTTCAAGAAAGGCTCATTTGGAAATTCAAAGGGCTAGTGCACTTTTTAATAGTTGATAGTGATTGGAGGGCAACTAGCCCCCCCCCCCCACGCCAATCATTCCCCCAAACACATCCAATCAAAATTTTGAGGTGACCATTTTGTTCAGCGTAGTGGATTTCCACGGCGAAATCTTCTTTTTGAGCAGTACACTCCCCCACAGTCCTCAGGCCAAGAGTTGTAAGTTATGCCCCTGGGGGCATATAAGGTTTTTAAAGAAGGCGTTGTTGAAGAAAATTCAAAAAAGGCTCATTTGATTGTAAATTCAAAGGGATAGTGCCCTTTTTAATTGTCAAAAGTGATTGGAGGGCAACTAGCCCCCCCGCGCCCATCATTCCCCCAAACACATCCAATCAAAATTTTGGAGATAGCCATTTTGTCCAGCATAGTTGATTTTCAGAGAGAAAATATGTTTTTGATGAGGACACTTCCCTACAACCCTCTGGGCAAGGGTTTTAAGTTATGCCCTGGAGGCATATAAGGTTTTTATAGAAGGTGTTGTCGTAGAAACTTCAAAAAAGGCTTATTCGATAGGAAATTCAAAGGGCTAGTGCCCTTTTTAATAGTCGAAAGGGATTGGGGGACGACTAGCCCCCCCCCCCCACCCACGCCCATCATTCCCCCAAATACATCCAATCAAAATTTTGAGATAACCATTTTGTTCAGCGTAGTTAATTTCCAAATAGAACATATCTTTTTGTGGAGGACACTCCTCCGCGAACCTCAGAGCAAGGGTTTTAAGTTATGCACTGGGGACACAAAAGGTTTTTATAGAAGGCGTTGTCGTAGAAGCTTCAAAAAAGGCTCATTCGATTGGAAATTTAAAGGGCTCGTGCCCTTTTTATTAGTCGATAGTGATTGGAGGGCAACTATCCCCCCCCACGCCCATAATTCCGCCAAACACATCCAATCAAAATTTTTATATAGCCATTTTGTTCAGAATAGTTGATTTCCAGATAGAAAATATCTTTTTGAGGAGGACACTCCCCCACAACCCTCAGGGCAAGGGTTTGAAGTTATGCTCTGGGGTCATATAAGGTTTTTATAGAAGGCGTTGTTGTAGAAACTTCAAAAAAGGCTCATTCGATTGGAAATTCAAAGGGCTAGTGCCCATTTTAATAGTCAAAAGTGATTGGAGGGCAACTAACCCCCCCCCTGCGCCCATCATTCCCCCAAACACATCCAATCAATATTTTGAGATAGCCATTTTGTCCAGCATAGTTGATTTTTGAGGAGGACACTTCCCTACAACCTCTGGGGCAAGGGTTTTAAGCTACGCCCTGGGGGTATATAAGGTTTTTATACAAGGCGTTGTCATAGAAACTTCAAGAAAGGCTTATTTGTTTGGATATTCAAAGGGCTAGTACCATTTTCTAATAGTCAAAAGTGATTGGTGGGCAACTAGCCACCCCTTGCCCATCATTCCTCCAAACACATCCAATCAAAATTGATTTCCAGATAGAAAATATGTTTTTGAGGAGGACACTCCCTCACAACTCTCAGGGCATGGGATTTAAGTTATGCCCTGGGGGCATATAAGGTTTTATAGAAGGTTTTGTCGTAGAAACTTCAAAAAAGGCTCATTCGATTGAAAATTCAAAGGGCTAGTGCCCTTTTTAATAGTTGAAAGTGATTGGAAGGCAACTAGCCCCCCTCCCCCCCACACCCATCTTTCCTCAGAAACATCCAATCAAAATTTTGAGATAGCCATTTTGTTCAGCATAGTTAATTTATAAAATGTAATGAAATTGAAAAATGTCTATATAAAATGTCTTTTTGAGGAGGACATTCCCCCACAACCCTCAGGGCAAGGGTTTTAAGTTATGCCCAGGGGGCATATAAGGTTTTTATAGAAGGCATTGTTGTAGAAACTTCAAAAAAGGCTCATTCGATTGGAAATTCAAAGGGCTAGTGCCCTTTTTAATCATCAAAAGTGATTGGAGGGCAACTAGCCCCACCCTCCACGCCCATCATTCCCCCAAACACATCAAATCAAAATTTTGAGGTAGCCATTTTGTTCAGCATAATTGATTTCCAGATAGAAAATATCTTTTTGAGGAGGACACTCCCCCACAACCCTCAGGGCGAGGGTTTTAAGTTATGCCCTGGGGGCATATAAGGTTTTTTATAGAAGGCGTTGTTGTATAAACTTCAAAAAAGGCTCATTCGATCGGAAATTCAAAGGGCTAGCGCCCATTTTAATAGTCAAAAGTGATTGGAGGGCAACTAGCCCTCCCCCCCCCCCGCGCCCATCATTCCCCCAAACACATCCAATCAAAACTTTGAGATAGCCATTTTGTCCAGCGTAGTTGATTTTCAGATAGAAAATATGTTTTTGAGAAGGACACTTCCCTACAAGCCTCGGGGCAAGGGTTTTAAGTTATGCCCTGGAGGCATATAAGGTTTTTATAGAAGGCGTTGTTGTAGAAACTTCAAAAAAGGCTCATTCAATTGGAAATTCAAAGGGCTAGTGCCCTTTTTGATATTCAAAAGTGATTGGAGGGCAACTAGCCCGGCCCCCCCCACCCACGCCCATCATTCCCTCAAATACATCTAATCAAAATGGATGCTCAAAATCAAAGCTTGGTACGAGCAAATGAAGTTTGATTTTCACCAAACTGTATTGACTGTGTGACACCAAAAGTCACTAACTGTAAATAGGAATCTAAAACTGCAATACGAACGTTCAAAGTAAAAGAAAGAAAGAAGAAAAAACACATACTAAATCTTAGATGTTTCACAATGGCTGAAACTGGGTTTTGAGTGTCTTAAATCAAAGCATATTCTCCAGCATACATGTTTGACAAAAAGGTGTATTACTTGCTCAAATTTTTAAAATAGCTTTAAATTTCCAACACAGTTTCTGCCCAAGAATTAAACTGCTATTTATTCCAAAGCGAATATTAAACTAAGGAATGAAAAATTCAATCCATTGCAAGTATATATTTCACAAACAGTGTTTGAATTTCACCAAAAACGATATTAAGGGGTATTGAAACTCACTATTTTTAAATGTGAAATTACATTTGCAACATCAGCGTCCTAAAAATCTCACCTTACTTTCTTCACATATGTTTGGAATTGCACTGTGAGCTTCTTCAATCAAAGTACAACATATATGTTTGACAAACATCTTAAAATTTCAACCCCAGTTTGTGTCAAAGCATTTCTAAGAAACTCTAGGATAAATCTATTACTGCTGCTGCTACTAACAAGTCACTGCAGCACCAAGCCCCCTGGGACCAACACAGCTACGCATACTCTTCCTCCATCCCAATATATCAAAAGCCTTCCTCTTAACTCCCTCCCAAGAAGTTACAATTTCTCTCAAATCCTTCTTTACGACCTCCCCAAACGCCATTCGGGGATGACCTACTTTTTGCTTGACCCTAGATGGTTGACCAAAAATGACGATTTCTGACAATCTGTCATCCTTCATCTGCAGAACGTGTCCTAGCTATCTCAACCTTTTTTTCATTACAGCCCTATAAAGCGTTACAGAACGACCTTTTCCCTACAGCTTACTGTTAGAACTACAGTCAGTCATACGTCTGCTTAAAAGAATCTGCTGACCATTTTTTTCAGGAAAACTTGACAAGTCCTCTTCTGTGTTTCGGAGCGCCCAAGTTTCAGAGCCATATTTGACCACTGTCATCACTGTGGCTTCCAATATTCTAATATTGTTTTGCTGACCTATCTTCCAATTGTTCTAAACTTCTTTCAACTGTGAGAAAAAACCCTAGGCCTTGGTTATTCTACTTTTAACTTCTTCACTGCATACACCATCTTTATTAATAATACTACCTTGGTAGATGAAGCTATCCACTTGATATATCTTCTTGTTACTGAGCATATTCTCTTCACCTTCACTTATCCTCAGTCTAAGCAACTTAGTCTTCTTAACACAAGTTTTCAAACCTATTCTAGCACGCCAAACTTTCAAAACTCCCAAAACATAATTTTTTTGCTAAGATTTTCATCTAGGACGCTCAAATCATCAGCATAATCTAAGTCTAGGAGGGTTCTATTTTCTCATTCGATTCCATGCTCCTCCATGGCCTTTTCCATGTTCCTTAGAACAAAGTCTGTCAAAATGATTTATATAAATGAGCACAGAACGCAGCCTGGGGTGGCTCCTGATTGAATACAAAACCAGATACTAACATCATTTCCTACCTTAACCGCAGTAATGTTACTCTCGTACACATAACTTAAATATATTCATCGGATATCAGAGGCAAAGCTCTAGCGTTGCCTCATATGGATTCATCTGATATCAGAGGCAATGCTCTAGCATTGCCTCATATGGAATCACTTCATATGGAAGGGGTCGTCATAGAAGCTTCAAAGGGGGCTCATTCGATTGGAAATCGAGAGTTCTATCGCCCTTTTAAAAAATCGAAAATGATTGGAGGGCAACTAGCCCCCCCCCCCCCACGCCCATCATTCCCCCAAACACATCCAATCAAAATTTTGAGATAGATATTTTGTTCAGCATAGTTGATTTCCAGATAGAAAATATATTTTTCAGGAGGATAATCCCCCCCCCCAACCCTCAGGGCAAGGGTTTTAAGTTATGCCCTAGGGGCATATAAGGTTTTTACAGAAGGCATTGTCGTAGAGACTTCAAAACAGGCTCATTCAATTGGAAATTAAAGAGCTAGTGCCCTTTTTAATAGTCGAAAGTGATTGGAGTGTAACTAGCCCCCCGCCCCCCCCCCCACACCCATCATTTCCCCAAACACATCCAATAAAGATTTTCAGATAGGTATTTTATTCAGCGTAGTTGATTTCCAGATAGAAAATATATTTTTGAGGAGGACACTCCTCCACAAACCACAGGGCGAGGGTTTTAAGTTATGCCCTGGGGGCATATAAGGTTTTTATAGAAGGTGTTGTTGTAGAAACTTCAAAACAGGCTCATTCGATTGGAAATTAAAGGGCTAGTGCCCTCTCTAAGAGTAAAAAGTAAGTGGAGGGCAACTATCCCCCCACACCCATCATTCCCCCAAACACATCCAATCAAAATTTTTAGATAACCATTCTGTTCAGCGTAGTTGATTTCCAGATAGAAAATACATTTTTGAGGAGGATACTCCCCCACAACCCTCAGGGCCAGGGTTTTAAGTTATGCCCTGGGGGCAAATAAGGTTTTTTATAGAAGGTGTTGTTGTAGAAACTTCAAAACATGCTCATTCAATTGGAAATTAAAGTATTAGTGCCCTTTTTAATTGTCAAAAGTGATTGGAGTGTAACTAGCCCCCTCCCCCACCACACCCGTCATTTCCCCAAACACATCCAATCAAAATTTTCAGATAGCCATTTTGAACAGCATAGTTGATTTCCAGATAGAAAATGTCTTTTTGTGGAGGACACTCCCCCACAACCCTCAGGGCAAGGGTTTTAAGTTATGCCCTGGGGGCATATAAGGTTTTTATAGAAGGCGTTTTTGTAGAAGCTTCAAAAAAGGCTCATTCGATTGGAAATTCAAAGGGCTAGTGCACTTTTTAATAGTCGATAGTGACTGGAGGGCAACTAGCCCCCCCCCCCAACGCCCATCATTCCCCCTAACACATCCAATCAAAATTTTGAGATAGCCATTTTGTTCAGCATAGTTGATTTCCAGATAGAAAACTTCTTTTTGAGGAGGACACTCCCCCACAACCCTCAGGGCACGGGTTTTAAGTTATGCCCTGGGGGCATATAAGGTTTTTATAGAAGGCATTGTTGTAGAAACTTCAAAAACGGCTCATTCGATTGGAAATTCAAAGGGATAGTGCCCATTTTAATCGTCAGAAGTGATTGGAGGGCAACTAGCCCCCCCGTGCCCATCATTCCCCCAAACACATCCAAACAAAATTCCGAGATAGCCATTTTGTTCAGCGTAGTTGATTTCCGGATAGAAATTATGTTTTCGAGGAGGACACTCCCCCACAACCCTCAGGGCAAGGGTTTTAAGTTATACCTTGGGGGCATATAAGGTTTTTATAGAAGACGTTGTCATAGAAACCTCAAAAAAGGCTCATTCGATTGGAAATTCAAAGGGCTAGTACCATTTTCTAATAGTCAAAAGTGATTGGAGGGCAACTAGCCCCCCCCCCCTTGCCCATCATTCCCCCAAACACATCCAATCAAAATTTTGAGATAGCCATTTTGTTCAGCATAATTGATTTCCAGATAGAAAATGTTTTCGAGGAGGACCCTCCCCCACAACCCTCAGGGCAAGGGTTTTAAGTTATACCCTGGGGGCATATAAGGTTTTTATAGAAGGCATTGTCATAGAAACTTCAAAACAGGCTCATTTGATTGGAAATTCAAAGGTCTAGTACCCTTTTTAATAGTCAAAAATGATTTGAGTGCAACTAGCCCCCCCCCCTCATGGCCATCATTCCCCAAAACACATCCAATCAAAATTTTTACATAGCCATTTTGTTCAGCATAGTCGATTTCCAGATAGAAAATATATTTTTGAGGAGGACACTCCCCCACATCCCTCAGGGCAAGGGTTTTAAGTTATGCCCTGGGGGTATATTAGGTTTTTAAAGAAGGCGTTGTTGTAGAAACTTCAATGAAAGCTCATTTGACTGGAAATTCAAAAGGCTAGTGCCCTTTTTAATAGTCGAAAGTGATTGGAGGGCAACTAGCCCCCCCCCCACACCCAACAATACCCTAAAAACATCCAATAAAAATTTTGAGATAGCCATTTTATTCAACGTAGTTAAAAGTTTTGGAAATTAGGTCTTTAAGGATGACAGCCCCTCCCCCAACAGCCCTCAGGGCAGGGGTTGTGAGTTATGCCCTGGGGGCATATAAAGTTTTTATTGAAAGTGTTGTTGTAGAAACTTCAAAAGGGCTCATTCAATTGGAAATTGATAGGGCTAGTGCCTTGTTTAATAGTTGCAAGTGATTGGATAGTGATTAACACCCCTCTCACGCCCACCATTTCCCTAAACACATCCAATCGAAATTTTGAGATATTCATTTTGTTCAACGTAGTTGAAAGTTCTGGAAATTGGGTCTTTTATGATAATAACCCTCTCAGAGCCCTCAGTGCAAGGGTTGTAGGTTATGCCCTGGGGGCATATAAGGTTTGTATAGAAAGTTGTTGTATATTATTTATAGAATAGATCTTAGTCTTCCTCAAATCCAATTTTTATATGTTTAAAAACTAAATGTTGACTTAAGATTAAACCAAAATGCACTGTGATAATGCTAATTCCCAATAAGGCATCTCAGCAGTATCCCAAGAACGACTGAGGGTATTATGTTCAAATGTTTGGGGCTATTTTTGCTCTTAAAATTTAACAAAATCCAAATAGCATAAGTGTATCCAAGCTATCAAAGAAAGTAAACAGATTTTTTTGCAAATGGTATCAAGTTTTCCATTTCAGGTCAACTAGAGGAGGTATGAAACTAAATTAAACAGTACTATTTGTGTCCAGATTTTTAAAAGGGTGTATGCTGTTAAAAATTGCTGAAAATTTTTCTCTGGCATACAAATAGCAGGCCAAACTATAAAGTCTTAAAAAATGAAAAGATTTAAAGTATTATTATCTTTTTCCCTGAAAAGACTATGTCAATATAAAACAAACAGAAATTAATTAAAAAAACTCTTTCCACAAAATAAGTTTTTCAAAGAAAAGTAAAGAAAAATTTTGTAAAGTGCAAATTTTGTTCTGGCCTTGGGAAGGCATAGGGGTTTTGTGCCCAACCTATGTTAATTTCTGCTTGTTTTGAGTTTGACTTGGTTAATTATTGTAATTTCCGTTCGTTTTGGGTTTCATTTCTTTATCAATGCTGATTTGTGGTAGTTTCACGCTTGGTAGATTATTTGATTTTAGTTTTGCTCATTTTTTGTTTAATGGAGTTCTTTACTTTTCTTTGAAAAACTTATTTTGTGGAAGAAGTTTTTTTAATTAATGACTCATAAAGGGGCAAAGTAATATACCATTTGATAGCTCTCGTTTTCTTGATTCTGGCTAAGTAGATAATTTCTTGTTTCAACCAATCAAAAAGGAGCTATAGACAAAAATCTTGGTGTGCCTTAAAAGAGCCACCAGCCATCAAAGGGTTAAGAGTGGTGTCCCCCAAATGACCAAACTAGGCCCAACACTGTTTAACCCTTACATAAATGACACTCCCAAGGTGGTCAAAAATGGGTTAGGACTATCTGCAGACGATTCCAAACTCTTTGTTTCAGCAGCCTCAGCAGAAAATTGCTCTTCTCTACAAGAAGATGTCAACAACCTCTGTCTGTGGGCAACAACCTGTATGCTCAAGTTCAACCCATGCAAATGCAAAGTCCTGCATCTTGGTCCAAACAACCCCTGCCATAGTTATCACATGCTTGACTCTGCAGGTGCCAATATGTCCCTTCATAGTGCCAAGGAAGAGTGTGATCTTGGAGTAACCATTGACAATAAGCTTAAATTTCATAGTCATTGTTGGAACCAAGCAGCTAAGGCAAACAAGGTCCTTGGTTTATTCAAGCATTCCAGCCAAAAGTTATCAAAAAGCTTTCCACAACTATTGTTCATCCCCATCTTGAGTTTGGCATGTTGGTTGCCAACACACACTTTAAGCATGACATGGAGATACTTGAGAAGGTCCAGTGTAGAGCAGCCTAGCTCTCTTTTGCCAAACAACAAATCTCATATGAGCAATGAATAGAAAAGCTGGACCTGCCTACCCTAACATACTGTAGGAAGGGAGGATATGCCATCCTTGCATTTAAGCTGATGACCAGTGACACCATCAAGTCTGTTTTTGATCACAGTGATTACACCAGAACACAAGGACACCCCAAAAAAACTGCATAAAAATATTTAGCAGAATGTGTGAGAAGTTCAACTTCTTCACCAATCATGTTGTTCCACTGTGGAACTCACTCAGGAAATCTACTGTTTGCCAGATCAGTTGACAGCTTGAAGATTGGTGTCTACCATTATTGGAGCAGCAAGTCATGGAAGATGCAGTTGGATAAACCAATATCATCCAGCAGGGTCTATTAGGTGCAAATGCTCAGTTATGGCACCATATGAAAAATACCAGTTGTCATCATCTACCAGCAGCAAACTCATCCAAAGTTTCTGTTGTGCTGTGGCCTCAAGTTTAAACTGTACAGGTAATGTCTGGTGCAGGCCAGTCATAAATCTGGAGGGTGGCTGCTACCTAGTGGTTTAAATTGTAGGGCTTACACCACCTGAGGTACCCACATTTTTAGCCCTGAAACATACCTGGTTGACAATACATCTAGTGACACCCAATGATGAAACCAAACTGCCCTGTATATATGTAAATAGTGATGATCCTCATGAACTGTGACATGAATATTGACTCAACATTACCTGGCAAAATCTACAGGTTCTTCAACCTTAGTTGCTAGAAGATACAATTTAAGGTATGGTATGTTCAAAATTGGGCAACAGCATGGCACATGAGCTTCAATATTGACAAATGTAGTGTTATTCATTTTGGCAAGTCCAAACTCAGGTTTCAGTGTAAATTCCATTCAAACTGCCAGAAGATGGTGTCTCATGCAAACTCTGTCCAATATGCTGACGATCTGGCAACACCTTTGAGATAGCACAGTCAAAGCTGCAAAAGTCACTTTTCCAACTTGAAAAATTCTCTCAACATTCAGATTTACCCATTGCACCTACCAAGTCAAAAATAATCCAATTTCACCAAAAGCAAAATCATGTTAATGCAAGACTAACTCTAAATAGAACAACTATTCCAGAAGATAATCATATTAATTACCTAGGTCTCATGCTAGACCAAAAACTTAATTTCTACCTCCACATTTCAAACACAATAAAAAAATGCTATAGAAAAACAAATATACTAAAAAGACTTCCTTCCATACCCTGGGGCTGTAAGGAAAAAACCTTACTCCAGTTTTATAAATCACATATAAGACCCCATATTGACTATGGGCTCATCGTCTATGGTGCATGTGCAAAGACCCACATGCAAAACATTGAAACAATACAAAATGATATGATATGTCTCATATTTGGTCTTAGGAAACCCACAAGCACCAAGTTTCTGCTTATGGAGAGTGGATTAACAACAATAAGGGAGAGATGTAGCTTTCTCTTGACAAAACATCTTACAAAAATTGAATCAAATAGCTCACACACCCTACATAATTGGTTAAGAAATCCAGCCATGTATAGAGGCATTGTAGAAGAGTATAGCAATATTCAGAAGAAATTCCCTCTACCCGTAAAGTCTATGCACCTACTTTCTCCCAATCCCCTCCATGGAATTGGCCAATTCCCATAATAAATACTGATTTCTAAAAGTGGACTAAAGACTTAACCTCCATTGCTTTTGTCCAAAAAAAATTGCTGAACTTAATACTATTACTTATAAAAACCACTTCCAAATCTTTGTTGATGGGTCCAAAATGAATAAGAAGGTAGCAAGTGGTGCTTTCCTTCCTCACCTGAAAATTGCAATGGGTGAGAGATTGTATAATAATGTAACTATAATGTCTGCTGAGTTAAATGCCATAATCATGGCACTAGAACACCCTATGGAAAACCAACCTTTGATTGCTAATTCAAAAAATATTATAGTCTATTTCAACTCTTTATCAAGCCTTGAGTTGCTGGCCTCAGCTCCTCAGTATAAGTTGGACTTTGACACTTATCATTGTCTTAGTATTATAGATAATCTTGCTTCAAGTGGCATAAAAACTTATCTTCAGTATATTCCTAGCCACTCTGGTATAAGTGGTAATCATCAGGTTCATGAAATAGCAAAAAATGCTATAAATATTGACCAGCCAAGTGGGAGACCAATCCCCATTAGAGATATTTACCAATGGAGACTATCAGATATTACATTTAATAAGAAAAATCCCATCCTTTCCCCCTTTACCAATAAGTATTTTTCTAAAGTTTATCATAGAATTCGTTCTGTAACAAATGGACTAAACTTTCTTGCATTCTTGTACCAGTTTCTTAATTCAAGGGCTTCAGTTTCCCTGTCCCCCCTTTACAGGTATTGTATTATGAATAATGAAACAATTGACCACTGCCCATTAGAATGTAATATGCTGACATCTGCACAACACACCTTGCATTGTAAACTGTTAAATTGCTTCAAACACCACAAAATCTCACTATCAGCCAAGAGCCTAGCCAACTATACCACCTGCACACAGAGCATAGAAATCAACATCTATTATCTTATATTTGAACTTCTTGAGTCAAAACATCTACTGAAAGATATCTGAGAATATCTAATAAATAACAGGCAATCAAGCCAGTAGCTCTTTAGCCCACAGAGTGAAGCAAAAGGAAAAGGGCTAAATAGTAATACTGAAAAGCCTGCCTGCTGTGAAATAGAAGAAGAAGTTAATGAAGGCCAACATTCTCTGAGAATTATTTCCTATTGTTGGTCCTAATTCAAGATCCAGAGGTCATTGACAGGAACTTCTTAAGCAGTCTACCCTAACCAGAGTCTGTACTCAATTCTCTTCATCAAGAATAGCCTAATCAATGGTTGGAATTAACTCTCTTAAGACACAGTTACTGCTGAGTCTGTTGAAACTTTCAAATGAAGGCTGGATGCTGAGCAGTATTTGAGGGAGTGTAAACTCAACAGGAAACCAACTGATCATCCAAATGCATATGGTCACTAAACAAAAATGAAAACAACTTTAATCATCAACTCTGGAGCTTCACAAGGAAAAATCCTTGGATTACACCAAGCTGCAATTTCAGGTAGACTTTTCTTGTGCCCAAATTGAACATAAGAACTATTGCTTAAGGTTCCACTTTACTACACAAAAACTATAATAGGCCATCAAAGGTCAGTGTTCTTAGGAGGGTGATGGAGCAGATGTAGGTGCTTCATAACACCTTACTTGAGGGCTAATTAACACTCTGGATTTAGTAAAATTCTACTTTAGCTACTTTTGGCTATCTTAGAAAGGGGTTGGGTTAGGAAAATGAAACTTTTAGGGATGGCCCTACAGGCTAAAGTATGTCCTGGGAAGGTATTTTGAAGTAGTCCTTCTACCTCTAGATGGTCCTGACCTTTGAAAATCTGTGTGTTATAAAAGTGAAACCTTGTAAAATAGATCTTAAATGAAGTACAACAAAATTCTACTTTAGCTACTTTTCTCTATCTTGGAAAGGGGTTAGGTTAGGAATACCTTCCCAGGACATACTTCAGCCTGTAGACCCATCCCTGGAAGTTTTATTTTCCTAACCTAACCCCTTTTAAAGATAGCCAACAGTAGCTAAAGTAGCCTAGAATCTTTCCAAGATCAACAAAAGCCTCTGTCCTAGAACTTTACCCCAAGTGGTGTACTCCCATTCTACCCAGGCCAAACAATGGAAAAAAATCTATAGTTACTAGATGATTATTTTTAGAACAGCTTTAAGTCCAGCAAACTACCATATATAGCCTAAACTATGCTAGTACTTTGGCAAAGACTAGCCTATAACCATCTAGAAGTTAGGTAGAGACAATTTTTTAGCTCAGTAGTTTAAAATTTGCCTGGCCTATATTTATTTCAATCCTGATATATTTACTTTGATTCTCAATATCTGATCTTCGAAAATTCCCCTGTAGTCTACAAAGATTTCTAATAATTGACAACAATGGTTATATTCTATTTCTTCAAAAAATCTAGTCAATACAAAGCCAATCCTCATTACTAGGGAATTGCAATAAGAAAATTCAAACTTGTAAATATCAGAGTTTGGTATTATAATTATATCCTTTTTAGGCTTTTTCTAGACATTTAACATA
Organism: Artemia sp. Qi Xiang Cuo; assembly: GCF_049724085.1. Classification (NCBI taxonomy): domain Eukaryota; kingdom Metazoa; phylum Arthropoda; class Branchiopoda; order Anostraca; family Artemiidae; genus Artemia; species Artemia sp. Qi Xiang Cuo. The sequence continues at coordinate 29,330,290 of NC_142797.1, read as the reverse complement.
TTATGCATGATTAATTAAATGTAAGGATTTCATATTTCTATTCCAAGGTTACCACTACCACGCATGTTACGCTCGTAACATTTGTGTTTCCTGGATGAAAAGGAGACAAAACTGAAAAAGTAAAGTAGACTACGCCGGTAGTAGCCTACCCATGTTCAGTTCGAATAATTAAATCAATTCGGATTTTCTAAGTTGCTTACGTTACAGATCTTGTCGGAACTTCGTCAACGTTGTAATCGGCCAACGTTACGGAGCTTCGGTGAAGGAACTTATGGGGCTTACAGAACTTAAGTGAACCAATGCAAAAGGCCTACTTATTCAATGGAAAAACTAACATTGCTACATACAATACAGTCCTTAAAACATTACCTTTATTAGAAAATCAACAAATTCTGCTTGTCTGGATTGAATGCTTTATTCGCGAAATATAAACTATTTTAGCTTCAGTCACAAATAAAATAGTTGTTTACATGAACAACCATTGAAGCTGTATTTGGGGAATACCCTCATTTATTATAAATTAAAACACCTTAGAATTTATTACTAAATGTATATTTTAAATGGGAAATTATAAAATAGGTAATCTATCAATTATTTAGTCAGAGTGAGGTTTATGTCCCCTTTTAAAGAAAACACGACACTTTTCAATTGTTTCTCATTAAATTTAGAAAATGTATTTGCAGGCATTTGACTTTTATTGGATCTTTAGAATCTGTCCCAGCTTTATTTCAGGGGAGGCAGCTTTGAATTTTGTTGATGGGGGTCCAACTTTTTAGATTTGAACAATAGATGGTAAAATTCTTGGTAAGGAGCTTTTGCTTTCTTAGAAATTAGTTGAATTAGATAAACGAAGCCTTCGGGAATGAATCAAAAGCTTTAACGATGTTCTTGGGTATTTATTTCCCACCATTTCCTTTTGAATGGGTTTTTGTCTTAGATGACCTTTAGCAATATTTGTGTTTTAAGTGAAATCTTCAGAAACAGATCTACAATACAAATGAGACACAAGGTAAAGCTTTTCAGTGCAATATCTTTGCTCAATCCTCATTTGTATATTTTTTGCCTTCTATCTATTCCAGAAAGTTACGTTTATTTGACTCAGCTGCTTTCTAATATAGGTAAGACCCCCTCCCCCATATAATGTTTTATTCAATAGCTACAAGCAAACTACACAAAAAGGGGGAGGTAAAACATCATAAAAGCAATCCAACTCCGTAATGCCTTAGAGCATGTCATCAATTTGAAAATTCGAGCCGACAATTTTTTTTTATATTTACACCTAATTTTGTGCCGACAATTTGCACCTGCCTTAGCCAATTCAAGTGCAAGGAATCAGTTTTGTAAAAAAAAAAATCATATCTGCAGGTGATACGGGGTTGAAAAAAATTTGTCAAACGTATTGTGTCAAAATGGGTTGCTCACATCTGTAAAACATACTCACAAGAAGTTGAAAAAAATTCTTGACATCAGTATTTTAACAAGAGCTGGTAGGCTTGACAGCAGCAGCACATTGATGTCAAGTTAGATGTTTGTGCTATTGAAAATCTTCCTTGTGTCTATCATCTCTTTCTGGATGGAATAATATAAACATTAAGTGGCTCATGGATTCTGGAGATGAGTTGTAAAATCTGTAGTGTGGATCGGCTCGTTTTTGCCTATTAAACTCCTCTTGTGTCATGATTAAAGAGTATCTTTTATCTCTATAATAAAGAATAATATCTATCCATGAAGACAATAAGGACGTGAGTATAATTTGTTTTTGAATGAGCTCTTTTTCTAAATTTGTTTCCGAAGGTCTGTCCAAAATAGGATTGATTGGATTATTTATAGAGCTACTGTCCAACTGGCGTGCTACCTCTTAAATTGGATGCCTTGATGGCTTGGGATGTACTGAGACTTTAAAGACTGATTACTTGCTCTCTTACTGCCTTCTGATCTGAATCAGTGGCACTAAAATAGATATTATCAACGAGCTGAAGGACACTTTAGGAGTCTGAGAATAATAATTTTTTTTGAAGCTTGGGGCTGAAAGCTCTGTAGTGAGGATGGAAGAATTTTAAGGAGGTGTGTTTTTATATCAGCACATAACCTGGGATAACAGACGCAGAGGCACATTTGCTATCCTTTGCCAAACCATCGGTGTATATCTGTAGAAAAATATGGATACAAATTGGCCATTTTCTCATGTATAAGTGCCTTAGTTTACTTAGGCTGTTAATATGTTTATTAGATGGGACTTAACTCTAAAGAAACATCCGTATTTGTTATTTACCTTCCTGGAAGTACAATAAGATAACTAAAACAAGTTGGGTCAAGTTTCCAAGAGGGGACAAGTTCAATAAAAAGTTTCCATGACCCAATGAATAACAAACTATTTGAGGGCTAATCTTTATCAAAAGTAAGCTTAAAAGCATCATGCTTGTATCCAATGGCTGGTATTTTGCTGTAACATTTTGCGATGAGCATATTCTATCTTTTTGAAAAAGAAAGCAGACCGGATAGATGTTTCAGTTTGTTTGAAGAGCAATGAGCGTTGAGTCCTAAAGCGGTCTTCATCCCTATATTTTGAATTGTTTCAAATTTGGCAAGATTAGTCTCACTACAAGGGCACCGGCAGAAAATTTTCCAGGGGGGGGGGGCAGATGCCAATATAGCAATGGTGGTTGGGTGACAGGAAATATATTTCAGGATATGTTTTCGTGGGAATAAGTTTGTTTTTAAATACTTTGAGGAAAAAAGCAATTAAATTACATGAAAATGAAGCAAAATATAATAAATTTTAAACGAGAAGGATTCCTGACAAAGGGATGAATTTATTTAATCAATAATATATTTAATTATTATGCATTTAACCTTAAAAGAAAATCAAACTCAAACCAAAACTACAGATAGATTGATACTGTAGATTATAACATATGTAGACTTGTCTTTATGCAATTTCCTACGCCTTAGAATAGTTTACAAAAGAAGTAGAGAAACTAAAAAATCATCCTGCCTGCATAGATACCACGTTTTGATTTTATAACGGCCATGTAAAATGTACCTCTTTCACAACAGGATAATTCTCCCTCCTCGAACTTAAATCCAGATAATTAAAAAAAATAGAATAGCGAAAGAAAAACAAAATTTAAACTTACTATCCAGCTGTCAAATTGACCTTCACTCTTTTCATTGTCCTATTCAACTAAATAAAATGAACAGGTTAAAAAATTTTGGTCATAAGAGTCATATCTTATCAAATAGTTTGTGATAAAAAAACTGGAAGTAAAAAGTGACTTGAACCAATATTCACCGAAACTAAAAATGAAATTCTCATGACAATTGCTACACCAGCAGCATTGGCTTTTTATGCTGATTCTAAATATTATTATTATTATTCATTTATTGCCCGTCAAAAAAAGGTACAAAAGGTACAGTAGACGGAGTAATCACTAAAGAAAACAAAAAAGAAAAAAAAAGAAGAAAAAGAAGGACACAAACACACATTGAAAATTCAAACACATGACAAAAGAAAACTTTCATATAATCCTTTCAGTTCATTGTTACCCACCAAAAAAAATCTGAGAAAATTTGCCTGATACTTGAAAAAAGGGCGACCCCCCCCCAAAAAAAAACAAAAAAAAATAAAGCAAGTGATCTTATTGAAAACCTCTTTATTAGATATATCATATCAGCGAGAGCCCTACCGTAGAGGTTTCAAGCTCCAATCTTCAAAATGTGGAATCTCACTTTTTTTCAGAAGAAACGTCGTCGATGCATGTTTATTTGGTGTTTTTTTTATTTCCCCAGGGGTGATTGTATCAAACTGAAGTTCCAAGATAGTTGTTAGGGAGCTCATTCAAACGTAAATTTAAAGCTCTTTTTTAAGTGACTGTACAGATAGGACCAGGTGAAAGTCTTGTTTTCTTGCTATTAATTTAAAACAATTTTTCCACAAAATAAGTTTTTCAAAGAAAAGTAAAGAATTCCATTAAACAAAAAAGGAGATAAAATAAAATCAAATAATCTACCAAGCGTGAAACTACCACAAATCAGCATCGATAAATAAATGAAACCCTAAACGAACAGAAATTACAATAATTAACCGAGTCAAACTCAAAACGAGCAGAAATTAACATAAGTTGGGCGCAAAACCCCTATGACTTCCCAAGGCCAGAACAAAATTTGCACTTAACCGAAAAGTATAAATGTTTTTACTTTTATGACTTTAATAAATCAAATAATATTAACATTTTTTTTATATAATATTAACATTTTATAAATAATATTAACAATAATATTAACATTTGATTACTAAATATCAGTACTTGTATATTAAACTGGCAATGCACATTCATTTGTATTTTTCAGTCAAGTGCAAATTTTGTTCTGGTCTTGGGAAGGCATGGGGGTTTTGCGCCCAACTTATGTTAATTTTTACTCGTTTTGAGTTTGACTCGGTTAATTATTGTAATTTCTGTTCGTTTTGGGTTTCATTTATTTATCGATGCAGATTTGTGGTAGTTTCACGCTTGGTAGATTATTCGATTTTATTTTTACTCATTTTTTGTTTAATGGAATTCTTTACTTTTCTTTGAAAACCTTCAAAGAAGGTTTTTGAGGAAAAAGTTTTTTAAATTGATTTCTGTTCGGTTTTATATTGACATAGTCTTTTCAGGGAAAAAGAAAATAATACTTTAAACCTTTTCGTTTTTTAAGACTTTATAGTTTGGCCTGCTATTTGTCTGCCAGAGAAAGATTTTCAGCAATTTTTAACAGCATACACCCTTTTAAAAATCTGGATACAAATAGTACTGTTTAATTTAGCTTCATAACTCATCTAGTTGACCTGTAATGGAAAACTTGATAGCATTCGCAAAAAAATCTGTTTACTTTCTTTGATAGCTTGTATACATTTACTCTTTTTTTATTTGGTTAAATCTTAAGAGAAAAAATGGGAGGGTTGGCGTGGGAGGGTGGGACTGGAAGGGGGATTATTTTCCCTCAGATCACTTTCGACTATTAAAACGGGCATCAGCCCTTTCTATTTTCAGTCGAATGAGCCCTTTTCGAAGTTTCCACGACAACTCCTTCGATACGAAGTGCCCTGGTGTGAACAACAACAACAACAAAAAATAAAACATTATACCCACTTCGATCTTTGCTATAAAAATGTCAAGCCTTCCAATCACTTTCGACTATTGAAAAGGGAATTATATCTTTCGATTTCCAAACGAATGAGCCCTTTTGGAAATGACAGTACTTTCTGTAAGCACCTTATATGCCCCCAGAGCAGAAATTAAAACCCTTACCCTAACGTCTGTTAGGACGGTTGTCATCCTCTAAGACTGAATTTCCAGAACTTTCAACTACGTTAAACAACATGACTATTTCAAAATTTCGATTGGATGGGTTTTGGGTAATTTATGACTGTTAGAATGTTGTTATTCACCTTTCTATCACTGTTGAATATTAAAAAGGGCACAAGGCATTCCAATCTCCCATCGAATGAGCCCTTTTCAGTATTCTTGTGATAGCTCATTTGATGCAACGGGCCCTGCTCTAAAGGAAAAAATTAATGAACTGTACATTGTGCAAACATTGCTCTCGCATATCGCCATACATCCAAACCCTTGCCCTGAGCGTTGTGGGGGAGTGTCCTCCTTTTAACTTAGTCCCCGTTTCTTGTCTCGTTCTCGAGTGTCCCTGTTCTTTACTTAGGCAGCGCGATCGTGCTGCCAGTGATTTATACAACAACTTTCTATATAAACCTTATATGCCCCAGGGCATAACTTACCACCCTTGCACTTAGGGCTCTGAGGGGGTTATCATCCTAAGAAACCTAATTTCCAGAACGTTCAACTATGTTTAACAAAATGGATATCTCAAAATTTTGATTGGATGTGTTTTGGAAAATGGTGGGCGTGAGAGGGGCGCTAATCGCTAACGTAAATCGTAAACCCGACCCATCTGGTTCTGTTTGACGAGGAAACCTTAATATCTACTGTAAATTTCCTACCACAAACTTTTAAAGAGGTAATTGAGATAAAAAAAATACATGAACCAAAATTAAGCAATAAATAGAGATACTGGAGATATTTCATTAAGCCCAATTTACTACATTTTAATTTTGAAGAACTCAATCAATATTTTCATCCGTTATAACTTAAAAGAACTTATTTTCATATCAAATGATGAACGAATTTGTAGGCCAGCCAAAGCAATAGCAAAATAAAGGATTATAGCCCAATCATCTTGGTAGTTTTCTTTTTCATTGATTCTAAACTGGTTCTTATTTAGTTTCTGTTCTGTCGTTGACAAGTAAACTTCGAAAGGTTCGAGTTTCGTTGGTTTCTTTTTCTTTTCTTTCTTTTTTGTTTAGCACTGAGGACGACTCAACGGTGGTCCTTGTAGAAATATTTGCTTGTTTCTTCTTCTTCATGGTTCGCCACTGGCTGACAAAATCCTCGTTTTTTCACCTTTTTTGATTTTATTTTTAATTTTGCTATTTTCTTTCCTCTCTGAGTTTCATTTGTTACAACCCTTGCCATGAGAGCTGTGGGGGGGGGGGGTTGTCATCCTTAAGGACCTAATTACCAAAACTTTCAAATGCGTTAAATAAAATGGCTATCTAAAAATTTTGATTGGATGTGTTTGGGGGACTGATGGGCGTTGGGGGGGGGGGGAGCTAGTTACCCTCCAATCCAGTCGACGATTAAAAAGGGCACTAGCTCTTTGAATTTCCAATGGAATGAGCTTTTTTTGAAGTTTCTACGACAACGCCTTCTTTAAAAACCTTATATGCACCCAGGGCACAACTTAAAACCCTTTCCCTGAATGCTGTGGGGGAGTGGTCTCCTCAAAAAAAATATTTTCAATCTAGAAATCAACCATGCTGAACAAAATGGCTATCTCAAAATTTTGATTGGATGTGTTTGGGGAAATGATGGGCATGGGGGGGGGCTAGTTGCCCTCCAATCACTTTCGACTATTAAAAAGGGCACTAGCCCTTTGGATTTCCAATCAAATGAGCATTTTTTGAAGTTTTTACGACAATGCCTTCTATAAAAATCTTGTATGCACCAAGGGCATAAGTTAAAACCCTTGCCCTGAGGGTTGTGGGGGAGTGTCCTCCTCAAAAATATATTTTATATCTGGAAATCAACTACGCTGAACAAAATGCCAATCTCAAAATTTTGATTGGATATGTTTGGTGAAATGATGGGCGGGGGGGGGGTTAGTTGCCCACCAATCACTTTGGACTATTAAAAAGGGCACTATCCCTTTGAATTTCCAATCGAATGAGCGTTTTTTGAAGTTTCTATGCCCCAGGGCATAACTTAAAACCCTTGACCAGAGGGTTTTGGGGGAGTGTCCTCCTCAAAAACATATTTTCTATCTGGAAATCAACTACGCTGAACAAAATGGCTATCTCAAGATTTTGATTGGATGTGTTTGGGGGAATGATGTGCGTGGGGAGAGGCTAGTTGCGCTCCAATCTTTTTCGACTATTAAAAAGGGCACTAGAACTCTCAATTTTCAATCGAATGAACCCCTTTTGAAGTTTCTACAAAGACCACTTCCATATGAAGTGCCCTGCTCTAAAGGAAAACAAAAATAAATAGCACATTGTGCCAACACGTTCTTATATGCCCTCAGGGCATAACTTAAAACCCTTGTCCTGAGGGCTGTGGGAGACTGTTCTCCTCAAAAACATATTTTCTATCTGGAAATCAACTACGCTGAACAAAAGGGCTATTAAAAACTTTGATTTGACGTGTTTGGGGAAATGATGGGTGTGGGGGGGGGGTGGCTAGGGGCCCTCCAATCACTTTTGACTATTAAAAAGAACACTAGCCCTTTGAATTTCCAATCGAATGAACCTTTTTGAAGTTTCTACGACAACGCCTTCAATAAAAATCTTATATGCCCCCAGGGCATAACTTAAAACCCTTGCCCTGAGGGTTGTGGGGGAGTTTCCTCCTCAAGAACATATTTTTAATCTGAAAATCAACTACGCTGTACAAAATGGCTATCTCAAAATTTTTATTGGATGTGTTTGGTGAAATGATGGGCGGGGGGGGTAGTTGCCCACCAATCACTTTGGACTATTAAAAAGGGCACTATCCCTTTGAATTTCCAATCGAATGAGCGTTTTTGAAGTTTCTATGCCCCCTGGGCATAACTTAAAATTCTTGCCCTGAGGGTTTTGGGGGAGTGTCCTCCTCAAAAACATATTTTCTGTGTGGAAATCAACTACGCTGAAAAAAATGGCTATCTCAAGATTTTGATTGGATGTGTTTTGGGGAATGATGTGCGTGGGGGGAGGCTAGTTGCCCTCCAATCACTTTCGACTATTAAAAAGGGCACTAAAACTCTCGATTTTCAATCGAATGAGCCCCTTTTGAAGTTTCTACGAAGACCACTTCCATATGAAGTGCCCTGCTCTAAAGGAAAAAAATGAATAGTACATTGTGCCAACACATTCTTATATGCCCTCAGGGCATAACTTAAAACCCTTGTCCCGAGGGCTGTGGGAGACTGTTCTCCTCAAAAACATATTTTCTATCTGGAAATCAACTACGCTGAACAGAATGGCTATTACAAAATTTTGATTTGATGTGTTTGGGGAAATGATGGGTGTGGGGGGGGGCTAGTTACCCTCCAATCACTTCCGACTATTAAAAACGACACTAGCCCTTTGAATTTCCAATCGAATGAGCCTTTTGAAGTTTCTACGACAACGCCTTCTATAAAAACCTTATATTCCCCCAGGGTATAACTTAAAAGCCATGCCCTGAGGGTTGTGGGGGAGTTTCCTCCTCAAGAACATATTTTTTATCTGAAAATCAACTACGCTGAACAAAATGGCTATCTCAAAATTTTTATTGGATGTGTTGCCCTCCAATCACTTTCGACTATCAAAAATGGCACTAGCCCTTTGAATATCCAGTCGAATGAGCTTTTATTGAAGTTTCTACGACAACGCCTTCTTTAAAAACCTTCTATACCCCCAGGGCATAACTTAAAACCCTTGCCCTGACGGATATGGGGGAGTGTCCTCCTCAAAAACATATTTTCTATCTGGAAATCAACTACGCTGAACAAAATGGCTATCTCAAAATTTTGATTGATGTGTTTGGGGGAATGATGGACGTGGGGGGGGTTTTAGTTGCCCTCCAATCACTTTTGACTATTAAAAAGGGTACTAGCCCTTCCAATTTCCAATCGAATGATCCTGTTTTGAAGTTTCTACGACAAAACCTTCTATAAAAACCTTATATGCCCCCAGGGCATAACTTGCATTTAAAAAGCATTTAAAAATCCTCCTCGGATTGTTTCCCAAATCGTAATTGACGCTTTAAATAAAAGATTTGAAAACTTTAAAAAAAGAGAGAAAGAATCTTTGAAAAAAAGTATCAAATACTACAATTTGGCAAAAAAAATAATATTTTTCTATTCTTCACTCATTCACTGTCTTCTTAAGGCCCTCTTCTGAACTAAAAATAAAAAAAAAAGTTCTTACATTTTTAAATGCGGATAACTTGCGTTCATTTTATTATCAGAATAGGTTTCAGTGCATCTTTTTTGCCCCCCCCCCACCTCAACCTGTTATGTCGGAAGACTATATAACCCTAGCGTATAGATAGAGTTTCAGTAATTTTGTTAGTCGGAGGTATTTTGTAATGTGTAACTCAATAACAGCTAAAAAAACATCCAAGATTGCACCAAACTTAGAATTAAGAAAGAGCTGGGACACTGTCAAGTTGTTAGTTTTAAAATTTATGTATTACTTCCCCAGATTAAACATGAATACACAACTTAATATGCATTTTAAAGCTGATTCCACATATGCAGATCGATATGTTTGCAATTATTTGTAGAAGAGGATTGCAGCATCTTTCAGGCACCCCCAAGTCTAAGATAAAAGTAATGATGCTCGATACCAAGATGTCCATTATACCACAAATATTAATCCTCAACAATTTGGGAATTTAGCCTTCTGTAGCACCAAAATTTCTAAGAGTATGCGTGGATCCAAGACTGACTTAGCAAAACAAAATTGACTGCACAAAAAAATCATGTGCACAAAGATTTTCTATTCTTGAGTGCCTGGCAAAGTCGGCTAATTCCCAAAAACCACTCGTTGACTTTTACAAGAGATTTATTCGTTTGAAGATATAGTATGTCGTTAGAGCCTATAATGAATGTAGTCAGACATTGGTGCCGGCAGGGGGGCCATGGCCCCATCTGGAAATTGGGACTTTAAAGTAATTATAAGCAAACAAAAAGAAAAAAAAACAGAATATGGAAAAAACATAGAAAAAATATGTGTTTTCCCATTGTTGACTGCCTGTCAATAGACTTTGACCCTATAATGAAAGTGTAAGAGCCTAACTATTGATAAAATTCAATCAAAGATTGAATTTGTATTTATCTAGTTGCCACTTTTATGAAATCCAATTTTTTATAGCTATGAAGTATAAAGGTTTCAAATATACTGGTTTTTGGTATTAAAAATTAAATTAAAAATATTGAATTAAAAATTTTTATTTGATTTTTTTAATTCTAGTTTTAATGTTTTACTTTGAAAAAACTACTTTGATAATGCGTTACTTTCTATAAACAATTGAGTCTAATAACATTAAATATTTTGGTGTTGGATAACCAAGTTCAAAACTGTCGATATTATTAAAAGATATCCGTCCAATGCTTCGGCATTGCTCAAGAGGACTGAATGCTGGGAGTTTATATCTTAGTTTTTGTAAATAGGCTATTGTTTTGTCTGATTTTTTCAATTAATTACTTTTTCCATTTTTATATACTTTTACTTTAATGGATATACTTTGTTCATTGCCTTCAGAAAAATGTTTGTCTCTAAAGCTTCATTAAATAGAAAATAAAGTGTTTTCAACTGAAATTAAGGAGCAACATTAAAATTTAAAACGAGCAGAAATTATTACGTATATGAGGGGGGTTGCCCCCTTCCTCAACACCTCACTCTTTACGTTACAGTTTTTGACACTTAAAATAAAATTACTTATTGTTCTAGTTGAACGAACTTTGCGTTTCAAGTATCGTTCTTGAAGAATTGGGACACAATTTAAACTTTAGTGAAAAGCAAGAGGGGTTGAGGAGGGGGCAACCCCCCTCATATACGTAATAATTTCTGTTCGGTTTAAGTTTTAATGTTGCTCCTTACTTTCAGTTGAAAAAAATTGTTTTTTAATTTAATTTCTGATTATTTTTTTTTAAATAAAGGCAGGATACCTGGCTCCACCTCCACGGAAAAATCCCTTTCCCCAGAGAAATGTCGTCTGGGCAATTCAATCCTGGCGAGAATTTACTCGGACAATTACCATTAACATCTCCACGCCTAAAATGGAATCGGCGAAGAAAAAGAAAAACTTATAAAGAAATTTCGTATATGAATTCTGGAAAATTAACCAAGTATAAAATTTCCCCTGAAAAGTTTATCCTCTGAAAATTTCCCCCTCCATGGAAAATTCTCCCCGTGTAAAATCGTCTCAGCAGATAATTCTTCCTCCCCTCCCCACTCGACAAATGTATGCATATCCCCAATAACAAATAAAACAATAGGTAAATTTTATAACTTAAAAATCTTTCCCCAGGGGCTGTAGGGGGTCATTTTATCTCTAAAGACATAGTTATTGGGCCTTTCAAATATGCCGAAGAAAACAACTATCTATAAATATTGATCGAACGATTTTGAGAAAAATGTGGTGTGGGAGGGGGCTTAGTTGCCCTCCAATTATTTTGGTCACTTAAAAAGGGCACTAGAACCTTTCATTTCCAATGGAATGAGCCCTCTCTCGACGGTCTAGGATCACTGGGTCGATACGATCACCCCTAGAAAAAAAAAAAACACACAAATAAATACACATCCGTGATTTTTCTTCTGGCAAAAATTATAAAATTCCACATTTTTGCAGATATGAGCTTGAAACTTCTGCAGTAGGGGTTCATTGATACGCTGAATCTGACGATGCGATCTTTATTAAAATTCTGTGACTTCAAGGGGATCTTTCCCCTTTTTGTAGAAAATCAGACAATTTTTCTCAGGCTCGTAGCTTTTGATAGGTAAAACAGAACTAAATGATACCTATATATTTGGAATCAGCATTATAAGCCGATTCTTTTGATATATGAAGTAAAATCAAAATTCAGTTTTTTTTAGAGATTCGGTTACTATTGCGCCGGTTCGCTCCGTACTTATAGTTCATTACCACGAAATGTCTGATTACCCGTCAAAATCCAAACAGAGATCGTTTAAATATTGATCGTCTTTTACAAACAGAAAAGGTTTTTCAACTAAAGTAAAGACCGTTTAAAACTTAAAACAAATGCAAATTACTATGTATATAAGTCGGATTGCCCCTTCTTAACACCTTGCTCATTAAACAAAAGTATTTTTAGTGCTTTGAAAATCTTATCTTTCCAATTGCAGATTTTTTTTAATTTGGAATAAATCCAAACTTCACAGTAAATAGTAAGGAGCTAAAGAAAATACAATCCCCTTCATATAAAGAATAATCTGTTCAAATAGGTCTCAAATCAGTTTCTTGCTTTCAGTTGAAAAGCTCTTTTTTATTTAATTTCTGATTGTTTTGCAAATCATATCCAGGCCTAACCAAAGTATAATTTGAGGTGCCTGTCCCTTAAATCCCTGGTTAATTGCTTTTAAAATGGGTAACTCAATAATTGTACGTGTATTAGTACCGTCCTACGTTTAAAGTTGCAATTTTGGATTAAATTTGAATATACTTAAAAAATTGGCGATGAATAGTAATTTTGGTAAAAAGTCCTTGTTAATATTACTACAAAAGACTTTTGGTTGGATGAAAAGGAGTATTATTGTTTGTATGGATGGAAATTCTGTGAGACTTTTGATCTTTTACATAACTGAAGCCATTACAACGTCTAAAGTAGGATTTTCTTATCGATAAATAAATTATATACATTTGCTTAAATGCATTGAAATACTTCATATAAATAGTAAAAGAAAATAACACTATTTAAAATTGCTGAAAACTAAGTTCTTTGCGGTATTTGCCATCCCTAAGATATTTCCTGGTGGGGCTGATGATAACCTGCCTTGCCTCTTCCACCTCTGTGCTGGTAGACATGGGAATGTAATATTTTAGCTGTATTGAGAAACATTTTGATTAATTCATACTCCTCCCTACCTCTTTCAAAATTTATCTGAAGCCTCTGAAGCCAACATTTATCCTCGTCAACATTTATCTGAAGCCTCGTTTTTTAAGCAGTTTGTCCATTAAAATGTACTTTTATAGGAATGTGCCCTACCCTCACCCCACCTAAACAATGACTCACCCCCTCATTATAGCTGATATACAATTACAGATAGCCAAACGTAGCCTAATATCATTACAAATAAAGCGAATCAACTTGGTTGAATCCAGTACTGCCACCATGTGGCATTACTTCTTTTACAACTAGAAAGCCTAAAATATAGTTATTTATGCTTTTAAATCAATTAGCTTCTCAGAATTTTAAATTGATTGCAAATTCATCCTCTTCTGGTTAAAGTTGTAGTTTTCTGCCTAAATCATAGGCAGCGCGCTAGCGCTGCCTAAGTAAAGAACAATGTGGGCACAATATGTTTTTTTTCTCCACCCGGGCACTTCGTATCGAAGTAGTTCATTGAAACTTCGATTCGATTCGAAGTAGTTCCTAGAAACTTCGAAAAGGGCTCATTCGATTGGAAATTGGAGTGGCTAGTGTCCTTTTTAATAGTTGAAACTGATTGGAGGGCAACTAGCCCCCCCCCCACGCCAATCATTCCCCCAAACACATCCAATCAAAATTTTGAGATAGCAATTTTGTTCAGCGTAGTTGATTTCCAGATAGAAAATATTCTTTTGAGGAGGACACTCCCCCACAACCCTCGGGACAAGGGTTTTAAGTTATGGCCTGACGGTATATAAGAACTATGTTGGCACAATGTGCTATTTATTATATTTTTCCTTTAGAGCAGGGCACTTCATATGGAAGAGGTCGTCGTAGAAACTTCAAAAGGGGCCCATTCGATTGGAAATTGAGAGTTCTAGTGCAATTTTTAATAGTCGAAAGTGATTGGATGGCAACTAGCCCCCCCGCTCCCGACGCCCATCATTCCCCCAAACACATTCAATCAAAATTTTGAGATAGCCATTTTGTTCAGCGTAGTTGATTTCCAGATAGAAAATATGTTTTTGAGGATAACACACCCCCACAACCCTCAGTGCAAGGGTTTTAAGTTATGCCCTGGGGGCATATAAGGTTTTTATAGAAGGTCTTGTCTTATAAACTTCAAAACAGGCTCATTCAATTAGAAATTCGAAGGGCCAGAAATTCGAAGGCAACAAAATTCCAGCAGTTTATCCAGGATAATACATGAAAAAAATGCTTTCAGACATGTTTTTGGAGATAGGTAGGGAAAACTTAGTAGAATGTTTTACTATCTGTAAGATGATGCTAAAAAGCACAAACAGAAAATTATGATACAGATGTCTGTGAACTCTACCTTACAAAGTCAAAAAAGGGTCGGGTATCTTGGTAACTTTCAGAAATTTATGATGACGTTCATTCATGTTATAAGCCTGAGAAACTAAAGATAGATGAGCACAAGTACCATATTGACTAGGTACCATAATATTGTTTTAGTTGGATGTCGATACCGTTAAAATTTTATGCTCTGCGAAACTTCGGAATATGTTTCTTCTGTGGCAATGCTACTTTTTTTTTTTGAAGAAACCGATCAATCTGGAATTCCAGTTGTGATTTGTCACTGATGCTAAGCTAAGCTGATTTTAAGATAAGCCTTAAACCTGCCTGAAAAAGTCTACTGAATCCTAATTCAACGATGAATTTTTTGCTATTGTTCCTACAGTTTGCAATTTCAGTACATACCGAATGGAACACAAAAGATTTTTTAAAGAGGGAACACTCCCTTGTTAAGCCATATCAAGGTAGGCTAGTTACTCATTCTTTTTAACTATGTATTGTGTAGGCCATCAGATAGCATGCATATAATCTAAGGTCCTAAGATGGATGATAAACTATCATCAAGAAATGAAGTTATGCAACTCCAAAAAGTAAAACCAGCTTTAGGCTACCTTTCAAAGAAAGTATCTGTCTGGTCTTTACTGTAATTAGCCATGCCTCTCAAGTCCTTATTTACCTCCACCAAGAATCAATGGCTAGCCTAGGGTAAAAAACCAGTATCCAATTGAGCAAAATTATGTAAAACTAAAACCCTAATGCCTTGTTACCAAAGAGGAATTGAGAAGAATTGTAGCCTATATATTAATGAATAGCCTAGCTAAAAATCTAAGCTATGAATCAATATGGTTATTAGGCTATTAAAATTATTTAAGATCAAACACTTAAAATTATTAGTTTATTGAATTGCCTAGCCCACAGGCACCTCTTTTTGGAGATACAAATTATCCTATTTTGGTATAGCCTATATACCCTTTTAGTGTTTCAGTTTTATTCACATATTAATAGAAAACTGATTTTCTTCTGATTCTAGAAATGTAGGCTAATGTTTATTGCTTGATATTTATTTTACAAATCACAAATAGCCTATTAAATATAATTTTTCTTTTCAATTGGTTTTCAAAACAGAGACCACATTTTTAATTTATGCTGACAGATTATTGGTGAAAATTTGACCAGGTGGGGTTCTTGTTACTGCCCTCACATTGCATCATGCTGTAGTAAAAGGGGTGGTCCAAAAACCCATTGCTATTTTTCTGGAAGGCCAAAGAAAGGTGGTCTTTCCCAAAAAGAGGTCTTTTACCCTAGTAGCAATGGGTAGGTTAGCTGGTAAATTTTCCACAATTCATATTATTGACTTATGAATAAAGTGAACATACCACTTGATGCCTTTTTTATGCTCTTTACAAATATAATAATTGCTTCTATTACAAATCCAAGTTTACCAACCCCCCTAATATCCAAATATATACCAGGAATTGTCAATGGCAAACTTTTGAATATCAAAATTCAGCACTATTTTTGTTGACAGCATTCTAAAAACTTGAAATGGTAGGAAAATGTTTTATATTTGAGTTGCCTAATAAATGAGGTTTGAATTGTTATAAATAAGTATTTTTGGAATATGTTACTCTTGAAAAACTTATTTATACACTAGTGATATGTTTTTAACCACTTTCGTGTAACTTAACTAGTGTTGATAACTTCTTTGTTTGGTTACAATCCAGGGTATATATTTGCACAATTAGGGTGGTGAGGTATGTAATTTTAATTTGCAATAGAAGCAATTATTACATTTGTAAAGTGAATAAAAAAGGCATTGAGTAGTATGTTCACTTTATTTGTAAGTCAGTAATATGAACTGCAAAAAATTTACTGGCTAGCCTAGATGAAAGAAGAAAATGCTATTTGATTTGCCATTCAGTGCTCATTTCAAATATGGTGATAATGTAATATTTTCTAAATATAATGTTTGGTTGCAAACCAACAAAGTCTGCAGCATGACCTTCATAAAATCCAAATGTGGGCACAAGACTGGCTACTTGAATTCAACACATCGAAGTGCAGTGTCCTTCACTTTGGAAGCAACAACCCCTGTCACCAGTGCAGCATGTCCAATCCCAATTCACTGGCTAGCTTAGTACTAAAGACAAGTCCCAAAGAAAGAGATCTAGGAGTGCTGATAGATGAACAACTGAAGTTCCACGGCCACTGGCAACAAGCAGTCTCAAAAGCAAATTCAAGCCTTGGTCTCCTCAAACGTACTATAACCAGTCGCTCCTGTACAGTCTTTCTAAGGCTCTATAAGGCTATAGTTAGACCCGTTTTGGATTTTGGTACGTGTCTCACCTCCCCTTCTTATAAGAATGAGACCAGTCTAATCAAAGGAGTTCAGAGTCATGCCACAAAGTGCATATCTGGCCTAGGAGATCCCCCATACAACAAGAGACTGGAATGCATGCAGCTGCCAACACTTGTCTTCAGACGCCGCCGTGGTGATATGATGCTGACCTACAAGTATAACGCACAACCAAATAACCCCCTCTTTATCAAACATTCAAGTCAGCACCATACAAGAGGACACTCACATAAGCTGTTAAAACACAAACGCGGCAACACTTCTTCTCTGAGCGTGTTGTCAACAATTGGAATAGCCTTCAAGCTGAAACGGCAACTGCACCTACGGCTGCGTCCTTCATGTCCAGACTTGACAAGGAATGGAATAACTAGCCATGGAAATATGAGTGGGACTGTCCATCCCACTCAACTACTGACTGATGCCAACTTTATCATAATGAGTGTCTTGCTACGATGCTGATGCCGCTTGTCATACCCAACCACCTCACATACTCAATCCGAACTTGCTTTTGTGCGGTGGTGTCAGCTCTATACCACTGAGAATGGTCTTTACGGGCCATACCTACCTTGTGGCCACCACTACCGAGTGGGCTTAAATTGCATATCTCCAGCAGACCTCTCCTCTGGCGTGTCACTGGGCCCGAACCCGGTGACGAAATTGGGCCATCATGTGACCCAGAGCACAACAGATCCCGTATGGACCTTAATTTGCTCTATCGTTCGAATTAAGGTCATTAAGGTAAGCTGGTCTGCCTGAAAGATACACCATTGAAATTTTAAATAGCCTACCATTTGAGAATTATTGCTTTTCAGAAAGAAAAAGGGTATGGGTGTAGAAAAGTAGCTTTCAAGAAGGAAACAGTAGATTTACTGTTTTCAACATAAATTAGCTAGGATGATTATGACTGCATCATATGATGCTTTTGAGAAAAATTGCCATTTTCAGCTGATTCAAGAATGGTGATTATTATTTTGATTAATTAAAAAAACTTTCCATTAAATAAGTTTTTCAAAGAAAACTAAAGAACTCCATTAAACAAAAAATGAGCAAAAATAAAATCAAATAATCTACCAAGCATGAAACTATCACTTATCAGCATTGATAAATAAATGAAACCCAAAACAGACAGAAATTACAATAAATAACCAAGTCAAACTCAAAACAAGCAGAAATTAACATGAGCTAGGCTCAAAACCTCCATGCCTTCCCAAGGCCAGAACATAATTTGCACTTTACTGAAAAAAATATAAATGTTTTTACTTTTATAACTAAAGTAAAAACACTAAAAAGGGCACTAGCCCTTTGAATATCCAATTGAATGAGCCTTTTTTGGAAGTTTCTACAACAACACCTTCTATAAAAACCTTATATGCCCCCAGGGCATAACTTACAACCCTTCGCTCTGAAGGCTGTAGAGGAGTCTCCTCCTCTAAAAATAATTTCTATCTGAAAATCAACTATGCTGAACAGAATGGCTGTCTCAAAATTTTGATTGGATGTGTTTTGGGAACTGGTGGGCATGGAAGGGGTGTTAGTTGCAATCCAATCACTTTTGACCATTAAAAAGGACACAAATCACTCCAATTTCCAATTGAATGACCCCTTTTCAAAGTTTCTGCAACAACTTCTTCAATACAAAGCGCCCTCCTCTAAAGGAAGAAAAAATAATAAATAAAACCCTTGCTCCAAGGGTTGTGGGGGAGTGTTCTCCTCAAAAACATATTTTCTATCTGGAAATCAACTATGCTGAACAAAATGGCTATCTAAAAATTTTGATTGGATGTTTAGGGGAATAATGGGTGTGGGGGGAGGGCTAGTTGCCCTCCAATCACTTTTTATTATTAAAAAGGGTACTAGCCCTTTGAATTTCCAATCAAATGAGCCTTTTTTGAAGTTTCTATGACAACGCCTTCTATAAAACCTTATATGCCCCCAGGGCATAACTTACAACCCTTGCCCTGAAGGCTGGGGGGGGAGTGTCCTCTCCAAAAACATAATTTCTATCTGGAAATCAATTACACTGAACAAAATTACTATCTCAAAATTTTGATTAGATGTGTTGCCTTCCAATCACTTCTGATGATTAAAAAGGGCACAAGCCCCTCCAATATCCAATTGAATGAGCCCTTTTCAAAGTTTGAATGACAACTGCTTTGATACAAGGTGCCCTGCTCTAAAGGAAAAAAAAATAATACATTTTGCCAACATTGTTCTTATATACCCTCAGGGCATAACTTAAACCCTTGCCCCAAGGGTTGTGGGGGAGTGTCCTCCTTAAAACATATTTTTTATCTGGAAATCAACTACACTGAACAAAATGGCTATGTTGGATGTGTTTGGGGAATGATTCTTGTGGGGGGGGGGGGCTAGTTGCCCTCCAATCACTTTCAACTCTTAAAAAGGACACTAGCCACTCCAATTTCCAATCAAATGAGCCCTTTTTGAAGTTTCTACAAAAACTCCTTTGATACAAATTGCCCGGGTATATAAAAAAAAAAAATTGTGCCAACATTGTTCTTTACTTAGGCAGTGCTATTGCACTGCCTATGATTAGAACTAATAGTAAAATGTTTTTATGGCAACAAATTGGTAGAAATTTTAAAAAAAAATTCAAAAACTCCTCAAAATGATTCAGTTTTGGTGTGGCATTATTTTCAAGGAGCTTCAGGCTCTTTAAAAATTCCTGCTAATTTATTTTCAAAATTATATTTTACTATTAAGGCTAAGGAAAATTAATAATTACCATTCCTGAATGAGCTACACATTTCAATTTTTCTCCCTAGATAGTTTTTTTAAAACTAGTTTTTAAACTTTCGTCACTGTGAACTGTTTTAGCTTTTGGGGCCCATTAAGGGCTGAAAATGTAATTTCCTGGAGAAGTAACTATTGAACTGTAAAAGAGCATAATAAAGGCATCATACTCTTTCATGGCTAAATTATGTCAAAACTGCAAATCTACCAGAAACATCTGTACAAAATAAAAGTTGTACCATTACATTTCTTGTTTTTTGCTCCTTTTCAACATGATAGTTGCTATCCTGAAAATGCACAAAAACTACAGATTACTTTCCTTCTACAAAGATAACATGAAACAAACAGAAGAAGGCATATATAAACATCAGTGTGATAAATGATAATTTTGGTGTTTACTTTTATAATTTTCCCAGTTGAGGCAGTGTATATATTAGTTGTTTTTCCATAATTTTTGTAAAAGGAAGGCATTCTGTAAATTTTGCTCAATTTTTCCCTTTACTATTGTTATGTTATGGCAAAATCTATTGCACAGAAAACACACCCCCTATACACAAACACCAGGAAAATGTCTGTGGTTTTAGAATAATTTTTGTGAATTCAAATCTTTATTGAATTAGATTATATACATTTGGAATGAATAGAACGAAAGGGTCTCTATGGATCATAAAACACATAAAATAAACTTGATGTAAAAACCACCTGAAGCAGCTCAAGCTGCCTGACCTTGTCTGCAAATGCATGCATAACAATTTAGTGGTGACTTTACAAATTTTGAAATGAAAACATGGCTATTATTAGTGGCAATTGTTGGTGCTTCTAAACTTAAATCACATTTCAGTTCACTCAATATAGTCTCATCACAGTGCACTATTGCACAATCTTATTTGGCTCCAGATAACCAATCTTATTGGTTATATGCTTTTCCAGTGTCTGGAAAAAGGAAGTTGCAGTTGGATTGGCTGATTTGTTTACACTAGTTGCCCTATTTGGGTTTTGAGGACAGTACTTTTTGTCCATTCTGTCTTCTTCTTTTTTCCAAACAGCTGGTGAAGGCTGCCACCAGCACTTAGGTAGCCTTGTTAGCAAAGCTTTCAGGAACTGGAAGGATATAATTGAATGCTACATAAGTCACCAACAAACACAGTTTCACAAAATTGTACCTTAACAACAACAACTTCATTTTTGTTGCTGAAAAAAGGCATGGTAACATCATCAACTAGATAGACTTAGCAAGGGCAGTGGAGGTTCAGGAATATTGTTAGAAACTGAGGCTGATTGTTGAAACTGTAATATTTTATGGAAGGCAACAGCTTGCTCATTTGGGTACCCTTGATCCTGGTTCCATTTCAATCACAGATCCATCTCAAAATGATGGTGTTTTTTAAGCTCTTTTGCAACTAAGGGCAAGGCATGGTGATACAAGTCTGGTAAAATATCTCCTTTCTGCAGCAGCAAATGCCACATATGTTTCTCCAATGGTTTGGGATGGTCTGATTGCTGCTTGTCAAGAAATTCTTCAATTTTATATCATTGAAAAAGTAAATGTAAGTCCTTGCTTTTCAATGCTTGCTGACAGAACAACATACATTTCCAATATGGAACAGCTATCTGTTTTTGTCTGCTACACCTCTGCTAGAAATCATCATGCAGATTATCTTGGTTTTGTCCCAGTTATGGGTCTAACTTGTCAAGGTCTTGCTTTGTCAATTCTGCATTTTCTTGGAAGCCTTGGGCTTAAGCCAAACAAGGTGGTTGATCAGGGGTGTGATGGTGTGGCAGCAATGGGGAGCCATCTAAGGGGTCCTCAGGCTGTTACATGCCAGCAGTATCGAAAGGTATTTGATATTCAGTGTAGCACATATAGTCTCAACCTTATCATTTTGTCTGTCTGCTCTTTTTCAGCTTCTAAGCATATCTTTGGAATCCTATTGCAAATCTGCTATTTCTATGGTGCTTTGCCACTCAGAACACAAAATCTGAAAGAAAAGATCAATGAACTTTTGCCAAATTTGCAAAAACAGAACCTGGCTGGACTCTGCAAAGCAAGTTGGGTCAAGCACCACAATTCAGCTATGAGTTTTCTTAAACTCTACAAGGCGATTCTGCACTCTCTTGAAGCTCTTGAGGAGAATGGCAACACAGAAACGTCTACAAAAGTATTACAAATACTGGAGGCCAGGAACCAGTCACAGTTGGTTATGTGTCTCAATGTCATAAAGTAACTTTTCTGCCTGGTGTTACCTTTGTGCAACACTCATCAGTCTGTTGACTTCAACTTGCCTGCCTCTTGTAGACAAATAAACTTTGTTCTTTACAGAACAATGACAGTGCAACAAGATATTGCTG
Source organism: Artemia sp. Qi Xiang Cuo (assembly GCF_049724085.1). Lineage (NCBI taxonomy): Eukaryota > Metazoa > Arthropoda > Branchiopoda > Anostraca > Artemiidae > Artemia > Artemia sp. Qi Xiang Cuo. The sequence continues at coordinate 29,308,326 of NC_142797.1, read as the reverse complement.
CTATATTTGCTCCTATTTTTAACATGGCTCAGTCTTTTGCAACTACTTTAGAGCTTGAGATGACTTGCCCAAGAATAAGAGGTGAAAGGAACTTTCATCTTGATGATCATGATCTGCTTGCTCACTGTATAACCTCTGTGATTATTTCTAGATCACTTCATATCAGAACTGACACAGTGCTTTGAACTCCATCAGAATCTGTTGTCTCATCTCAGCATCCTTGTCCCTACAAAAATTTTACCTGTTGATCTCAAAACCATGAAGTTGGAGTCCTTGTTTGACTCATTAATTAAAGATAACTTTTTCCACAAAATAAGTTTTTCAAAGAAAAGTAAAGAACTCCATTAAACCAAAAATGAGCAAAAATAAAATAATCCACCAAGCATGAAACTACCACAAATCAGCATCGATAAATAAATAAAACCAAAAACGAACAGTAATTGCTATAAACAACGGAATAAAACTCAAAACGAGCGGAAATTAACATGAGTAGGGCTCATAATCACTATGCCTTCCCAAGGCCAGAACATAATTTGTGTTTTCTTGAGGAAATGTACATAGATTTTTACTTTCATAAATTTAATCAATTAATTAACATGATAACTTTCACTACTAAATGTCAGTATATGTATATTCAACTGACAGTGCACAATCATTTGTATTTTTTTCAGAACAGTGCAAATTATGTTCTGTCCTAGGGAAGGCATAAAGGTTTTGAGCCCTACCCATGTTAATTTCTGCTTGTGTTAATTTTTAAGCATAATGGGCAAATGGGAGGGTGGGCATGGCAGTGGGACTAGTTGTTCTCCAATCACTTTCAACTATTAAAAAGGGCACTAGCCCTTTCTATTTTAAATCAAATGAGCCCTTTTCGAAGTTCCTAAGACAACTCCTTTGATACGAAGTGCCCTGGTCTAAAAAAAAAAAAAAAAAAAAAAAAAATACATTGTACCCACATCAATTTTTACTATAAAAATGTCAAGCCTTCCAATCACTTTTGACTATTAAAAAGGGCACTAGCTTTTTTAATTTCCAATCCAATGAGCCCTTTTTAAGTTTCTACTACAACGCTTTCTATAAACACCTTATATGCCCCCAGGGCATAAATTACAACCATTGCCCTGAGGACTGTGAGGGGGTTGTCATCCTCAAAGACCTAATTTCCAAAACTTACAACTATGTTGAAAAAAATGGCTATCTCAGAATTTTGATTGGATGTGTTGGGGAAATGGTGGGAGTGAAAGGGGTGTTAGTTGCTCTCCAATCATTTTCAACTATTAAAAACAGCACCAGCCCTTTCAATTTCCAATCAAATGAGCCCTTTTGAAGTTTCTACAACAATGCTTTCAATGAAAACCTTATATGCCCCCAGGGCATAAATTACAACCCTTGTCCTGAGGGCTGGGGGGGATTAGTTGCCCTCCAATCACTTCCGACTATTAAAGAGGGCACTAGCCCTTTCAATTTTCAATCAAATGAGCCCTTTTTGAAGTTTCTACAACAATGCTGTCTATAAAAACCTTATATGCCCCGCAGCATAACTTACAACCCTTGATCTGAGGGCTGTGAGAGGGTTGTCATCCTCAGAGTCATAGTTTTCGGACCTTTCAACTACCTTGAACAAAATGGCTATCTCAAAATTTTGATTGAATGTGTTCGGGAAATGATGGGTGTGAAAGGGGTCTTAGTTGCTCTCCAATCACTTTCAACTATTACAAAAGGCACTAGCCCGTTAAATTTCCAATCAAATGATCCCTTTTGAAGTTTCTACAACAACGCTTTCAATAAAAACCTTATATGCCCCCTGGGCATAACTTACAACCCTTGACCTGAGGGCTGGGGGGTTGTCATCCTCAAATACCTAATTTCCAGAACTTTCTACTATGTTGATGAAAATTGGTATCTCAAAATTTGATTGAATGTGTTTGGGTAAATGATGGGCGTCAGAGGGGGGTTAGTCACCCTCCAATCACTTCTGACTATTGAAAAGGGCACTAGACCTTTCAAATTCCAATCGAATGAGCCCTTTTTGATGTTTCTACAACAACGCTGTCTATAAAACCTTATATACCCCAGGACATGACTTACAACCCTTGACCCGAGGGCTGTGAGGGGGTTGGCATCCTCAGAGACATAATTTCTGGATGTTTCAACTATGTTGAATAAAATGGCTATCTCAAAATTTTGATTGGATGTGTATGGGGAAATGGTGGGTGTGAGAGGGGGGGTACTTGCCATCCAAGCACTTTTGGCTATTAAAAAGGGCACTAGCAATTTCAATTTCCAATCAAATGATTCCTTTTTGAATTTTGTACATCAACGTTTTCTATATAAAAAACCTTATATGCCCCCAGGACATAACTTACAACCCTTGCCCAGAGGGCAGTAAGGGGGGGGGAGTGTAATCCTCAAAAACTTAATTTCCAGACTTTTTAGCTATGTCAAACAAAATGGCTATCTCAAAATTTTGAGTGGATGTGTTTGGGGACATGGTGGTTGTGAGAGGGATCTCACACCCACCTTCTTATTTCCAATCGAATGCACCATTTTGGAAGTTTCTACAACATCATTATCTATAAGAAAAAACCTTATATGCCTCAGGGCATAACTTACAACCCTTGCCCCAAAGACTCTGAGGGGGTTATCATCCTCAAAGACCTAATTTCCAAAACTTTGAACTACGTTGAACAAAATGGTTATCTAAAAATTTTGATTGGATGTGTTTGGGGAAAAGGCGGGCGTGAGAGGGGGGTAAGTTGCCCTCAAATCACTTTTGACTATTAAAAAGGGCACTATCCCTTTGAATTTCCAATCGAATGAGCCCTTTTTCTAGTTTCTACAACAAAGCTTTCAATAAAAACCTTATATGCTCTCGGGGCATAACTTCCAACCCCAACCTTGGGGGCTGTGGGGGGACTGTCATCCTCTTAGATATAATTTCTGGACCTTTCAATTACTTTGAACAAAATGGCTTTCTCAAAATTTTGATTGGATGTGTTTGGATAAATGGTGGGCGTGGAAGAGGTGTTAGTTGCCCTCTAATCACTTCCGACTATTAAAGAGGGCACTAGCCCTTTCAATTTTCAATTGAATGAGCCCTTTTTGAAGTTTCTACAACAACGCTATCTATAAAAACCTCATATGCCCCACAGCATAACTTACAACCCTTGACCTGAGGGCTCTGAGAGGGTTGTCATCCTCAAAGACAGAGTTTCCGGACCTTTCAACTATGTTGAACAAAATGGCTATCTCAAAATTGTGATTGAATGTGTTTGAAGAAATGTTGGGTGTGAAAGCGGTCTTAGTTGCTCTCCAATCACTTTCTACTATTAAAAATGGAACTAGCCCTTTAAATTTCCAATCAAATGAGCCCTTTTGAAGTTTCTACAACAATGCTTTCAATAAAAACCTTATATGCCCCCAGGGCATAACTTACAACCCTTGCCCTGAGGGCTGGGGGGTTGTCATTGTCAAAGACCTAATTTCCAGAACTTTCAACTGTGTTGAAGAAAATTGGTATCTCAAAATTTGATTGAATGTGTTTGGAGAAATGATGGGCTTGAGAGGGGGGTTAGTCGCCCTCCAATCACTTCTGACTATCGAAAAGGGCCCTAGACCTTTCAAATTCCAATCGAATGAGCCCTTTTTGATGTTTCTACAACAACGCTGTCTATAAAAACCTTATATACCCCAGGGCATAACTTACAACCCTTGACCCGAGGGCTGTGAGGGGGGTTGTCATCCTCAGAAACATAATTTCTGGATCTTTCAACTAGGTTGAACAAAATGGCTATCTCAAAATTTTGATTCGATGTGTTTGGGGAAATGGTGGGCGTGAGAAGGGGGTTACTTGCCATCCAAGCACTTTTGACTATTAAAAAGGGCACTAGCAATTTCAATTTCCAATCAAATGATTCCTTTTTGAATTTTGTACATCAACATTTTCTATAAAAAAAGCCTTATGCCCCAGGGCATAACTTACAACCCTTGTCCTGAGGGCTGTAGGGGGGGGGGGTCATCCTCAAAAATATAATTTCCAGACTTTTTAGCTATGTCAAACAAAATGGCTATCTCAAAATTTTGAGTGGATGTGTTTGGGGACATGGTGGTTGTGAGAGGGATCTCACACCCACCTTCTTATTTCCAATCGAATGCGCCATTTTTGAAGTTTCTACAACATCATTATCTATAAAAAAAACCTTATATGCCTCTGGGCATAACTTACAACACTTGCCCCAAATACTCTGAGGAGGTTATCATCCTCAAAGACCTAATTTCCAAAACTTTGAACTACGTTGAACAAAATGGTTATCTAAAAATTTTGATTGGATGTGTTTGGGGAAAAGGCGGGCGTGAGAGGGGGGTTAGATTCCCTCCAATCACTTTTGGCTATTAAAAAGGCACTATCCCTTGGAATTTCCTATCGAATGAGCCCTTTTTCTAGCTTCTACAACAAAGCTTTCAATAAAAACCTTATATGCACTCAGGGCATAACTTACAACCCCTGCTTCGGGGGCTGTGGGGGGAGTGTCATCCTCTTAGATATAATTGCCGGGCATTTTAATTACTTTAGAGAAAAGAGCTTTATAGAAATTTTGATTGGATTTGTTTGGATAAATGGTGGGTGTCGAAGGGGTGTTAGTTGCCTTTCAATCACCTTCGACTATTAAAAATGGCACTAGCCATTTCAATTTCTAATCAAATGAGCCTTTTTTGGAGTTCCTACAATAACGCTTTCTATAAAAAAAAAACTTATATGCCCCCTGGGCATAACTTACTACCCTTACCTTGAGGACTGTGGGGGGTTGTCATCCTCAAAGACCTAATTTCCAGAACTTCCAACTATGTTGAACAAAATGGCTATCTCATAATTTGGATTGGATGTGTTTGGGGAAAAGGTGGGTGTGGGTGGGGGGTTAGTTGCCCTCTAATCACTTTTGACTATTAAAAAGGGGACTAGCCCTTTGAATTTCCAATCGAACAAGCCTTTTTTGAAGTTTCTACAACAACGCTTTCTATAAAAACCTTATATGCCCCCAGGGCATAACTTACATCCCTTGCCCTGAGGGCTGTTGGGGAGTGTCCTCCTCAAAAACAATTTCCATCTGGAAATCAACTATGCTGAACAAAATGGCTTTCTCGAAATTTAAATTGAATGTGTTTGGAGAAATGGTAGGCATGGAAGGGGTGTTAGTTGCCTTCCAATCACTTTTGAATATTAAAAAGGGCACAAGCCACTCCAATATTCAATCGAATGAGTCCTTTTTGAAGCTTCTACGACAAATCCTTTGATACGAAGTGCCCTGGTGTAAGACCAAGAAACCAAAAAAAAAAAAAAAAATAATACACTGTGCCCTCATTGCTCTTTACTTAGGCAGCACAATAGTGCTGCCTATGATATGGCGATATTCATCCTGAGTCAGACTGCTTGAAGCACAAGGTTGAGCTTTGGTGCAGAAATGGGCCTTCTTGTGCTGTTTATTTTCGTCACAAATGCAACTCACATTTTTTCTAAATATTTCTCTTCTCTTGGCGGTGTTGCCTGTCAGTACTGCTACTCTGGAAAGAAGCTTCTCTACACTTAGAAAGTTAAAAACCTGGCTAAGAAATTGAATGGGAAAAGAAAGGCTGAGTGGTTTAGCCCTGCTTGCCATCCATAGAAACATTGATGTCTGCCATGAAAAGGTCATCAATGTTCTTCTAGGAATAAAATTTGTTGTTTACTTTTTAGAGACTTAGTTTACTTGATAAAAGCTCTTGGTTGGCTCAGTAAATTTATTATATATACAGATACTTAAATACTTGGTTTGCTAATGCAATACTGAAAAAAAGCCCCTTAAAGATACAACAGTATGCCTAGTGGAAGCGTCCTCATCTGCAAGGGGTGACAGTCTCCATGGTTGACTGTTTGACTAATTCCATGGGAAGATTTTTTTTTGTAAAACTCTCCTCCTTCCCTCCAAACAAAATCCTCAATACAGCCCTGTAAGAACCTGTTAGATATACTTCTCAGAAAGAGTCTTAAGCCACTAGAGTTATTTGTCAGTTCTACATCTATCCAGTATTTCAAACTCAAAAAATCTTGGGTAAATTCCAATTATAGTGGCACTTTGTTGTCTTTGAAGGTTGTTGAGTTTTGTGAAAGTAACTGCTAGGATTGAATGTGCAGCCAAAAGTTGGGCCCAAGAGGGCTTTGCAAGTTCCACCAGAAAAGACCTTTTTTTTTATTGGCAATGATTAGGCTGGGGTTATTTTGGGGACTCCCATAGCAGATTCATATCATTGTAGAAGAATTATGATCAGGTGGATAAATATACTAATGGAAGGAAACATGAGATTCAATCTATTTATCATAACCACAACTCAGAAAATGTTACCTATTGCATGTAAATACAAACATAATTAAGCAATTGAAGTTATTTTTTTATCGCTTATTAGCTATTTTTATGTGATAGGTTTTTTTTTTTTTTTTTTTTATTTTTTTTTGTTTTTTTTTTTTTATGGCTATTTGGGGTAGTGTTGTCCTTTAAAAGCTTAGCTTCTGGATTTTGTTATTTTTGGTTGATGAATAAACCATTATTTATTAAAAAAAACAAAAAATCTAATATAACTAAAAATTAATGTAACAAAAAATAGAAAAAAAGATAATACTTCATATTTCACAACTAAACCTCGGATCCTTGTATTTAAATTGGTAAAAGAAAACACTATGGATATTGAGCCGTTAAATTGTCTAAATCTTCCTGAACATACAACATCCTCTGGAAAATGGTTCCAAAATAGTTTCAGACCCTAGAAATAAAAATGTTTGAGCTAATTCTTCTGTTCATTTCTGGGGGATTTCAACTTGTATGGGTGTTGCCAAGTGGCTCTATAATCTGAAAAATCAGAATAATATACTCTGGTCTAAATAATCTGTTGGATGGACAATTTTGAATGTATTCATAAATTAAAATTAGCCCAAACCCTACAAAATTGTAAACTTGGATGGTGTAAGCTATGCATTTGTCAATTATATGGCAATTCCTTCAGATACAGAACTGACCTTGTCACATGCATCTGCACAGTTTCCATCTATAGCCTGCCAGAACAGTTCAATAGATACCATATGCTTTGACAATACTCAACAGTAGGCCTCATTAATGCCTTGTATAATGTTTTAAAGCTGTGCAAATTGAATTTGTGAAGTGTATGGTTCAGAATATGGAGCCAAGAATTTGTATTTCTTGGTACAACATGTTTATCATGTTTATAAAATTTTAGCTTATTGCTAAAGTAGACACCAAGGTCTTTCACTGTATACAAAGCATCAATTGTTCTTGAAGAAATATTATGCATGTAGTCTGGTTTACTTGTTCTCATATTGTGGACAACACAGGTTTTATCAGTGTTCATGAGCATAGAATTAAGACAACTCCATTTTGTGTAGTGCATCAATGTCTGCTTGTAAAAGTGTGCAATCCTCATGATTTGCTACTTGTCAATATATTTCGACATCATCTGTGAAAAGGTTGATATTTGAATATTTGACTCTTTGCATTCTTTCAGTAAAATATATAAAGATCCAAGAAACAGCTTATGGACCTATTTTATGCTTCTCACACTTACAAATTAACAATCCTTTACATATTTTATTGGATTCTAAAAAAAAAAAAACTCTTTGCATATAATAAAGTAAGAATTTCATTGTTGTAGTGTTTTCTTTTAGTTTTGAATATAGCCTAGGGCTATAAGGATGTTGTTCTTTTGTTATTATTATGTTTCCTTTAGAAGAGACCATAAAATACAGTATTACACTGATATCTTATCAAGGCTTGGGTCATAATGTTGATGTGAAGAAAACCCCAATGAAATTAGCAGTTTTTTGTATATAGCCTAACATAGAGGGTTTTTTATAATATCAGGGGATTGAAAGCTGGGATGTAGTCAAACTGGAAGCAGCTCTCAAAATCTGACAAATTTCCTAAATTTTATGAAGGAAAAAAGTTCATGCATATTTTGGTTAGTATGACTAGAAGAGGGCATGCAGTTACTGCAACATTAAATACAAAAGAGTGATACCATTTGATTTTTCATTAAACACTGTTCATGAAAAGCAGGTGCCACTATGAGACTTGCATCCTTGCATCAATGCCCTATGTTATTTGCAAGATTTTGTTGGTGTGCAGTATTTTTACTTATTTGTCATGAAAAGTCTGTTCATAATGACAGTTCAAAAAAAGAAAAAAAGACGAAGTTTCATATATAGCCAAGGCCTATTACCAATTTTGAATATAATCTAGCATAATATTCATGCATTAGTGGGGGGAAGGGTAGTCTGGGATGCAATTTATGGCAGGAGAAATTATTAGATTTTGAAAGAGGGTTGAATACAAAATAAGATTGAATGTTTATCTTTCACCCAGCAAATTATTCCAGCATTTGATAAATTCAACAGACACCCAACAATGAAAAAAGTGAGTTAGGCTATAAGAGCTTTGATACTGATATAAAAAATAATAGTTGACCTAAATTGGGTGCATGATGTTTTATTAAGTCTCTTAAAATAAAGAGATTTTTTCATTACAATTTTATAAATACAATCCCATAAGATGTGGAAAAATACTAAAGTAATGTACCAGTTACCAGCACCTAAAAATATGGTTTGAATTAAAAAAAAGTTAGTATGGCCAAAAACCTACTGACACTAAAGAAAGATGTGCCATTACAATTTAAATGTACTGAAAACTTGTTGTGTCTAGTTTAAATAAAAAATATTTACATTTTATTTTAATTGTCCTGAAGTAAGCATAGATGTTCTTATGGAACCAATTACTGGCAACCACTCAAAATCTCAAAAACAGCTGATAGCTGCCTTTAACTTACCAATATAAAATGCCAGTGAAAATGGTAGACAGCCAATAAAAAGAAGGGATACTATAAATTACTGTTGTCCCTTGCTACCGGAATGATTTTATGATTTTTTACTTGCAAAATTTTGAGTATTCAAGACAGCAGCATTTTCTGAAAAATAAATTTTTGTGATTTCTGCTGCATATTTGTGTGTGACATATATATATATATATTGGTGACACATATTTGTGCAATCCCATATAGGTCTATAGTTGATATTCCCAACTCCTTTTATATCATAAGTTTATTTAATATTTATTTTACAAGTTTTTACCTTTCTTTTTGTAGTCTTTTTTCACTAAAATGTGTTTTGTATTTCAAGCCTTAGTTTTCCTTGTGTTTTTATTTGGTTTATTCCCTTTACATTCTGGAAGTTTTGTTGTTTTTGACATTTTATTGCTTGTTTTTCCTGCCTGCCCTTTCCCTTGTTTAGCCCTATTATATATATTTTTTTTTTATTTGCTGTGTTTGTTGACTCTAAATTTTGAATTTGTTCCATCAGGGCTTGTGATAGCAAATTTTTCAAGATTAAGTTTTGTCTTGTATTATTAACTCTGACATACTTCCACAGCCTCCCAGAGTATTAATTTTTTTTTTATTTTTTTTTTATTTTTTTTTTTTTTGGTGTTGCCTTGATATCAGTGCCTGAAAGTTGCAGAATGCCACCAAAAAGGCCTCGAGAAAGCCCAGAAAAAGGCAAAGACATTTGCGCTGCTTGTGACGAGAATCTGGATGAAGAATCTAGTGCAATGAACTGTGACATTTGTAAACAATGGCTTTGCATCGATTGCCGTTTGGCAATCGATGTGGCGCTAGTGCAGCTGAAATACAAGCCATAGTTAACAAAACGCTTGAACCACTTGAACCTGCTGTACAGGATCTAGATATTAAAATCAAGAATGCAGTTAAACAGTCATTTAGTGAATTCAAAGAAGAGTTCAAGAAAGACATTGATGCCAAGTTCAAGGATGTGGAGATTCGCATTACTTCTCTTGAGCAAGCTTTGGGGGCTGCTAGTAATCCTGATCTGTTACAAAAGCTAATCAAATCTCAAGTAGAATCTCTTAAAGATGAAATGAACCAGGAATTCGAGAGCCACGTGAGAATATTGATTGCTGAAGATAGAGACAAACAAAGACGCAAATTAAATATCCTAGCATTCGGAGTATTGCCGCAACCCAATGATGAGACATTCATTCGTGACTTCTTATGTAATGAATAAAGCCTACAACGGATAGCTGTAAAAAATGTTCGCCGCCTCGTCAGTCTCAATAACTCCGGGAATGAAAATGATTCGCGTAAAGCGAGCCCCATTATTTTTTCGGTGAATGAATTAAAAATTGAGAAAGTGATCCTGCAAAAGTCATATGAGAGAAAAGGAACCGGCCAAATTCAGTTTAGAAATGATGTTTCAAAAGCCGACCGTATAAAGAGGACAAAGCTGTATGAAGTACCTCATGCGCGACGAGCTAATGGTGAAGAAAACCTAGTCATTCCAGGCAACAGAATTGTTCCAAAAAACGTGCCCGCCTCCACAGCGCCAGCTGCAATGGAGGCAAACTAGATGATTCTCAAAGAAATATACATAGTAGTGTAAATAGCCCTGTGTCTTCTAATGTTGAAATAAGTACTATTGACAAATCAAGTGAATCTTTTTACAGTGCGAGATCAGTAAGCTGTATTCTTTCCGAGCAGACTGTTTTCATGAGTGATGATTCAAACCACAACAGCATCAGTCTGGGGAATGTAATGATCTGGATAATAACGCACACAGCCCAAATAAAAGTTGCACGCATTGGATGAACAATGGTCTGAAAGTCGTCTTAAGTAACGTAGATTGTTTAACGTCAAAGCTCCATGAGATAAAATATGCCGTTACGATGGAAAAAGCAGACGTTTACGCTTTCTGCGAGATTAAACCTAAATGGACCAATACTCCTCTTGGAGATACCCAGATCCAGATACCCGATTATACCCTGGTCACCAACTTATCTAGAGAAGGAGGAAGAGGAATAGCCGTATACATCCGAAGCTCTGAAGGTAGGAAGCATAGATATTAATTCAGATTATGAGCCATATATTGAACAAGTGTGGATATCTGTCCTCCTACCTTGTGGGCCTTTTTACATTGGTTGCATGTATAGAAGCCCCAGTTCCCCTAGCCTTGAATCCTCCCTACTTGCTATGAGTACTTCAATTGATATTAAAATGAAGCTACGAGGAAACATAATTATTGTTGGTGATTTTAATCTCCCAAATATTCAATGGGTCAACGGATTCGGTTTTTCTTAAATTAGTTTAATAAGACCATTCCTGGAGTGCCTATTTAATTATTCTTTGTACCAGGCAGTTAACTTCCCAACAAGATATACAAATGGTCAGAACCCTTTGCTACTTGATCTTCTACTAGCAAAAGACCAAGAGTCTATAATAAGCATCGAGCCCCTACCACCATTTGGATCTAGTGACCACATTATCGTAAGTTGCAGTTTTAGACTGTGTCCCCAAAGACTAGAATTTACAAAACACGTGTACACTGATTACAGTCTAATTCGTAAGGAACTGACTCATTGTGATTGGTCTTTCATTGAGAATACAGATGTGGAAGAGTCATGGAAAACTATGAAAAGAATATTATTGAAGGCTATTGAAAATCACTCTTCTACAAAATGGAAAAAGAAACCAAAAACCCTCCCGTATATTACAAAAGAAAATACAAAAAGGCTAGGAACGGAAAAAAGAAATACTGGAAGCTGTACACAAAGAATCAAAACCAGGCTGACTTTTACACGAAATATAAACTGGTGCGTAACCAGCTGAGAAGTCTCATCAGAACTACCACCGAGAAGTATGAGAAATCAGTGGCAGCTACGACAAAAACTAACCCTAAGAAATTTTGGAGGTATGTGTCATCGGGTAAGCCTGGAAGGCATTCTGTCACTCAACTTGTACAAGATGGATCAAAAATTTGCGACCCAAGGGAGATAACTAATGCATTAAATAAGCAGTTCATTTCAGTATTCACAGTTGCAAATAATGCCCCACTTCCAGACCCCCTACAGTACGAAATTCAAATAAGTATGCCGCCCATCAATATTACTAAAGTAGATGTAGAGACTCGACTAAAGAATATTAACCCAAATAAATCAACAGGACCTGATGGACCAGAACTTATGGACACGGGATCCCCAGTTGATATGATATTATTAGACTTAGCGAAAGCGTTCGATAAAGTATGTCACAGGAGACTAAATTCTAAACTCCACACAATAGGCCTCCACCATGAAGTCATAAATTTGACGATGCAATTTCTTAACAATAGGAAGCAGGTGGTAAGAGCATTTGGAGATGGTGGATCAATTTTCTTCTCAGAATCAGTGGATGTAGAAAGCGGAGTATCCCAAGGCACGGTTTTGGGCCCAACTTCATTCAACATCTATGTTAATGATGCATCTTCAATCATAAAGAATAAGATATGCTTATATGCTGATGATTCCAAAATAATTGGTCCGTTTTATGAACCCCCAAAGTACCAAAGACATCCAAGCAGATCTCGACGCACTCTCAACGTGGGCAAAAACCTGGCGACTAGAATTTAATATCCAGAAATGAAAGGTCATACACTTTGGAGCAAACAACCCTCTCTGCCAGTATTTTATGGAATCCAATGGTGGTTCTAAACAGCCACTTACAACCAGTCACTGCGAAGAAGATCTGGGAGTCTTGGTTGATAACAAGCTCAAATTCAACTTACACACGCAGTTTGCAGTAGCCAAAGCCAACAAAACTCTCGGTATAATAAAGAGAACGTTCTGTAGTAGATCTCCAGCAGTGATTACTAAGCTCCTAAAGGGCCGATCCGACCAAAATTAGAATTTAGGATGTCCATTGCCACGCCAGTTAACAAGCTTGACCTGGAATCGGTGCAGCGGCAAGCAACAAAATGCATAAGGGGTTTTCAAAATTTGCCATATTCTACCAGACTCCAGAGGCTCAATATACCATCTCACATACCGACGTAAGGGAGAGGATGTATTGATGACATACAAATTGATCTGGAACCACGATATCATCCCTGACTTATTCCAGTTAGAAAGTTTGTCAAGAACATGAGGGCACCCCCTGAAGCTCTACCAGAAACGTGCTAATACAAGGCTGCAAAACAGTTTTTTCTCCACCCGTGTGGTTGGCCTATGGAATTCCCTTAGCCAGAATGCATTCACGTCCCCTAATACCGAAGCCTTGATGTCAGCTGTTGACAGAGATTGGTGCAGCAAGCCATGGCACACAGTTTAGGATGCACCTGATCACCAGAGTCACCATCATCATCATTGACTGGCGTCTACAGGATTCGTCCTTATCGCTGGCAAGTGCGATTTAAGGTAATTTAAGGTAGTAAGTGCTAATGTTGTGATCTTTCTTTACTGCTTACAAAAATGCCCATGTGTGCATAAGTTGTATTTTACTTTATTCTCTGAATGTTCTTTGCACACAAACTTGTAGTATAAAGAGCAGGTGATGGTTGTCATCCTGTTTGCTGCTTGTTTACACAACTGCCACCTCTTCCTTTTCTTTGTAGGCACAGGATGGGCTATAACATCTTCTAGCTCTAGCTTATATTCCATCAATAAAGACCCCCTAGACACATACTAGTTGCCATAAATTTGATTGACAATATATACTCCTCTTTAAGTAAAATTGTAGAAATATAAATTTTCGGGCTTTGTGATTTCAACATCAACTGATGCATTATTATCTTAAATTGCTTTGTCCAACAAAATAAGGAAAAAAAAATCCCGTAGAGTGGCTGGTTAGTTATGATGGGGAGCCATTGACTCATTTTCATCCCACTCTGTTTTCCATGGCTTAATGGACCAACTCTTGTTGACAGCAATTTTAAAGGCGTCAACGGAGGGAGCAATTACAGCAGTATCAGGAAGATTGTTCCAATAGGTAATCACTCTGTTGAAGAAGTAGTGTTTGCAGACTCTGGTATCTGCCCTCTTCCGGGACAGCTTCTTACTATACCTCCTTGTCCTAGAGGATTCATCAAACTGAAAGAGATTTTGAAAGGAGGAGTCAGCATTCAAAAGCTTATAAGTCATTATAACATCACCTCTTCGACGCCTGTACACAAGTGTTGGCAGCTTTAGCTTATTCAATCGAAATGGAAAGTCAAGATTTTTGCTTCCATCAACAAATTTTGTTGCCTGCCTTTGGACATATGGAACTGCATCACCCATTCTACAACCTCCAGATAGATACCAATAGCTATTAGTTATATCTTCTGCCAGTAATAACAGACCCTATCAAATGCTTTGGTAAAATCTAAAAGAATCATGTCAAGTGGAGCGTTGAGATGTAGCAACTCAGAGGTATTGTAAAAAAGCATCTATAAGATTTGTCTCAACTGAGCGCCCAGATCTGAAGCCTGGTTGGCTGATTGCGAGCAATTTGTAGTCAAATAAATGTTTTGTAATTGTGGTATTCAAAGTTTCTTTAAGAATTTTACCAACTGGTGAGGTAATGCTAATGGGTTGGTAATTGGTGACATTATTCCTACTTCCACCCTTGTGGACATTCGCAATATTTGCATTTCGTCAATCTTGGGCAACTAATTTGGTATCTAGAGACTTTTGGAACAGTTTTGTTAAAAGAGGAGCAAGCTCCAAATGGGCCTTTTTAAAGGTCCGGAGATGAACTCCATGAGGGCCAACGGACTTATAACTTGCATAGGCTTTTCAATATTGTAATCCAACATTTATGGCAAGGGCGCATTATCTGGAGGTGTGAAAACTGACCTGAACTGCTTATTCTGCTTATTATGATACATTTTTGAGAGAAGGGGCGTAATTGAGATGCACCACTCGCATTAAAATACAATCTTTAAAACTAAAATATTTTCAAAATAGTCTTAGCATCATTACTTCAGGGAAGTTTTGAAAATATTTTAGTTTTAAAGATTGTATTTTAATGTGAGTTCTTTTATATTGTTTTTTTTTCATTAGTTTTGCTGAGGACGGCCCTTGGATAAGGGCCGTCTTCAACAATATTCATTCATTGTTGAAATATTCATTTAAAGTTCCATTCCACTGTCTTATATAAAAATTGTTCCTATTGTTGTACTTGTTGTTTATGATGGAAAGGCAGTGTGGCCTTCGTCGGTATTTTCTCTTTTATCATCATAACATTGAAGAATCAGGAAATGCAGAGGTAATCAGGAATTAATATCGTTATATTTTAAACGATGAGTCTAGTCTCATTATTCTGATACGCAATAAGTTTTCATCCATACTTTTGCTTTTTTTGTAAACAAATTCCTTTTGGATTAATTCGGATGCAGAGAAAATCAACTTATAAATATATTTTTTTAATTCTTCAATTTATCATATTGCTTCAACAAACTATATAGATTGCTTAAAAAATCACCAATATTAGTCATCAATTTTCTATATGTTGAACGAAATAGTATCACAAGAAAATAAAAGTTTTGACAGAAAAGGGTTCTTTTAACGTGGTAAAAGTTAAATTGAAGGTAACAATTGTAATTATACTAAGACATAATTTTTGCTTTCCTTTGATTTTATTGATTTTATAATTCTCTTCTTTTTTGTTGTTGATGTTTTAACAAGTAATATGCTAATGATGTTTTGACAAATACATATCGTTTTTAGTAAAATGCAAATTGCACTCGAGCCTTTTGGAGATTAAATAAAAAAAAAAATTTTCAACTAAAATAATGAGCAACATTAAAACTGAAAAATAAACAGAAATTATTCCGTATATGAGAGGGACTACCTCCTCCTCAACCCCTGCTATTTACGCTACAGTTTTATAGTGCTTTAAAAATACTTCTCATTCCAATTTAACGACCCTTGTTTTTTGAGCAGTAGTTCTTATAGAATTGGGACAAAAAGTCAAACTTTAGCGCAAAGAGCGAGGGGGTAAAAAAAAGAACGAGGAGGTGAAGAGAGAGCAGCCCTCAAATAGGGAATAATTTCTGTTATTTTTGGGTTATAATGCTGCTCGTTACTTTTTGTTTAAAAAAAGATAGTATTTTATACAATTTCTGATCATTTTTGAATCATGCCCAGGGCTAACTAAGATATAATATGGTCTACCGGTCCCAGAGGCCTCGATTTCTTTCTGTTAAATTGTATATATCAATTATTGTCATGTAATTAGAGTGTTCCGCTTTTTCTGTTTTTCTGCTTCAGAATCAAAATGCTGGATTGTAATTAAAATTTTAGGCTAAATTTGAACATTTAGTCAAAATTTTTGGTTGACATTAGTTCTGTTGAATAAATTGTCAGTAATATTTTTATTACAGAATTTTGGGTTGACAGAGAGTGGTATTATTATTCATATGCTGTTTAAATACTTACTGTGCACAAGTTTAAATATATTCAACCATTGTATATAAATAGGACAAGAGAAATATGACTGTTTAAATTTGCTGAAAACAAAAGCTGATGGTAGTATAATTGGAATCAGCACAATAAGCCGATTTTGATATATCTATTGTTATCAAAATACCGTTTTTTTAGAGTTTCGGTTACTATTGAGCCGCGTCGCTCCTTACTTACAGTTCGTTTCCGCGCACTGTTTGATCAACATTGTTTCACTGCAAATCGAAATTTGTAGAAAGGTTATATAAGATAAGATTATTGCAAAAAGCCCGTGGGCCATAGCAACACAAAATATAGCCTACAAACAAAGCTCAGGAACAAAATACAACTTTAAATAGTATGTAAAAAAACAAAAAAAAAAAAAAAACACACACACACCAAGGTCCAACATTTTAATTGATAAACACCAACCATTGTAAAATTCATTTCCTAAAAAAACCATAACAATCTATCTCGTCAAACTTGATTCCCTATGTTTAATCCCTAAACGAAGAAACTTAAACAACTGTTTGATAGCATATGCGTTCCTCTTAGCCATCCGCTCAATTAGCCAACGTTCACACCCAAACACTCGTCCAAAACATTCCTTCCGCAACTCAGACAGCTCTTCACACTCGGATACAAACTTAAATAAATTCTCATTAACACATCCACACATAGGGCAAAAGTAGGCGTCAGCCTAAACTTCCCTAAAAATTTCCTTCCCTCACCTAAATCCAAACTATCCCCTGTTACCAACAACAATTTCTTCAAATCCTCTTTATTCAATCCAATTTTAAAATAAATCTCCTCTCCCTAACACTTTAGCTTGGGAGTAAAACCTCAAAGACATGGATTGGTCCTTATGAGTTTTCCACTCTTTGATTTCTTAGTCATTTAGGATTCGCTGGACTTCCTTCCATACTAACACGCTATCATCCATTGGACCTTTTCCTTCATTCAACCTTTCCGAAAGGCCAAAAAGGTACGGTATTTTCTTAACCTGATTTGGTCACGAATCACGTTTACCGTCCTTCAAGCTCTCCAAATAAGCTGACTTAACAAGCCAAACTATAGGTATTCTAATTTTTTTCTCCCAAAATTTCATCATTTTAACACTCCTTAAAGTGAAAAGCCCCAAATCTATATTCAGTGCCACTGGACTAAGTGAATCCTTCAAGCCTAAAATTTTCTTAAAATATCTTAGCTAAACTACTTCTAACTTAGCTGCTTTAGCAAAACCCCAAACCTCAGAACCCCAATGTAGACTAGAAGCTACTTTTGTCTGGAACACACTTTTTTGGATCCTCATGTCAGCTAGCTTGCCTAAATTACTTCTCAAAAGCATATTTATTAGCCTATTACCCCTTAAATTACAATCTTCTACATGCCTAGAGTTCTTAACGCACTGAAATTAATCCCCCTTAACGCACTGAACTTAATACCCAAATAAACAAATTCCTCTTTAACCTCTGACATTGTTCCTCCGAAATTAAAACAACCTCGGAATCAACATCCCCTTTGCTCCTAAATGCTAATATTACTGACTTCTTAGCGTTTAACACTAAATCCTTCTTTTCTAAATAATTTTTTATTACACCTGATTGCTTCTGAAGATTATTTCTACTATCCGCCGCTATGTTATCCGCAAATAACATACGTGATAGCCTAAGCTAATCCAAAGAAACATAAGGGGCTCCATTACTTTTCATAAAACTATCTAAATCATTAACAAATAAGGAGAAAAGCTTAGGAGATACAGTACATCCTCGTTTCACACCCACATGAGACGTAACCAGCCTAGAAATTTTTCCCATAACCTTCACAACAAACTTCACCCTCCGATACATATCTGCTATTATCGCTACAAAACAAGACGGCAAGCCTGTTTCTGACTAATTTTCAATTAACAACCTCCTATATATTGAGTCAAAAACACTTTTCAGGTCTAAAAATGCTACGAATAGCAGACCATTTTTCCCTTTTGCATATTTCCTTCTCAGTATATCCAAAGTAAAATATGGTCAACAGTCCTGAACGTCGATCTGAATCCTGCTTGTACCGGGCTAAGTATTTCCTCCCTATCTAACCAATCTCTTAGCCTAAATTCCAGAGCCTTACAAGACAATCTACTTACAACATTCCCCATAAAGACAGACCTACATTTTTCATGTAACTTCTTATTGCCTAGCTTAAAAAGAGGCCCTGCTACCGAAGTGTCCCATGAGCGAGGCCAACAAGCTTACTCCACTACAAACAAGAAAATCGCGGCCAACATGGATACTAAAGTTGTCCTTCCTAACCTCAGGTCCTTTGTAGATATACCATCTGTTCCTGGACACGAATTACCATTCGTCTTTTTCCACTGATCCCAAATTTTTTGTTACGATGCAGGCCTAATTAATGGTAATATAATTATACTACCAAGTTTTCATTGCCCTTAATTTTCGTAATGTTTAGAAAGAATCGCTTGCTTAATTAGGATAATCAAGAACATAATGAGTACGTTGTTCTAATCAGATAATCTACTAGTCTAACAAAATAAAAGCGACTGACAGATCATATATATTATCTCATAGCTAACAGAGCCATTTCATCCTTTAACCTCTAATTCATTACACGCCACTTGTTTATGATTTAAATTGGATAAAAACGGTTACGCAATAAACTTAATAGCTTTGATTGACTTCAACATTAATCAATCAAAATTTCAGTCATTATTTGCACAGGTGCCAACGAGTTTGACTCCTTGAGTGAGGAGGGGACAGGAGATTTTCCCTAGGCTGTGGGTTAAAAACATAAAATATTGTATGACCACTATTTCTTGGTTGGGGAGCGGGTGGGGGGAGTTGTCACATAGATTGGTTTCAGAAACGTATTTTCATTACACGCTTCCCAACCACCCTCTTCCTTCAGGAAGTAATACCTATGCATTAGCAAGCGGGGTGGGGGGGGCTCTAGGTAACAAAGGCAGACTCCCTAGAATCACTTCATTAGTAATTCGCAAGGAAGAAGATAAACATAAAATTCCCTAATTAGACTCGAACTTTCAACAAATATCCAGCCTACTCATAAAAATTTATTAGTATAAAAAGTAATTGCGGAATGCTATAGAAGGTAAGGGGTATCCCCAAATCTGATCAAATTCAAAGATTCAAACAATACCACCAAGTTCTACATGTTTGAGAACCCTGGAGCAGAGTTTCTGTCCATGAGCTACAAAAACGCAAAATTTTGTGTTTTCCGCTAGGAGGATGGCCGCTGATGCATTTTTATTTGTTCTTTCTTTCCCAGCATGTATGGAATTGAAGAAGTGGCAGTAGATATTGGAAGAGAGGAGACAACTGAACGAAAATTTAAATTTCAATGGCGCCACAGACGTTCCAATCTCTGATGCAATACAATTTTGTGTGAGGTAGAACCAAAGCTTGGGCCCATACAAGACTAAAATAATCTAACCCGAACTTCTGAGGTAGCCCATCGGTTTAGAATTATGAAAAAGGTGTCTATATAAGATCCTAGTTTAAGATCATACTTCAATATTTTGGCAAATTTGGTGATAAATATTAATGTAGCCAGTACAAAATGAATGATTATTTCGGGCTGTTTAGACAGTAATACTTATGGTTCTATCGTATTGTATACTATTACGAAGTATGACCAAAAATTAGGATTTGTGCCCAAGCTCCCTTCCACATTCTATCGTATTGTATACTATTAAGAAGTATGACCAAAAATTAGGATTTGTGCCCAAGCTCCATTCCACATTCCAATCCTCCAACTTTGTATAGATAGACAAGCTTAAGCAATTTTTACTTGGGATAAATGAGGAATCAATTACAAAATGGTCCAAAATCTCTCTGTTTTACGAGTTATTAATGAAGCTACTCTAGGGAGTCTCCCTTTGTTACCCGCACACCCTTCCCATGCTAATGCATAGGTATAATCTTCTGAAGATACAGGGGTTTGGTAGGTGTGTTGTGAAAATACCTCTGACACTGATCTGAATGACAACTCCCCTTACACCCTTCCCAACCAAGAAATAGTGGCCATACATCTTTTTTTTGTGTTTTTTGGCCTTCAACCTAGGGAAAATCACCCGCCCCCTCTCTACTCAAAAGTCAAATTCGTTGGCACCTATGCGAGTAAGGAATTTAGATTAATCAATGCTGAAGTCAATCAAAGCTATTAAATTTATTAGTTAATTTTTTTTCCAATTAGAATCATAACAAGTCACGTGTAATGAATTGAGGTTAAAGGACGAAATTGCTCTTCTAGGCATAAGATAATATATGTGATCAGAAACGCTCTTTTATTTTGTTGGACTAGTAGATTATCTGATTAGAACAATGTATTCATTATGTTTTTGAGTATAATAGTTGAACAAAAGATTCTTTCTAAACTTTATGAAAATTGAGGGCGATGACAACTTGATAGTATAGGATTTCCAAAAATTTCAATTGTAGTTAAAACAGTGATGAACTTTAAGAAGAAACTGATTGTCACAAATTTATTTTGAATTGTATTACTAAATGAATAATCTTGCAACAAGTAGATAACCCATTTTTTTTTATATCTAATTAAATCATTGTCCTAACAATTAAACTCTTTACATTTGTTTTAGAAGTTGGCTAAATTGTTAAAATTTGGACAGTTAAAGGGGATTTTGGCTCAAATACTCCCTACCTCCTTCAAGCATGTGTGTTCCAAGCATACAATAAATTTTCTCTAAATTGTCCAACATCCCTACTTTAGGGCCATAAATATGTAAACCTTTTTTTATTATGACAACCTTGATCCTATGTTTTTTTTCTCCTGACCAAATCATGTAAAATCAATGGTTAAGCAAAGCCGGTAGAAGGCTCATCAGATCGTAAATTTTGAAATATAGCTGCATTTTAAGTGGTGAAATTGATCCGAGCGTACCCAAGCATCTTTTTCTGTGCCCTGATAATCCCACTCTACTACTACTACTACTACTACTAACAACTCACCGCAGCACCGCAACTCAAGCCTCCTTTTTTACACCCGCCCACGAAGTTCACATTTCCTTTAAATCTTTCTTTATGACGTCGTCCCACCCCAGACGGGGACGACCTGCTTTCCGTTTAGCCCTAGATGGTTGGCCGAAAAGAACAATCTTCGGCAATATGTCATCCTTCGTCCGCACAACGTGCCCTAACCACCTCAACCTTTCTTTAATTATAGCTCTAGAGAATGGTCTTGAACCACATTTTTGGTATAGCCTATTGTTTGAAATACGGTCAGTCAGCCGGGTACCCAGAACAATCCTTAAGCAATTTCTCTGGAAAACATCCAGCAAATCTTCATCCGCTTTTCGGAGCGGAGCGGATGACAGTGACCACTGTCATCACTGTAGCTTCTAATATTCTAATATTGGTTTGCAGACTTATCTTTCTATTCTTCCACACTTTTTTTTAACTGTGAAAAAACACCCTGAGCCTTGGCTATTCTACTTTTAACATCTTCACTACTCCCACCATCTTTACTAATAATACTACCAAGGTAAGTGAAGCTGCCCACCTGATCAATCTTTTCATTACCCATCGTCAACTTTTCATCTTCACTTATTCCTAGCCTTAGTGACTTAGTCTTCCTAACATTAATTGTCAAACCAATTCTAGCACCCTGAACTTGCAAAACCTCTAAAACTTCATTCATTTTGCTCACACTTTCATCTAGGATGCTTAAATCATCAGCATAATCCAAGTCCAGGAGACTTTTTCCTCCCCATTCGATTCCGTGGTCTCCCATTGCCTTTCCTGTGGTCCTTAAAACAAAGTCCATCAAAATAATCCATATAAAGGGGGATAGAGTACAACCCTGTTTAACTCCTGATTTAATACAAAACCAGCTGCTAACCTCATTTCCTACCTTAACCGCAGCAATATTATTCTCGTACATAGCACTAATCACTTTAATGTATTTGTCTGGTATACCATACAAGGATAAAACCTTTACCAAAGCTCTTCTATCAACAGAATCGAACGCTTGCTCATAATCTATAATTGTATAAATTTTCCAAATAGCACTTATGATCGGAGTTGTG
This sequence comes from Artemia sp. Qi Xiang Cuo, assembly GCF_049724085.1. Classification (NCBI taxonomy): domain Eukaryota; kingdom Metazoa; phylum Arthropoda; class Branchiopoda; order Anostraca; family Artemiidae; genus Artemia; species Artemia sp. Qi Xiang Cuo. The sequence goes on along the minus strand of NC_142797.1, from coordinate 29,285,976 downwards.
GAATAGTCTATAAAACATGATTCAGAGAACCACATAAAAATTGTAGCCCCCAAAGGCAAGGCTGCCAAGCCTTGCAAATTCCCGTTTCAAGGCAGAGGCTTTGTACACAGTTGATGTGTTGTATAGCTGCCACAAGGTCTCAAACATCTCTAGTAGTGCCTGAAATCAAGTGATGGGTTCTATGATCCCTAAAATTGAATTAAGGGCCTAAAGTCCAGTTTTAGGACTTCGTATACTTTGTTGTATTATGTGTAGACAGTTTTGTTTCTTCAATTATTTTTCAAATTCGGGCTTTTGAAGTTTATTTTAGCTATTTAAGACAATTTATGTTGCTATATGCTATAGCGTTACTATCTGGACAAATAGACAGGCTAGCCAGGGCTACAGCAACAACTCTAACCTAATAAAGAACAAACCACACCCCATTATCACCGAAATTTCAGAAGTGAATTTCAACAAAACAGTCTTATGAACTGAATATCCAAATTACCAGTGTTTTGGAACTTCTAACTTTATCCAGATTCAACTGACAAATAATTTGCAATTTTCAAAACAATTCTTTGGAAATCCAGGATATTAACTTGAAACGCCTCAAACGTAATGTCTGATGGAAATAAAAAGTAGCCATTGACATTGTTATTGTTGAAAACCCTTAACTGGAAGTTTACAGTCCTCCATCCTGAGAAAGAACACATGTTCAGAATCAGAATGCATCTTTAGAATTTTTGCTTTGTGTCCAGAAACAATGCTGTATGGCAGCACAATATGCTCCTAAGGAGATTCTCTGCAGAGAAACTTCGCAGGTGTTAAAAGCTTTACTTTTATTCACTCCAATGGCATTTTCAAGCCAGTTTCTTCTCAGAGTATTTTATATGTTGCCATGAAGTTTTCCACTTCAATAATCCAGTTATAAGGTGGAACAAGACGATTGAGGGAGAAAAGTATCCAAGCGTGCTTACAGTCATAGAAAAGTAGCTATTTAACATAGGTTTACAACTCTTTTTGTGCAGTATTTTCTCCTTCCATGAGAAGAGTCAGTAAAGAACGAACTTCTATGTATAAGTAAACTTTGGACACAAATTTATTTATAATGGATGGACTTATCGGATTTGGAGGGTGTTCATAAGATATTCCTGTCACTGATGGTTTGGCAAAACGGGTGTTGTTTCCCAGAAAAAGATATGACTTGTATATAGAGAAAAAAAGCCTCAGAAGAAAAAGGGAGAAACTGTGGCAGGACTTCGGGGCAGAAGAGTAGAGGAAATACAATTCTTTGATTCCAAGGAACTTGCTGCCAACGAGTTCCTGAAGGAAGCCCAGAATAGACTAAAGAATAGCAATGAAATGAAGGACATAGTCAATGCGCACTGAGTAAGAAAGGTAGTAGCTGCTCTCTAAACTCTTCCAAAGTAGATAGAGTTAAAGAAGCTGTTGCTGACTACATTCATGTTCCAGCAAAAGACAACACAACATGATTACTTTTTTAAATAAAGTTTTTGCAGTTTGGTTTGTGTATTTGAAAGAGAAAGTTTCAAGTATGAAAGAAACACTAAGAAAAAAAACACTAAAAAACAGAGGAATTAATCTGGAAGGACTAAAGGAGCCTACTAAAGCACACTCCTTCCAGGATATGCTGATTCTTAGGTGGTCTGTTTCTGAGTTATTTCTGGGGCTGTGATATTGGAGAGATGTGTGCAATTCATCATATAAGCTTTTTTTTTACTTTTACCGCGGTAGAAATTGAGAGACATCAGCGCGAAATTTATGTTCTATTTGTCTTTGTCCTCCAGGCGAGTGTCATTTTTGGTTGCATCCAGTGCATTTTCTTTCCTCGAGGCTTTCTGAAACTAAGTTTTAGGTCCAAAATGGTCCCTAGAGAAGTTCATATTTACAAATGAAAATATCGCTAAATTCCCATTTTTAGCCCTGTGAACTGGTGGCAGCCTTTACATTTTGTCGAAATAACAATCATCTACAGATTTTTGTTCTGTATAGTTGAAAGGCCCCAACAGAAAAAAAAAGTTAAAAATGGATTTAGTTTTCAGTGGATTGTAAATGGACGGGACTTTACCATTAAAGGGATTTTGAAACCATTAAAGGAATTTTGAAACGTAGTGGTTGTTTGCGGTAGTTATGTTTGCTTTCAGTTGGACTTCACCGTTCGTTTAAATTCTGTTCTTTTTACTTTTCATTTCTTCAAGACAGGAGCACACAATTTGACGTTTCCTATGGGGAAGCTTTGTGGTGTGGCCCCTGCTTCTCCGTGGTCAGTGCCTATGGATCGCTTTTACCCTTTTGTTTTGCCTGCAAACAGTCACGGTCTTATAAATCTTCGGAGATTCGCTTAACTATTGATTATATTACACCATTTTTCTTCTTTGAAATGATTAAACAGAAGGAAATATGGCTGTCAGGCAATGTAATAAAACAACAGTTGTGCTAGATTTTCGAATACATTGCAGGGTTTTCAGATGTCAGCTTTTATCTATTATCAAATCAAAATTGCTTCTTTTAAACAACACAGGACCTGTGAATGGTTGACCAGTGGAATTTAATATCTTTCTTCTTCTGTATGTATGGGTCTTTGTGCGTCTGTCTGTTACAAGGCCGTATTCGGCGGAAGGTTTAGAGGGTTTGATCCCCCCCCCCCCCGAAGTGTTTTTCCGACTCGTAAGAATGTAATAAAAATGCATGAAAACGCATTTTTGATGTGTTTTTAAAGTTTGTTGTCCCCTCCCCTCCGAAAAAGAATCCTGGATACGGCCCTGGTTTCCTATAAATATTTTTTTCCAAAGAGCTTTGAAAATCACGAGGGTTAAATTTGTATTGTCCATTTATTTTTACTATCCTTTTTTTTCTAGGTTCGGGAGTAACAATGCCGTATTGGGATTTTATGGGGAGTACAGTTATCACTAATAGCTATATTAGACTGACCCCTGATCTGCAAAGCAAAAGCGGTGCTATCTGGAACTCAGTTGTAAGTCTTCTTCGTTGTTTGGTATTAAATTCTGATGATAATAATAAAAAATAAACTTTTCTCATGAAAGTAAAGGTATTCATTTTTTTAAGATATGCAGAGATTAAATAGTGATCAGATAATTAAATAGCAATCCTAAAACTGAATGCGCAAAAATTGATCCAAATGTTGAAGAACTGTCACTCTCTAAGCCCTGGGCTAATATTTAACATAATATTTAACAGGCTCATGTTAAATCTTGTCAGTGTTATCATAGTAGGTTCAGTTTATGTGCATATATCTTTAAAAACTTGGGTATTAAAAAACAGCAACTAAATTTTTAAGTGAAAATTTTTTCTTGGTGACCAGTGTTATTTTAAAAGTTAACCACTTTCACCGATATAATATGATCGTTAAAGCTGCGAAATACACATGGTTTCAAACCGTTAACAGCTTAAGGTTCAAAAACGTAATATCAAATACTTAATTAACGAATTTGAATTATTATTCTAAGTTCTTAATATGCTTTTAGTCTTCAAAAATTTATCCAACCAATTCTGTATGTAAATGCAAACATAGATTTCGCATGATAACATAAGGCATGTTAGTGAGCCATTTCTTAGGGACTTATCAGGCAAGAACTATAATTATTGAGCAAGAACTTCAAGTATTTGCGGGAAAATAGCGAAATTTTGAAATTATCCAAAATGCCTTCATTTAGACTTTAAAGAAGCCATAAATACCAAGGGAATTTAACCTTTAAATAGTACCAAATCTGCCTATGAATGGTCAACATTGGTTCTTACGTGTTATAGCGACCATACCAAAGAAGTGAGGTTAGGTTAATCCTATGAAATATTCCAAAATATGATGAAAATATTATACTTTAGTAACAAAATTAAGGAAACTACAGACGAAAACTATAGAAATCAGGCCGCCCAGAACGCATTATATATTATATTAAATACCTAACCTTACCACCTCTATATATTCAATATTTAAGTAAAATATACCTGCAAAGTAGTTTCTGTCGCTCAGGCTAAGCTGATTATTTCCGAGTGGACAGAGAAAGCTGGTTTCATTACAAATCAAGAACGAAGTTTGGTCGCTATAACACGTAAGTTCCTCAAAGTTCTCTCTTTAGATTATGAAGAGTTAGAAAGAAAAACGTAATGTTTACATACATTGGCCCACAACAAGACAAGCTTCTTCGGCTGAATAACCGTTTCATGTTTTAATTTTTTTTTTTAATACGAACAAAATGATTGGTTGACATAATTACCCTTTCAAAAATTCTAATTTTCTGTTTAGAATAGGCAATAACCTTCAAAACGAAGCACTAATAATGATGTTATTTTAAAATATAAAGATGTGAATTAAGTTGTAAGAAGGTGAAAAATAATATCCAAACGAGTGTTTAGGTATTATTACCTTAACATTACCTGATTATTTACCTAAATAAAAAATTCTAAGAGATTGAGTATTATGACAAAGAATAATCATTCGCTTAGTTTCTGGCACATTTTACTGGAAGAGTTGATAATAATAATTTATTTACCCTCTTTTGTTACATTTCAAGAATGCACTAGATGAGTATGAATTAAAAAAAATTTTTCCTTAAAATAAGTTTTTCAAAGAAAAGTAAAGAACTCCATTAAACAAAAAATAAGCAAAAATAAAATATAATAATCTACCAAGCGTAAAACTGCCGCAAATCAGCATCGATAAATAACTGAAACCCAAAACGAACAGAAATTACAATAAATTATCGACTCAAACTCAAAACGAGCAGAAATTAACACAAGTTGGGCTAACACAAGTTGCACTTTACTGAAAAAAATATAAATGTTCTTACTTTTATAACTTTAATAAATCAAATAATATTAACATTTTGATTACTAATATCAGTATATTTATATTAAACTGACAATGCACATTCATTCTTATTTTTTCAGTAAAGTGCAAATTATGTTTTTTCCCCAATTTCCAATCGAATGAGCCCTTTTCGAAGTTTCTACGACAACTCCTTCGATACGAAGTGCCTGTCGAAGAAAGAAGAAGAAGAAAAAAAAAACACATTGTGGCCACATCGTTCTTTACTTAGGCAGCGCTAGCGCGCTGCCTATGATAAAAAGAGAAAGAAAGAAAAAACAAAAAAGCAGAAGCAGAAAAAGGAAAAAAGCACACAAGAAAAAAGGAAAAGAAAACACGAATAATTAAAGATTATTTAGTAAAGTGATCTACATATCTAACATTGAAAGAAAAGAAGAGTAAAAACTTAAATCAACATTAAGACAAAGGAACTATCAGTCTACCCCACCGCATATAATAGATGGTGAAGTGGAAAGTCGGTTATTTTCTTACATCGGTCTTCAAAAGGAGCCGATAATTTCGCCATCTTCAAACATATATAAAAAACATGGTATTTTTTTTTAGTAGTGCATGAGTTTTGGAACCACAGAGGAATACCAATAAAATACTTATCATACCGGTAAAATAGGAACCTAATTTTTTTTTCAGTTATAGAGAGGAGATTCCAAAATGGAATTATAAAAGCACATGCGGTGCAAACAAGGAACTTTTAAAGTTTTTGCTTTCTTCTAAAAAACGGCGGCCAAATTAGAATTTTTATGTAAATGCAATTGCTACTTTCTAAAAAGTGTGCTTTCTGGAAATTCAAGTTTAAGTCTGTGTATAGTATCAATCTAATTTCTTTAACTGCGTTTAATCAGTTTCCAGATGCTGTTATTTTACTTAAATAATAGAATGTAAGATCATTTTCTAGATATAATAGACAGTGATCTTATTTCTAGTGCTTAAATGAATTTCCTTCTTAACCTTCATTTATTTTAAGTCTTTATGCTCGTTACATTAAGGGGGGGGGGGGGGCTAGTTGCCCTCCGATAACTTTTGACTCTTAAAAAGGGCACTAGAACTTCCGATTTTCAACCGAATGAGCCCCTTCCGAAGTTCATGCGACGACTCCTTCCATATAAAGTACCTCTGGAAAAAAATAAAATAAATAATATTGAAAATGTCTGAAAATCCCAAGGCCATGCCCTACCTTACACGCAACCACCCATCATTTTTACGACGCTTCTGACAGTCCAAAAATTATGTAAATGCTTGAACAGTTCTGGATATTGTGGGGCTTAATTTTTTTTTGTGTCTCTTTTTTTATATTCTTTCGGTAATTTGCTCTAAGATTTTGCTTGAACTCTATAATTTCTGTGTTTATTGTACGAGGTCTTACTCGTGCTTCTAATCCAGAGATGGGAAGGGGGAGGGAGCTAACCTTAGAAAAGGTTTTTCCTACGGAAAAAATCGGGAAATGGCAAATAGGATATTTTTTCTGAAATAATGGAGAACTGTACATTATGAAAAAATTTAGATGCATCCGGGTTTCAGCGGTAGCTAGCAACCTAGTAAGAGACGATTACGTCCAATATTAAGCAATATAATAACCCATAACTCCTAAAAATAGAGTCAGATCAAAACAAAAGTACAACATTAAAACCGCCTTGTCCGAAAAACTGGAAGGAGCTGGCCCTCTCTTGGCAAAGCTTTACACTCTACACAACCTGTATAAGAGCCGTAACTGTACTTTTATGTTTATAGCCATGTAAGGTGCACAACTGGGAAGCACAGGTTCAGTTCAAAGTGTCCGGTAAAGGTAAAGATTTATTCGGCGATGGTTTTATGATTTGGTACACAAAAGATAGGATGGAAGGTGGGCCGGTTTTTGGATCAAAAGACTATTTCACTGGACTAGCCATCTCAGTGGACACTTACAGTAACCAGAACGGACCTCATAATGTAAGTACCTAGATTAAAAGGTTGTGACACATTTATTTGTTTGGTGTTCAATTTTATTCTGTATATATATTCTTTTTTCTCATCTTGTCTTTATGTTCGAGCCAGTCGTGTACCGGATTTAATGAAATCTAAAATGAAATGAACTGTAAGTACTGGGAAACATTTAAAAGTATAAATTTACGGGTTCTGACGTATAGTTTAGTCTGGGACTACTTTATATTTATACTTTTTTGTATACTTTTATTTATATTTATACTTTATATTTTAGTTTGGATTTTTGTCAAATTGGCTTCTAAAAAACAATGTTAAGTGAAATGTTTTTTCTTGAAAAATATGGAACCTAAAATTCCATTAAAGAATGTAAATTACAAATTTAGAGCAATATATTGAGGCATATATTTAAGCTTCCAATAATTGAGAAAACTTCTGGGAAGGAGGCCAAAGACACCCTGAATTGCTGACACCCTGAATAAGCCTCCACATCAAAATCTTAAGGGCCCTTTTGAACCGATAAATATTCACGTTTAAAGTTTGTATTCTCATTAAATACACAAGGATGATCCCCTATCTCCTTCAAAATGTAAAAATATGGCATCCATACTCATTGTTTTCATTTAACCCAACTCAGTTCTCTGAAATAATGTTGGTAACTAGAAAAGCTATTATATTTTGTTGGCTTGATTTTTCTAAACAAAACAGTTTAATCGAGTTTCAATAAGAAGAAATGGAACAGGGCTGAAAATGTTCTAACTAAGGGGTTCTAAGGATGATATGGTTAATTTAGAAGCTTAAATAATGTGAAGTGGTTTGCAAATGGGTGCTAACTCATACTAATTTACTAAGCGTAAAAGGTGTATTTTCTGACACTATGGTAATAAGCGTTTGGTCAATGCATAATGTTATATAATGTGGATTACCAATACCTGGTGATTCTAAACATTAAAGTATGCCTGCGGTAGTGCCTGCGGTAGTTTTGGCTGAAGAGTGAAATAGCTTGTGAGATTAATGTTTTGAATTGATGAAAGAAAATTTTTTGGTGTGTGATTATTGCTTTGAACTGAAGAGTTGCATGGAGTAAAAGAGGATTGGATTTGAATCATTATAAACAGAGCCTTTAATTACCGACGTTGGAAAAGGCGTTTGCCGTGCCAAACGGCTAAAAGCACTGCACGCTAGCAACATCGTGGATAAACAATCGTTGCCGGCTGAGGTAAGACTATTTGTCCATTTTTTTAATTGCTGCTTATTCATGGGGCGAAATAAAAGAAACCGTAAAGAAGTCTCATTCGAAGAGGATCAAAATGATTATTCGTCATCTTCACCTAAGGAGGGAGAAACTTTGTCAATTTCGACGCTGGCTCGGAGCTTTTCTGAAATTCTAACTATAGTGAAAGACAATGGAAAAAAGCTTGACGGTATCACGGACCAGTTCAAATCTCTGGAAACCCGGGTCAAATCGCTTGAGGAAGCGCTATCTGGCCAGTCGCAGCAATTTTCGACGATCCAGACCCATGTGGCGGCTACTGAGAATGAAATAATAGATGTAAAATCACAGATTAGTGTTGTTACAGCTGAGTCAGTGGTTCTCCGTGAAGAAAATAATCAGTTGAAAAATCAGTTAATGCATTGCGAGTATAGAATGAATGAGAAAAATATAGTGGTTTGGAATTTACCTTGCGATAATAAAGAGGAAGCTAAATCGATTTTCAAAACTGTTTGTGAAGAATGACTAGGTATAAATGAGACCCAAGAATTTGCTGTTACAGAAGTAAAAATAGAGTGTAGATATTTTAAAGTTACTGCTCGGTCTAAAGAAGAAAAAATAACGATTCTGAAACAGAGTAAAAAACTTAAAGGAAAGACTGTTTGCGGTCATAAAGATATTTATCTTAGTGATGATGCTCCGACGGCAGTGAGAGATATTAGAAAACGGCTGATTGAAAAAAGATCAAAGCTTGCTGATTGCGGTATTCAAGCATGGGTAACAAAATCGGTTCCACCTCTCCTTTGTTTTGATCGGCCAAATGGCCTGCGTGTTTCTTTCTCCGTGAATGACGTGATTCCTGAATTGTCAGTGCCGATAAATCCTCGAGGTGGGCCTATGCAATGCTAGGCGGGTTGTCATATTTATATTTATATTAATTATTTTAGTTTAATATGGTTTTGAGTTATTATTTTGTTGTGCTTTTACTTCTTTGTGGTTTTTTTTTTTGTGATAGCATATTAGTATGAAGTAGTGTTGTCTCGTGTTTTTTTATCTTCTTTTTTTAAAAAAGATGTTGTGGATGGAATAATGTAAAAAAAAAACAAAATGAGGAAAAGTATTAATGGTGTATAGTGTATAGCGCGGTGCGGAGCGTACCGGGTTGTGTTTGGAGTTCTTATGGATTGGTCTTGGCTTTAAGTGATACTAGGCCTGGAAACAGTAGTAGTGTTTTTTGGTTTTGATGAAGATATTTATGTTTCTAAATTAAAAGTTGCGCAGATTAGTCGTACTGAGGGAAAACGACTTGGAATGGAGATTACTTTTTTTTTGTTTTGTTTTTTTAATTGTTATTTTTTATCATGGTTTGCTGGTCTTTTGGGGCATGGTGTGGTTTCTCTTAACGTGGGGTTAATATTTGATAATGGATAGAGATAATCGTGAAATTCCATCATCAAGGTTAAAAGAATTTGAGCGGAATTCTCTTTCATTTCAGTCAATTTTTCAAACTATTGTAGCTGGTGATGATGAAGATACTTCTAGTAATTTTGATATCCCAAAAAATCAATATATATTTATGAATGAGCTGGTAAGAAAAAATGTAAATACAAGTAGGATGTCGTTTTGGAATTGCCGGGGTTGGAGGACTGCGCAGGATGTGATTGAAACTTTTTTGTCGGATTCAGATACAGATATATTAGGCCTATGTGAAACTTTTTTAGATGATTTTTCAATTGAAAATATACATGTAAAAGATTACCAATTTTTTCACATCGGTCGGAAAAGACAAAAACAAGGGGGTCTAGGTGTTTTGATTAAAAATTGCATACCAGCACGTATAAGGATTGATTTTTTGCCAATGAATATTGAAATGATTTTTGAATCTTGTGTAGTTGAATGCTCTTTTCCAAATAATCGGAAGCTTTTAATTGCAGTTATTTACCGTACTCCGTCATCCAGCCTGATAGAATTTAAAAATCATTTTGAAAGTATGTTGGATAAATTAGCTAGTCTTAATACTCCTTATTTAGTTATGGGTGATTTTAATATTGATTTAATGAAACTCCTATCTGCAGATCAGAATAGAATAGATAGAAATATTTTGCAGTTTTTGGAGGGCCCACTATCTTATGGACTAAACCCCGTATGTTTTGTTCCCTCTAGAATAGCTGATACATCATTTTCACTTATTGATAATATTTTTTCACCTTATAGTGCTGTTAATACATTTATTATTCCTGATGATTCATCTGTCCACTGTATAATTATGTCTGATTTTCTAATAAATTTTCCGCATAATAAAAAAAATCAAACCAAGCGTAGAGATTTTTCACATAAAAATGTGTTAAGGTTAAAAGAAGGGCTTGGTGATGTTGATTGGAGTCCTGTAATTGATGAGAAGGATCCGAACCAATCATTAGATAAATTTTATTATATTATGAATGAAAAGCTTGATCTTTTTTGCCCATATAAAAGCCCGAGAGGAAAGAAACTTACCCCAAAAAAACCTTGGATAAATGAATCACTTTTGAGATCTATTAATGAGAAAAATCGTTTATATAAAATTAGAATAAAATATCCCACGGACATAAATATAACGCGTTTTAAAAATTATAAGAATATGCTGGTAAGTATCCTTAGAGTAAGTGAAAGACGTTATTATGAAAATTCTTTTCGAAATTCAGATTCCCCTAGAAAAACTTGGAGTTTGATTAAAGATAAAATTGGAAGAAATAAAAAGTTGTTACACCCTGAAGTGTTATTTGATATTAATGGTAAAGAATTTAGAGGACCACAAGCTGTTGCTAAGAAGTTTAGTGAATATTTTGCTAGTATTGGATCATCTGTTGTTTCAGGAGAAGTTGACCTTTCTTCCCCAAGGTCGCATAAAAAATATCTACCGCCCACTGAAGATACGAGCATATTTATGGCCCCGGTTACTTTTGCAGAATTTCAAAAGGTCATTAAGAATTTAAAAAATGGTAATTCATTGGGATATGATGAACTTTCAACTAATTTGCTAAAAAATATTGCAGGTGAAATTTTTGAACCATTGCTTCATATTTTAAATTTATGTATTTTCTCAGGTACATTTCCTAAAAAATGGAAAATTGCACGTGTAATACCATTGCATAAAAAAGGAGATAAATCTGATACAAATAATTATCGTCCTATTGCAATTTTATCACCATTGTCTAAAGTATTGGAAAAAATTTTAAAAGGAAGGATTACTAATTATCTAGATAAAATAAATTTTTTTACCAAACATCAGTTTGGATTTAGGGCAGGCCATTCGACGGAACAAGCAGTTGCAGCTCTTGTATTAGAAATAAATGACTGCTTAGATAGTAATTATCATGTATCTACTGTTTTTTATGATGTTAAAAAAGCATTTGACACTTTAAGCCATGAAATTCTTTTTGATAAAATGGAAAATTCCGGTATAAGAGGGAAAGGACTAGATATAATAAGATCATACCTTTATGGACGTAAAATCGTGGTAGATGTTGATGGACATTTGTCTAGTTTAAATGATCTTGAAGATATTGGTGTCCCACAAGGATCGGTATTAGGTCCGCTTTTATTTTTGATGTATATTAATGATCTCCCACGATGTTTGCAGGGAAATAATGGTCTTGCAATTTTATTCGCAGATGACCCAGCTGTTTCTGTTAAAGCGAAGGATTCATCTACATTGATTCAAAATCTGTTTAACACTGTTAGTTCAGTTAATCGATGGTTTGTATCTAATTATTTAGTACCGAATTTTAAGAAGACTGAATTTATGGTTTTTGGTCATTCAAAACGTGCTACTAAAAAAATTTCATGTCAGGAGCTTCAAGTTGGTGAGCATAAAATACGTAGAGTTCAATCGTATCGTTATTTAGGAGTTTTTATTGATCCCCTTTTGTCATTTCAAACTCATATTGATCATTTAAGGGTGAAACTTTCGCAAAATATTGGGTCTATGTATCGTTTGCAACATGTTTTTCCATTTTCAATTTTAAAAATAATTTATCATTCTTTGATTGCTCCTTATTTAAATTATTGCACAATTATTTATTTAAATACTTTTTGGACACATATAAAACCCCTACAGATCCTTCAAAATAAAGCAGTGAGAATACTTGGAAATTTTTTACATCGTCCATCAAAACTTAGAGATGCATCGGAAACTGAAACATTATTTCTTTTCTTGAATTTATTAGATCTGAAACATATAAGAGAACTTAATATATCAATATGGCATTTTAAAATACAAGATCCTAGTAGTTATTTTTATGAAAAATCTCTGTTGATTCTGCCCCCTCCTTCGGCTCTTAGGTGTTCTGGAACATATCGAATTCCCTTTGTTAATTGTGAAAGATCTAGATTTTCAATTAGATACCAAATACCATTTATTTCAAATAAATATAGGCTGAAAGATAGAATTCAAATTGAGTCATTTCGGCAAATATCAGTTCTAAGGAAGAAAATATTAAAATTATGTATTGACCAGTGATGGTGGAATAGAAATTTTTTTTTATTATTATTATTATTTTTTTTTGTTTATATTTGTTACCCATGTTGGGATAGCCTTCCATGCCCCACTTGTCCAGCGTTTGTTTTCTTTATGTTTGTTATGTTTTTTGTTTTTTTCTTTAACCAGGTTTTTTTCTTTCTCTCTTTTGTTATGATGAGGAAATGTTTTTTTTTTTTTTTTGTTTTTTTTTTTTTTATTATTAATACCCAATTTTACGAGCTTTGCTCTCTGTTGGGGGTATATGTTTTTTTTTTTTGTTTTTTTATTCAAATAAAATATTATTCTTCTTCTTCTTCAAAAAAAAGAAAAAAAAAAAAAAAAAGTAGGTTTAATACCATTTTAACTCTATGTTTGCATCGTATGTGTGTTTTGTCCTTTTTTAATTTGTTAATTTTTTTAACTATAAAATCAACTCTTTTCCTAACCAGGAAAAAAATGGGTTTAATTTCACCCGTATGCGAACTTCATTATTTCTGTCGTTCTTTAATTCATACATTAGTAAAGAATACCTTGTTTTTGACTTATTTTTGCTTCACTTACGTGGGTAGTATTATTAGTACAGATTGTGAAGGTAGTGAATATGCCAAAAGTAGAATAGCCAAGGCCCAGGACGCTTTATCACAGTTATAAAACAATGTCTGGAAGAAGAGGAAGGTAAGTGTGCGAACCGAGATTAAAACACTGGAAGCTACAGCAATGGCAGTGGTTAATTTTGTATATATTTAAGATTGTCAATACAATCTTACATAATGTGGAAGGCTGACCACAGAGAAGCGTAGAAGAAAAAACATTTACAAAATGTACAAAATTTTGTACTATTCAGAAAAATATTGGGCGTTGCAGAAAATTCCTTTTTTTCCAACCTTTCCCCCTCTCCCCCTGTTTATGAATCAAGATGCCTGGGTGAAATTCCTAAGGAAAACTCTTAAACTGAAGGTTTCCATGGACCTACTATACTCATCTACTGCTATACCTATCTTTCTGGTGGATACCCATGAGAAACTTCAGTTTGGGTCTTACACTTTGATTCAGTGTCTTTTCTAAGTTTTCATTTGTTTTATAAGTGTTTGTTATTCGAATTCTGACTCAACGAACAAAAGAACGTTCAAGTTGACTGGTGCTAAGTTTCTTTATCCTGTTTTCGGGTCCCACATTGATTAAAACGATAACCATGGAAGACGACACTTGATTTGCCCGAATTGGATGGAAGTGATTCATCCAGAAAGAGGGTCGATGATCCATACACAATTTGTCGTCTAGGATTATTCCATGGGACACTGGTAAAAGGTTAATTATTTGGAGCATTTACACAAGGTCAAACAAATTAAAATTTTAGGTGAGGAGCAGTCAATAGAAATATGAAAACTTGGGAATATGTTGATTGGCAACACTTCTTCCTTCTTAATGCAAATTAAACTACTTTGTCCTTTTTCGCATTAAATAACATAATCTCTGACTTCCTTTATTTTATTTAGTCAACTTTTTTTTCCTCCAGCAAATACTCCTGATTTATCATTTTTTTTTTTGTATAAGTCAATTACACAGATCTGATCCTTGGGGAGGGGAAGGGAGCGGTCAGAATCAGAAAGTTTGTTTATATTTCGGGCCACTGTACACAAATATGCGCCATTAAACAAGAAGAGAGATGGATACAAATAACTATTAATGTGTTAGATAAGTACTGAATCTGTGACGAGCTTGTTATAGCTTGTTAGGCAAGGTACATATTATCATTTTCAATCATGCTAAACCTGCTAAATAAAAAACTATGCTAATCTTTAAATGAGTATTTAAATAAGATAAATGAAATATCAGATTTGAATAATTTAGATTACTAAACTAGCCTAAAGGAGCATACAAGACGTCATTCAACTTGACCAAAATCTTATTTAATTCTGAACTGATCAAAGAGAATGACCGAATCTAAATGATTTAATGAGTTCTATAGGCGACAGCTCACACAGACAGACGACAACATAACTTATTAGTAATTGAATAAGATGGAACCAACTTACATTTAATTAATCTTTTACTTTTCTACCTCGTATACTTCTGTTGACTTTTTACGTCATATATATAAATTGACTCGTACTAATTTAATCTGTTTTTCAGCACCAGCACCCGTATATATCTGCAATGTTGAACAATGGCTCAAAGAAATATGACCATGACAAAGATGGTACTCATCTTCAGTTAGCAGGCTGTGAAACGAAAATTCGGAATCTCAAACACGACAGTTTCATAGCTATTAGCTATGAAAATGACGTTCTTAAAGGTGATTATTGATTAGTCTTCTATTTTCATTTTTATGAAATGTTTCTATGGACAGGTGAAAAGATGTGTCTTATTGTGACTTTTGCGAGGTTTTTACTGAATAATTTGTATGTTTTGTGATGAAATCTGGAAATTTCTTTTTATTGACAATCTACAAATTCTTTGGTGAGTTTGGTCTATGGTAGAAACTTGATTTTTATCGAAAAAAGCATAACCTGGATAAATTATAAGACTTTTTTTCTAATAACTAAAGTTATGGTTTCGCTAAAGGTAATGATGTCTTATTTAACGAGATGAAAAGACATAGAATTTGTATAAATATGTATAAAAGACATAGAATAATGTATAAATATGTGTGTATTGAAAGACCGGATATTTTTCGTTTTGGGAGAGGTAGGTTTTATATACGAATTTTGGGGGTGGAAGTAGATGATGAGTGCAAAATCAGTTAATTGAGATGTCTAAATCAAAGAGGATGGGAGGCACCCCTTTCTGTTTTTAAACATGGCTCTTGGGATTATAGTTATTTGTCGTTCTAAAGAAATATGCAGTATGTATATTTTACAAATGGTTTCTGGCTGCACTAGAGTAGGTAACTCGGTGTAATTGAGGTCACTAATGACATATCTCGAGTCAAGATTGCAAACTGAATGACTTAAAATAAATCACACTATGAACATATCTTAATTGTTTCTGATCTATAGCAAGGCTGGTTTGAACAGTTTTTTTTTTTAACACGACGCAAAATGGTTAATGTGAGTGAAATGAAACAAAACACTTTTTGTATATATTCGGCAAATGTTTGGTTTTTTGATTCAAGAATTGTTTGGATCTTTGAATACAGATACTTTGGTTAAATCTGTCTTTAAGTCTTTTAAGGAAGAATGATGTTAAGCAAATATGACAATTTTATTTCAGATATTTTAAATTTTATCTTTATCTCTCCCCTTCATATAGGAATTGTAGAATAGTTCCTAAAATTGGTACCCAGGTTTAATAGTAAATGTACCACACCATGCTGCACAGAAAGGTGTCAGCTTCAGCGTACTCCCAGTTTTTGCCACAGTTTAATCTGTTGTTGTTCTGTTAGTTGAAGTGTGTTTTAGTTTTAAATTCCATTACTCTACAAATGTCATAGCTTTTGTAATGTGGGTTAAATATAAACTATTGCCATCATTTTAAGACTGTCTTAAAGAAAAATACTGTATTTGGGTGTTTCTCGACTGTCTCTGAATTAGCAGGATAGCTGTTATCAATAGCGCAAACAGCGCTGTTTGCAATTTTTTCATATTCTACTCACAGTGCACTTTTTTTATGTTCATATCAACAGTGCAAACAGCGCTGTTTGCACTTTATCATATCCTACTAATCAATTCCGGCACATTCAGAAAATTGTATTTGGGTGTTTCCCGACTGTCTCTGAATTAGCAGGATAGCTGGTATCAATAGCGCAAACAGCGCTGTTTGCCTTTTTATCATATTCTACTCACAGTGCACTTTTTTCATTTTCATATCAACAGTGCAAACAGCGCTGTTTGCACTTTATCATATCCTACTAATCAATTCCGGCACATTCAGAAAATTGCATTTGGGTGTTTCCTGACTGGCTCTGAATTAGCAGGATAGCTGGTATCAATACCGCAAACAGAGCTGTTTGCCTTTTTCTCATATTCTACTCACAGTGCACTTTTTTTATTTTCATATCAACAGTGCAAACAGCGCTGTTTGCACTTTATGATATCCTACTAATCAATTCCGGCACATTCATAAAATTGTATTTGGGTGTTTCCCGACTGGCTCTGAATTAGCAGGATAGCTGGTATCAATAGCGCAAACAGCGCTGTTTGCCCTTTTTTCATATTCTACTCACAGTGCACCTTTTTTTATTTTCATATCAACAGTGCAAACAGCGCTGTTTGCACTTTTTTCATTTTCCACTAATCAAATCCGGCACATTCAGAAAATTTTGGAAGCGGTGTGTTCATCTCTAATAGGTGTAATAAACAGAAAGAATAAATAGAAATAAAAATAGTGTGTGAAGTGTAAGGTCACTATACCTTCCACTTCAAACATTGTTTTTTATTTTTATAAAAATCATAAAGGGGAATTTTTTTATTTTTATATAAAAGGGAAATCGTAGGACATTAATATTTGGGATTGTGTTAGGGCCAGAAGATCCCTGACCTGCAGCCGTGCCTAAATGGTCACATCAAAACTCCTTGATGACCTCTTGGCAAGTCAAAAATTACTTGTGGAATGTTTTATACTATGTATTATTTTTGAGCTTTTGCGTTGCAATACTAACCCCAGTAAGAGCCTTGAAATTTCTGCGGCCCTTTTTTCATTTTCATATCAACAATGCAAACAGCGCTGTTTGCACTTTTTTCATATTCTACTAATCAATTCCGGCACATTTAGAAAATTTTGGAAGTGTTGTGTTCTTCTCTAATAGGTGTAATAAATAGAAAGAATAAATAGGAATAAAGAATAGTGTGTGAAGTAGAAGGTCACAATGTCTTCCACTTCAAACATTGTTTTTTATTTTTTGTAAAAAACATAAAGGGGGGGGGGGATTTTTTTTATTTTTATATAAAGGGGAAATTGTAGGACATTCATATTTGGGATTGTGCAAGGGCCAGAAGATCCCTAACCTGCCGCCGTGCCTAAGTGGTGACATCAAAACTTTTTGATGACCTCTTGGCAAGTCAAAAATTACTTGTGGAATGTTTGATACTATGTATTATTTTTGAGCTTTTGCATTGCAATACTAACCCCAGTAAGAGCCTTGAAATTTCTTCGGTATAGACTATGGTGAAAATTAGATACCTTTTGTGAAGTGTGTAGGCTACTTACATGTTTTGCCTTCAGATGGTTACACTTCAGCCTCACATGCAGTATATCCTTTATATTTAGATGACCATACTTTAGCTATTATAATTTTAGCCTCATATTTGTAACTAGCAACTTCAGAAGCCCTGAAATACCAGCTTTGGTGGAAGTAAGAAATTATCTAGGGGATATATACTTGCCGTTTTTTGTTGATGACAATTATATTGCAATCTTTAACAAATGAAGTAATACGTTAAATAAAAAATCATAATAAAGTTTTGTTATGTTAAGAGTGACCCCCCCCCCCCCAAAAAAAAAAAAATCGTAGATTTAGAACTTTACGGAAGATAGAGATTATTTAATAATTCTAACCTGGTTTTTGGTATGATTTTTCATCACAGGGAGTTTAAAATACTAGTAGTCAGTCGGAAAAGAATCTCTTCTTCTGTAATTTTTAGTTTTAACTAATAAAATCATATGTCTATAGTCATAATTTAATATGTCTAAAGTCATAGTCATAATCTACAGGGCTGCGCTGATCGTAGAGAATACATTAGTGGGGTCTTAGGTGGGTGGGGAGCTATGTGGTCGAGAGTATTTAATTCGCTCTTGAAAGAAACCTATAAGTAGTAAGCGATGCTTACTATAAGTAGTAAGCGATGCTTACTACAGACGTGTAGTAGTTTTCAGACAATCGAAGAGTTATTTTGTATTTTTTTTTCTAGTTTTCACTGATGTAGAAGGTAAAAATGGCTGGAAGCCATGTCTTGAAGTTCCAGGTGTAAAACTTCCAACTGGATATTATTTTGGTGTTTCAGCTGTAACGGGCGAGCTATCAGATAATCATGACTTGATTTCTTTTAAGCTGTACTCTAAGGACATGCCAGGCCAGGTAGCTTTTATATGTTTTTCTTAATCTCTAATGTAAAGTTTTATATGTTAAGTTTAAATTTTTAAAAGCTGAAGTTGTTAAGTATTAAACTCCTTGCAATTCTCAAGGAGGAACAACTCCTTGGTTTTACTTTGCCAGTCAGATTTTTCAGTCATATGCAAGATTCGATGGTAAAAGTTAAAGTTAGGTTAAGTTATAAATCTCAAAATGGGATAGAAACCTAACCTAACCTGTCACCATCTAACCTTACATAACACTGACAAAACTGAATGGCAAAGTTGACTGAATCTCAGCAGAAAAAAAAATTCAGATATTCACCGGTGAATGTTGAAATTCTCCAATTTTGGTCTTTCACGGTAATATTTAAGAAAAGGAAATCTTTGATCATTCGGTTTTGGCTTGAAGTTAAACTCTTAAATGCTTAAGTGGCCCGTACTGTACATGCGAAAATGTGATTCGTTTTAAACTTTTGGTTTTAGAACTTCGCTTGTTCTTGTAAGTTACTTGTTCCCCGGGGTCCATCTCTTATGTTTAACTGCCACACGCTTAATATTTTGTGTTGGCCATTATTTAATTAAAGTTGCCATGGCAAAAATAGAAACGATAAGCCACTGATTTCTTTGTGATCGTCTTTTTAACTAATTGTTTCCTTCTCTATAGGAGTTTGAAGATCGAAGTGATTTACTTCCGACTGCAGAATTCTTTGAAGCTCCACGTGGTGAGTCGTCGCTTTTTCCTTAATTTAAATGGTCTTTGGAAATTAAATGAGTGTCTATAGTGTCTTTACATATAAAATGGTGGATTGAACTCATTGAATAATTGTTTGCGCATAATTCGTCTATCAAACAATTTAACTATTTTTTTGTGTGCTGGAAACAGCGGTTTACATAGGGATAATAAACATCTAATAAGTTATAATGAAGAAAAATTCCAACCTACCCCATTCTCCCCTCCACCAATGATAAGTTGGAGCCCCCTTGAAATTGAGTTCCGACTACTCATTCCAAACAAAATAGGGCGGAGATTGTGGGAGCTCGTTTATTGTACATGGTTACTAAAGGCGCAAAGAAATATTAGTGAAGAATGGGTTCAAAAATGTGTTTAAATAGGCCTAAGTAACAATTTAAGATAAATATACAGGGTGTACCTGAGGAGTGCCGCCGACTTGAGGAGGTGTACTTGAGGAGTCAATGTTACTTTCAGAAAGCTGGGACATTACTCCCACTACTGTCACATTCTTAGATTCTACCTTAAGGCGATTTGTCATCTTAAAATCATTTTGCGAACCTCAGCGTTGGCTGGTCGTGTCAGTGACGAAGGGTCCATTACCAAAATTCTCCCTGGAGAATAGCCACTACCCATCGAGAGCTATTGAGTATCTATGGTTCGACTATGAAATTTGATTGAAAAGACATTGATATTTTACGAACCATGTGTCAGCAAAGTTTCCAATCAGAGCAGATAACCCCACAGATAATTTCCAAAGCTGCCAAATTGCTCAAATGGCATTTCTCTTGAGCTGATTTTTAGAGTTTTAGTATCAGGTATGCTAGAATATTTTTAGGGACTGCCCTTTCCTGAAGTTAAAAAGAAAATTCTGCTCTGTTTAATTAAAAAACGAAATTCACACGTTTTAATTATCTAAGTTTCACTACAACTGGTTTTTTATCTCCGGTACGCAACGGGAGAAGTTAAATAGTTTTTCTAAGAAATCTGGGAAAGTAAGTGTCAGCTATTGGTTTTCTATCGCTTATTTGGATCCAAGTTATGTATATTAAACATCAAACGAAACATTTTGTGATGTTTGTATTTCCTTGTTTTGGGTTGTTAGTAATCTTCGGACTGGAAGGCGTACCAGCTTGGAAACAGGCTTTGATAATACAATTAAACGTTGTTTTTGGACAATATTATATTTTTGAAGCGATTTAATCCTTTTTTTTAAACGTTATGAAATTATTGAAGGTATGTGTACTCTTTTACCCTGTTCCAAGCATGTCGACAAAGTATATGTTACCGTGAAAGACCGAAATCAAACCTTTTATAATATTAAATAAAAAAAAAAAAAAAAAAAACAATTTTTTTTTAACTGAAAGTAAGGAGCGACATTAAAACTTAAAACGAACAGAAATTATTCCGTATATGAAAGGGGATGTCATCTCCTTAACGTTCCTCTCTTCATGCTGAAGTTTTTATTGTTTTAAAAAATACATTTGTGAGAAAGAGTCAAACTATACGTAATAATTTCTGTTCGTTTTAAGTTTTGATGTTGCTCCTTACTTTCAGTTGAAAAAACCTGTTTTTTTAATTTTTTTTTTTTTTTTAATTAATGCTGGGAAATGCGGCACTTCCTTCATGGTAATGTCCCTTCCCCCATGAAAACTTCCTCCATGGAAAGATCCTCCCACGTAACCCTTGACCCCCCAGTACCAGACCCCCCCCCCCTGAAAACGGCTGTATACTTCCTAATAACCAATACCACATGTAAACATTGAGCAAAGCTCATAAGTTGAAGCCCTTCCCTATGGGACTGTGGGGGATTAAGTCATCCTGAAAGACATAGTTATTATATTTTTTGACCATGCTGAACCAAATGGTTATCTCAAAATTTTGAATCGAGTGACTTTGGGGAAAAAATGAGCCTGGGAGGGGGCCTAGTTGCCTTCAATTTTTTTGGTCACTTAAAAAGGGCACTAGAAATTTTAATTTCCGTTCAAATGAGCCATCCCGCAATATTCTAGGGCCACTGGGTCGATTCGATCACCCCCGGAAAAAAACAACAACAAATAAACACGCATCCGTGATCTTTCTTCTGGCAAAAAATACAAAATTCCGCATTTTTGCAGATAGAAGCTTGAAACTTTAACAGTAGGGTTCTCTGATATGCTGAATCTGATGGTGTGATTTTCACTAAGGTTCTATGACTTTTAGGGGTGCTTCCCCCTTTTTTTGAAAATAAGGTAAATTTTCTCAGGCATGTTACTTTTGGTGGGTAAGACTAAACTTGATAAAAATTTATGTATTTGAAATCAACATAAAAATCTGATTCTTTTGATGTATCTATTCGTATCAAAACTCCGTTTTTTAGAGTTTCGGTTACTATTGAGCCGGGTCGTTCCTTACTTACAGTTCGTTACCACGAACGGTTTGACTGACGAAGCTGACTGAATCCAAGCAGAAAAAAAGGAATTTTGGATATACATCGGTGAATATGGATTCACCAGATCTCGGTCTTTCACCGTAACATATACATGTCTGTAGGTTAGACAAAACAGTGAATCACCATTTTGATGAAAATGAGCTGTTAATAGCATCCATGTTCAGAAATAATATGGTATAACATATTAAATTTATAATTATTAATATGGTATAATTATAAATGTTATGTTGCTGTGGTATAGTCACATTCATCCAGGTTCAAAAATAATATGGTCTGAATTTGTCCCTTCTAGTTTAGATTGCTTTTAAACAAAAAGTATAAGAGATTCCTCACAGTGAGGCTAACAATAATTTATCTCGTCCTTTTTGAAATTTCTTTAAATAGAAAAAACTGATCTTTAAAGTCGTCAAAATGGGATTTTTCATGACCATATTGTGACTTTGTGCTGTAGATGCATAATCTTAATTACCTTAATTTAAACTTGGAACATCCTAACGACTTTTCGCATCAGCAGCTTCTCTACATCAACGATGGTATCTATAATTGTTAGATGATTTTGCTGTCTTTTCTACCGAAACTTCTATGAACGCTCCCACTCTTCGCAAAC
Organism: Artemia sp. Qi Xiang Cuo; assembly: GCF_049724085.1. Taxonomy (NCBI): domain Eukaryota; kingdom Metazoa; phylum Arthropoda; class Branchiopoda; order Anostraca; family Artemiidae; genus Artemia; species Artemia sp. Qi Xiang Cuo. The sequence continues at coordinate 29,263,719 of NC_142797.1, read as the reverse complement.
GTGGGAGATGTAGAGTCATTATTCTACAGTGTTGTTGTAGAGCTGGTTCTGTTCGTTCCGATAGCTCATTTCCTGAAAAGATGTCCTTTCCTAATATGATATCCTTTCGGAAAGGACTTTTCCTGCGGAAAGCGTTGGTACGGATCTTGGAAAGCTGTTTTTTTTAATGATATCATGTTCGACCGAATTGGAAAAGATTCATAAATAATTGAAATTCATTTTATAATCGAAAATGCCGAAATTTTGAGGGCAAAAATCCAAATAAAATAAAAATGTTGCCTCTTTAAAGTAAAAAATTGATTTAAGATAATTTAAAACTAATTACAAAAATCCAATGTTTGATTTAAAAATAAAAAATAAAACGATAAAAAACGTAAGGAAATATTACGCCAAATTGTGGGCAGTTGAAAAATTCTTATTAGATTTGTGTAAAAAGTTGCATGAAAAATGCAGTGCAATTATTTATCTCTAATAAAGTATTCAACAATATTAACGTTACATAATTGTTTAGTTTTGGTTAATAACTTTCTCCTATTTCCAGACAGGGCTGAGGACGTGAAACCATCGGCACCGTTTCGAAGATTTTTCACTTTTATTTTTTATTTATTTATTGCTTTACTTGTTATTTGTGCCATTATTGGAGGGATTTGGTATTACCAAAGTTGGAACGAAAAGAAGGCAAAGCGATTTTATTAGGATGAACTTTGTTTTAAAATTGTTTGTGATTTTATACTTTGATATTATAAAATCATCTTGTTTGATGAGAAAATTTGTCTTCTTCTTTCTATATAGCGCGTCGCTAATTTGAATCGTAACTTGCCAAATCGACTTACTCAATAGACCAACACAGATTTTTCGCAGAACGTTCTGATTAACTCTAAAAATTATCGGTAAAATCTGTTTGGCTCAAATCTGTTTAATGCTTGCTAAATTTTGGTATTAGTGAAATCTCATGATTGGACCTTCAGATTAGAGGTAATCGTGTTTACTTAAAAAAAAAAAAAAAATAGCAGGGGAGTAAGACATTTTTAACTTAATCCTCTAATGTAAATTTTTCAAAATGCCTTGTTTTAGGGATGAAAAAATAATGTAATATTTACCGATTGAATTTCAAGAAGCTATTTTGGGAACAAATATTGAATTTTTAATTTGTTAGATTTTTATATTAAGTGTAATAATAAATTTGATTGTAATAATAAGAATGTAATTTAATTTTAATTCTTGATTTTCTAAGAAAAAAAAGATGCTTTTCTTCCTTAGAATAAAACTGGCTGTTTTGATTTTGATTTCTATTTTTTTTTTTTTAAGTTCTCATAGTGCCAAAAATGAGCTTAACTTTTAACAGTACGGAAACTTTGTTTTCGACTAACTCATTTAAGGTCACGTCAATTACGTGCGATTGAAACATATTTTGTTTTCGAACTTTACCTTGTGAACATAGTATGGTACATAGTCTTGTGAATATAGTAATCAGGGCCACATCTACCAATAAATGTTGGTCGGGCAAACGAGGCAGGAGATCATACCTCTGAGAAAGAAACTCCATCCATTCTTGTTACTGTAAGATCAGACGCTCTTACATCAAGTATTATCCGAGACCATTCTGTCTATTTGATACTACTACTTCTGCTAATTACTCGTCACAGCACTTGGCTGTCTTGAGCCCAGCACAGCCGTGTACACTTCTCTATCTCACTCTAATCGGAGCTTTACTGTATTCCCAAAATACGTTCAAAGACCACACTGGTTATACTTTACGTTTGAAAAACAAAAAAAAAAACAAAAAACAAAATAATAAAAAAATAACCAAGACACGAGAAAATATAAAAAAATATATAATACAAAACGAGAAAGTATCAAAAATATAATTAAAAAATTACTTTTTTGTACTATTATATTTTTTTATTTTTGTTTGTTTGTTTTGTTTTGAGTGCCGAGGACGGTTTGGTGAAGGTCCTTGTCGAAATATCAGCTCTTGTCTTTTCGCTTTGATTTTTGTTTCCACTGGCTGAAAATTACCGTTGTTCTCTTTGTCTTTTAATAACATTCTCTTATATTCTCTAGTTTTTCTTATATTCTCTTAATTTTCTTATATTTTCTCTTTTGTCAAGCTCTTTTCCCTCCTATGCTCCCGTTTTCTTGTAGAAAATTGGCAATGTCTTCATGACATGAACAAACCTCATTTGTTCATGTATTGTCTTGCTTGGTCCCAGCTGTATCGTTAAATAATAAAAATAATAATAATAAAAAAAAAATAATGTCAGCCTATCAGAAAACTTCTTCCTCATCAAAATAATCTATATGCAGGAGGATAAGGCACTACTTTATATTTAGGTTATGAAGATGACTTGAATTGCCTAGATAATATTGTTAGCGAAATGAAAGCGTTTCTGGAGGATTCGAGAGTTCATTGTGCTAAAATAGGTTTGAAAACTAATATTAAGCAGACTAAATCGCTTAAATTAGAAGTAAAAGAGGATGAAGAGGTGATGTTAGGGAAGATGAAGATAGACCGAGTGGATAACTTTACGTATCTATCTCCCATTATTAGCAATGATTATGGATGCAATAAAACAATAGCCAAGGCGCATGGTATTTTTTCATAGCTGAAGAAAATTTGGAAGAATATGGAAAAGTCTCCTAATTAAGGTTAGGAACCTAGAAGCCACGGTGATGACAGTGGTCAGGTATGGTTCTGAACATGGATACTTTAAAAGGCGGAAGAATATCTGCTAGGTGTTTTCCCGTAGAATCGTCCAAAGACAGTATTAAACACTCGTTTAATTGACCGTATATCAAACAGTAAGCTGTACGAAAAATCTGGCCCGACTCCACTTTCTAAGACTATAATGAAAGAAATTTGAAAATCGCTAGTCATGTTTCACGGATTAAGGATGTCGGAGGATAGAATGCGAAAAATCCTGCTTTTTGTGAATCCATCTAGGGTCAAACCAAAAGCAAGACGTGCTCAAATGGGTTGGAAGGAGGTCAAGATAGGGAATATAAAGAAAATATTCACTCCATGGGAGGGAGTAAACAATGGGGCTCTGAACAGATTGGGGTGGAGAACGAGCTTTGTTGGCCTTCGACGACTTAGCTGCATTGAATTGGCAGTAGTAGTATCATCCTTAATGCTTGACTCAGCCATCTCAACCTTTCTTTGGTTATAGCCAAAGACAGTGGGTATTTAGTAAAAACTATGTGCTGGAAAAGAGACATAGCAGATACTAATTTTCAACCACCGATCCTCCTTGCGTTCCTCCTTATCTATATTTTGTACTGAAAGAGCAATCCTATTTTTAATATATTTGATATAAGCCTACTCGTGCCCGCGACCATTAAAATTTTTTTTTAACCAATTTAATTTCTTATGTTCGATCTCATGGTCTTCGAGTAAATTCAGAAATATTCAGTTAACTTTTGATGTTGTCAGAGTTGAGATCAGTTTACGTTGATCTGAGTCTTATAGGTTTTTTTTTCTAACTGGATAATTAACTATTAATAAGTATTTCACTAAAACCGATACGTTGTTAAGTTCTTTGGGATTCAAGATTCGAAGAATTAAGCCAAAAGAGGGGCGTTTTCCCAAAAACTCAGCAGAAAAAACCCGGAAAATTAGCTGAAATAATTGATTGGCTCTCAGAGCCACCAAGGTAAGATTTAGCTTGATCATTTTTTTTTACATAGTTTTTGTTTACGACTACAAATCTTTCTTTAAAGACTTCAAGCCTTGCCTGACGGAAAAAGGTGCAGACCAGTGTTGGGTCAAACATCCCCAAAAATTATTTAAGTATCAATGCTCGAAGTAAACTGTACTCAAGCACTTAGATGAACTTAGATTTACTATGTACTTGAGTGCATTCCCAACACTGGTACTAACATTATTTTGAAATTGAAATACAGACTTTGTTGTGATAATCCGTAGTTTGAATAGTAAAAGCCTTCATTTGTGTCCATTTTAGATCCAAGGGTCCATGAGTCGCCGATGAGCAGAAAATGTCAAAAGCTTCAAAAGTGTGTAGCAGCCAAGGTTCATTTTCTTGCCTCTTAATTAAGGCAACACTGGAGGTATAATGCTAAACAAAAAATTTGATCCACAAAAGATAAACTGCAAAAAAAAGAAAACAGAATGATATAGAATATTGCTTGGATGCATATGATACCTTCGTCGTGCGGAACCATTTCTCAGTTTCTCAATTCTTGCGAAGAAATACCTCAGTTTCAGTTGCCGTGAAACTCAGGGTCACTATCATTATATTCGCTTAATAGACAGAAAGAAATTTGAATCTTAACCTTGTTCTATTTATTAAATTAAAAAAAGACAAGTTTTTTCAACTGAAAGTGAGGATCAATATTAAAACTTAAAACGAACAGAAGTTATTCTGTATATGAGGGGGATTGCCCTCCTCAATACCTTACTCTTCACCTGAAAGTTTCTTAGCACTTTCAAATAGCTTCTTATTCTAAATAAATGGGCCTTATGTGTCAGGAGTTGTTCTTAAAGGACTGGGACAACGATTCAAAGTTTAGCGTAAAGAGCAAGGTATTGAGGAATGGAGCAATCCCCTCATATATGGAATAATTTCTGTTCGTTTTAAGTTTTAATATTGCTTCTCATTTTCAGTCGAAAAAAAACTTGTTTTTTAGTTTGATTTCAGATCGTTTTCAAATATTGCCCAGAAATCTGGCTCCTCCTCCATAAAAAATTCCCTCCCCCCCTCACGAGAAAATCCTCCAGGGAAGGTTTCTTTCACGCAAATACCCATCCGGACAGTTCCATCTTCGCTGGAAATTCCCTTCGTAAAATTTCTAGCGGAAGATTCCGCCTGAAAGCATACGTGCTTTCAGGCGGAAAGCATACCTGTTTCTCCTTAGCATACCTTCATTTGAAAAAGACTTTACTTTGAAGGACATGATTTTTCAAATCGTACCAGGAATTTCTTTCCAGACCCCCTACCCTCTCAGTGGATAGTCGCTCCTGTGCAAATTCTTCCTTAGAGAATTTATCCAGCAGAAAAGTCGCCCATGGAGAATTTCTCTCATGGAAAATCCCCAGCCCCCCCTCCCCACGAAAAAGTCATCTGGACAATTCCACACCCACTGAAAACTTCTCCCGGACAATTCCCCTTGAACATCTCCACATGCAAAATTGAGTCGGAAAAGAGAAAGTAAGACAAAAAGAATTTAGTATAGGAATTCTGTCAAATTCCCCCGATGTAAAATTGCCCCTGGAATGTTCACCCCCGAAATAACTTCCGTCCCCACGGAAAATTCTTCCAGTGGAAACCCATACTCAGAAGAAACTCCCCCCACCAAAATAAAAATATCTTTGTACTTTTCAATAAGAAGTGCTATACGTAAAACATGGTAAAATTTCCTAACTTACAGCCCTGTCCCCAGGGGCTGTGTGGGGTCATGTCATTCCCAGCGGCATAGTTATTGGAACTTTCAACTAGCCTGAACAGCATGGCTATCTCAAACTTTTGATTGGGAGCAAAGGGGAGTGAGTGGGCGGCTAGTTGCCTTCCAATCTTTGTGGTTACTTGAAAAGGGCACTAGAATTTTTAATTCCATTCGAATGAGCCCTCTCCCAGTCTCCTAGGACCATTGGTTTGTTTTGATCACCCCTGGAGGAAACAAAAAAATAAACACGCATCTGTGATCTTTACTCTGGCCAAAAAAAAAAAAAAAAAAAGTTTTTTTGCAGTTGAGAGCTTGAAAACCTCTCCAGTAGTTTTCTCTGAGACGCTCAACCTGATGGTGCCACTTTCATTATGATTCCTTGACTTTTTGTGGTTGTTTCCCCCCTTTTTCGAAAATCAGGCAATTTTTCTTCAGCTCATAGCTTCTGATGGGCAATACTTAACTTAATGAATCTTGAATATATTCGGTATCATAGGCAGCGCAGTAGCGCTGCCTAAGTTAAGAACGATGTTGGCACATTCCATTGTTTTATTATTATTATTATTATTTTTTGTTCTAGACCAGGGCACTTTGTATAGAAGAAGTTGTCGTAGAAACTTCGAAAAGGCCCCATTCGATTGGAAATTGAAGGGGCTAGTCGGAAATGATTGAAGGGCAACCAATCCGCCTCCCATGCCCATAATTTCCCCCAACACATCAAATCAAAATTTTGATATTGCCATTATGTTCAGTGTAGTTGAAGGGTCCGAAAATTATGTCTTTGAGGATGACTCCCCCCCCCACTGCCCTCAGGTCATGCGTTGTGAATTTTGCCCTGGGGGTATATAAGGTTTTTTTTTAGAAAGGGTGGCCATATAAGCTTCGGAAGGATTTATTGGACTGGTAATCAGAAGTTCTAGCACCCATTTTAAGAGTCACAGCGATTGGAGGGCAGCTACCCCCTTCCCCCGCACACATGTCGTATTGTCTTGAAATGCATCCAATTGGAATTTTGAGAGAGTAATTTTAATCAAAATAGTCCAAAGGTCATATAACAAGGCTTTTGGGGTTGAAACCAACACCCAGAGCCTAGGGGCAAGGGTTGTAAGTTGTGCCCCGGGAACATTTAAGGTGTTCAAGGAGGCACACTTGTGCCTCTTTAAAGAGGCGACCCACCACAATGTTAAGCGATTTCCAGTCCTAGCGGTCGCAGAGAGACGGCGGTAATTGCATTTTATAGCCTAAGCTCAAACTAAGAAACATGCAAAATTTCACCCCACTCCGACTTTATCTTCATGGAGGAAAGTGGGCCGGAAGTTTCGACCCTCTCACCACAGCCCCCCGTTAATGTTTAGTGGATGTTTTAATGTTTTAATGTTAATGAAATTTAGAGGATAAGCTTTCCTAGGGCCTGGGAGCTTATCCTCAAAATTTCAGCTCAATCCGATCACTCCTTCCCTGTTTGCAAAAAACCAAATGTAGCCACTTAATGTTCATCAAATTATTTTTTTTGTATCTGACACGTCTACGGGCCACAGTTGGCAACGGATCCGGGTGAATGAGGACTCATTCGAAGCGGAATTCGACCTGTTAGGGCCATTTGATATTTTCAGACCGAAAAAATTATCCCCCGAATTTACATTTACGAAAAACCTCGTTTTCATGTTAATTTAGGCATGCCGCCGAAAAACTTAAAACGAACAGAAATTATTCCGTATATGAAAGGGCTGTCCCCTCCTCAACGCCTCGCTCTTTACACTAAAGTTTGACTTTCTCACAACTCTATTTCTGTTAAACAATAAAAAACTTTAGCGTAAAGAGCGAGGCGTTGAGGAGGGGACAGCCCTTTCATATACGGAATAATTTCTGTTCGTTTTAAGTTTTTATGTCGCTCCTTACTTTCAGTTTAAAAAACTTGTTTTTTTTTGTTTAAAGACTGCAAAAGCGAGGGGTTGGGGGGGCGGCAGCCCCCCAACTGTACCTTCAATCCCTGTACGTTTTAAGGTTCGAACTTGTGACTCAGCCTCTTTAACTCTTTAGAAAACGTAGTTTTTTTCAAATAATTTGTGGAAGGGATGCTTGTATAAATTTCAGAGGCATCTCATTTGATTGAAAATTGGAAGTTCTAGTTCACTTTTAAGAGTCAAGAGTGACTGAGGGTGACTAATGCCCCCCCCCCCCAGATTACCTCTTTTCACCAAGTGTATCTGATTGAAATTGTGAGAAAGCCGTTTTGTTCAAAATAGTCCAAAGAACATATAACAATCGTCGCCTGAAAGCGGTTTTGCCGAATCTGTTTTTCCAAAAACGGGAGAAAAACGAGTTTGAAAATTTTGACATTTGTATCTCAGAATCGGCAATAGCTAGAGCGTTGATTTTTGTTTCAAAATTAAGAAGAAAAATCGCTTATATCGTTGTGCTTATTTTTATTGGTCTAAGGTGAGCCTTTCCTGAGATAAAACGGAATGAATATCATTTTCGGCAAAACCGCCTGAAAATGTCGGAACATAGGTAAGATATGGCAAAACGGAATCGGCTCAGCATGAATTAGAAATGCGACTTTTGGCAAAACATATTTCATCTGATAGACAAATTTTAATTTCGACAATTAACTGAGAGTTTTATAATAAAATGTAGCAGAAGATCAGTGGGAGGTCTCAGTTAGCAAGAAGCTTCTTGGAATTTCTCGTTTTAACCTTTAGAGTATTAATGGCAGAGGCTGCTTTGGGACACGCTGTGATTTCAGCTGAAGTACTATGTACCTCAGCTCTGTTACAACTTCTATTATGACTTTTCATATATGCCACATCTAGTGCTGGCATGAAACGGTAAAGCGATTCTACGTATTTTATTTTTGCGGTTGGCCACTCAACTACTGTACTTGAAAGTACAGGAGGCAGCAACCTTTCCACAAAAATCACTGCTGACACATTGGGCAATGGTTTCCCTGGGCTAGCCTATGGTGCAATCAGCGCTACAGAAGCAGTAGTATCCGCTAACGAAGTTTTGTAGTCCTTGCATAGTCTGTATAATCACCCTTTTGCATAGTCCTTGCTTAAACTGTAGTAACTTCACCTTTGAAAATGGCACTAAGCTATAGTTATAGCATTTGGACGTTTTGGCGTAATCAAAAAACTTCTGTTTGGTCATTGGAATAATGACAAACGGGTCACGGGGCCGAACAATCAAAAGCTTTTTTGTCAAGTCTAGTAGCAAAAAGACTTCCTTGTGCTTCAAAGACATCTCAATGACGCTGTGAACAGCATCGACCTCCTGAATTGTGGAGTGGCCAGGCTAAGAATACTTCATCTTTATACTCTGAACGTGTAAATGGTTCTTCTGGATGTCTTGCATCATGTAGCTCATTATTTGATTACGATTTTGAGGCACACATAAATCTGACCATGTAACCAACTTTCTGATGTCAGGATAGGTAGTAAAAACCTTATCAAGGATAGCACGAAGACCACTGGCAATATCATTTCCACTTCTACCAGCAAGACATTCTGACCACAAACAACAATAAACTTTCTTGATTAGCTATCCTGTCTGTCTGCGAAAGGTAAGAATAGCAATTAAGTTAAAGCAAGTGATCTTTCTTTTGTAAAAAAAGGACGAAATATCCCTTTTTGGCAAAGAAAAAACGTTTTCAATATGAAAAAACAATACGGGGTCATCCAAAGCCCTTTCCTTATCTCTTTCTTTTTTGCTTTCTAGTTTTCCTTTCAAATGTTTTTCATGAGAGGTTTTGAGCTCCTCAGATAATTCAGTACCATTTTGTTCAGCCACTTTTTTTTCTTCAAAAAAATCGCATCTGCCAGTTTAGGCACATGAAATGCAAGATTAAATTCATAATTGAAAATTTTTCTGTACATGTGCTCCTTCAGTGCCAACTTACCATCTTCCACACACCTACTTTCATGCAATGAATTCAATTGGCTTATATTGATGGTAAGTTTGAGGAAACTTCTGTTGGTTTTGGCACGACAATAATAAGATTCAATGGTTTGGAAGCTTTCAATGTGCTTTCTTATGTATGCGAGATCCTCTTCTTTACTTTTATTCACAGGATTCTGTGGTACACTAACAGGAGGTACTTCACCACTTGATAACTTATGGGCATAATGTATCCGCTTATCATCGATGTCTAGGGTAGCAAAATAAAATCCTTTGCAGACCTCCACAGTTTTCTTATGAACTGACAGGTAATAGTGGAATGTATGCTTCCACCGAGTTTCTCTTTTTTTGTTCCTTTTTTTAGGTAAAGATTTTGTTGTTTTCAAATATTACATCCTTTTGGAATCTTTTGACAATGCCCAAAAGTTTTTAAACACAATTTGACGATCAGTCTCCGAGAAATGTTCAAAACATCTGAAAGGACACGAATGAGGGTAATTAAAGGGTTTCGCTTCCTTCTCCTTTCCATGTACTTTTTTGGTAGCAGGGTTCAGATAAACATTTCCAGAGTTTACTGCATTCTTTATCTGATTTTTCACCCACTTTTCCTTGTTATTTAACCTCTTTCTGACTTTTTTGGATGCATTATTTCTCGTTTCTGTACCATCATATCCTTCTGTGGTTGGAGAAATGCTAGTAAAAGCTGTTTCACTAATTTCTCTGGTAGCCTCTGGTTCACTTTCTGTTCTATTACTTGTCCGAGTAGTAGGAGAGCTGGACTGGCCAGCATCTTCGCAGAGTGCAGTACTTTCGACTTCTGATGAAGATCCCTTAGTGGGTGGAGATTCTGGATCACTTTCCACTTGCGAGAAATACGTCGGGTCAGAATCTTCATCTGAAGACAAATCTTCGGGGCTAAAAAAGAAAGCTTTATGTTCACCCATGTTACTGGAACATTTTCTAAGAATGATTTTAGTGACACAAACTAGTTCCGCACCCTTTCATTAGCCTACACACAGACAGGTCAAAGAGCCACCACCTCATCTGTTTCCTTGACTGAAATCTTTGACCCAGCTTTTTCTGCCAGTCTCGAACACTAATGTGTTTCCTACTTGGGGAGCTAGTCCTGATTCAGCTGGCAAACATCTTCCTAAATGGGATGTTCATGTCAATATTGCATTCATGTGTCTTCCTAACTCTGATGAACACCCCAGATAGGCACTGTGATCCAAAATGCATTAAACCATGATAGGGGTTTGTGACTTCTTTTTTTATACTGGTTTACCTCAGGAAATTGTTATTGCAAGTGACTCTCTAAAGTTTTGTTTAACCAAAAGCATGATAAAAAATTAAGTTATATTTTCTATTCAATCTTATTTTTAGGGAGCTACTTGCAATAACAGTTTCCTGTGGAAAACCAGCATAAAAAATAAGCCTTTAACCCATGCCTAGGTTTAATACATTTAGGATCACAGTGGCTATCTGGGGTGTTCATCAGAGTTAGGAAGACACATGAATGCAATATTGACATGAACATCCCATTCAGGAAAATGTTTGCCAGCTGAATCAGGACTAGCTCCCCAAGTAGGAAACAGATTAGTGTTATAGACTGTTTTCTGTCCATGAACCTTCATTAGCACCTCCTTTAGAACTGTAGAAGCAAACTCCAATTAATGCTGCTATACATACTTCTGTCTCAAAATATCTAATTCTTACCTGTCAGTTTCAAAATATCTGGGGAAATCGACATTTTCAATCTCTTGGGCCTCATAATTATATCTTCTTCTTCTTCTATTTAACAGCAGGCGGGCTTTTCAGTAACACAATTTAGCCCTTTTCCTTTTGCTTCACTCTGTGGGCTACAGAGCTACTGGCTTGATTGCCTCATATTTATTATATAAATTCAGATATCATTCAGCAGATCTTTCGACTCTAGGAGTTCAAATATAAGATGATAGATGTCGATTTCTATGCTCTATGTGCAGGTATAGTTGGCTAGGCTCTTGGCTGATAGTGGGATTTTGTGCTGTTTAAAGTATTTTAACAGTTTAGAAAGCAAGGTATATTGTGCAGACGTCAGCATATTACATTCAAATAGGCAATGGTCAAATGTTTCATTATTCATATTACAATGCCTGCAAAGAGGGGACAGGGGAATTGAACCACTTGAATTAGAAAGCTTATATTATTATTATTATTATTATTTATTTTTAACCCACACTATACAGAGGTACAATACGTGGAGTATCACGAGGAAAAACACAAAAAATGCGACACAAGACAATATATAAATCAAAAATTACCAAATTACAGTGTAACACATAATAATTTAAAAGAAACGAGAGCAAAAAAAAATAATAACGTGAAAGGAGGGGGAAAAGAGGAAAAAAAAAAAAAAAAAAAAAAAAAAAAAAAAAAAAAAAAAACTTAAAACTTGCAGAATCTAATAAGCAGGCATTAATATTATCATTATTGGATTTTTACTCACTCTTTACAAATCTAAATTTGACAATGACCAATCAGAGAAAAACAACTAAAAAATTAAAAGAAAAAAAAAAAAAACTTACGATTGAAAAAACCTGATAAGGTGATGGTGCGGAGAAAAGCGGATGCAAGCAGGATTTGAAAGTTTTCTTTGTAATGCTTCCAGTTTTTCAGTAATATTGGGAAAAGAAAATTTATTAATAATTACCCAGTTTTTGGTCCAAGGTGGAAGAAACAAAAAAAATTTATAAAATCTAAAATAATTTATCCGGATTCTTTTTAACTCATTTTTCTTCAGAAGGGGAAAAATTCAAGAAGCAAAAAGAATTGAATGGTCACAAAAAGTTGAATAGAGCTTGGCTAACGCGAGTTTATTATATTTACCTCTATTGGCAACAATCTTAGTATATCCTAATTTAATTTTCATATTAATATCTGAGACTGTGCGCTGGCGCAAGCTCGGAAGACTATTAGTAATAGAAATACCAAGCCATCGAAGAGAATCTACGAGAGGGATAGTAAAGCCACTACAGCGAAGGGAAGTACTAGAAATATTATTAAAAGAAAGAAATTTACATATATCTACATGAAGAGAAAGGCCTATGTCTGAAAAAGAAGTAGCAACACGAGAAACCATGTTAGATAAACCAGTTTAAGTACGGATTATAAGAAGCAGATCATCAGCGTAAGCCAGGTAGGAAACATCAGAAAAACAAGAGAGATAGTTAGCCGAAATCTTTGCCAGAACACCTGAAATACACAAATTAAAAAGGGTTGGCGATAAAACTCCACCTTGCCTTAAACCTCTTTTCAATTTAATATTAGATGCAGGCACAGATTTCAGCCGAAGAAAAGAATTAGAGTATCAGTACCGAAGAAGCAAAATAACCGACAGATTGGCACCGTAACCACGAAGAGCAGAGAAAAGCTGACTATGACATACACTATCAAAAGCTTTAGATAGATCTAAAGTACAAAGATATATACTCCTTCCCTTAGAAGAATTTTCAAGGAGCAAAGAAGATAATACACGATGTGCGTGTTGACAACCTACTCCGGTCTTAAATCCAAACTGGTTATCTCTCTCAAGCATATTATTAGTCACAAAAGGTAGTAAAACATGCTCAAGAACTTTACTAAAAGTGCAAGAGACAGAAATAGGTCGGTAAGAAGAGCAAATAAAAGGAGAATTCCCCTTCTTTAAAATTGAAGAGACAGTACCACACAAAAAACTCTTCGGTACACTAGAAGTACAAATACACATCTGGAGAAGTAGGTGTATATGGTTAATAAGGGGGAGCAATCTAATAAAAGGTGAAATCTAGATATACCATCATTATCAACATTATCTGATTTAAGTTTCTTAATTGCTTCAATTACAGATGAAAGAGAAATAGGAACACAGAGACGCTGAGATAGAGGGGTACTAAAAATAGCAGAAAGAGAATGAGAATACAAAGAATGCACACGGTAATTAACATTAGAAAAAATAGACGAGTAATGGTCATGCCTAGCAGATGCAGAAAGACAATCACTATTTGGTACATCACTTCTAATCGACTCAGAATTAATAACTTTTCGCCATTCTCTCTTTGACACTGGAAAATCCATACCACGATAACGCATAGACTTAAGATATTTTTTATATTCCCTGCGGATCTTACGCTTAAGGTCAGAAACAATGCCACAGGACGGTCTATCACATTCATTCAAAACTTTTAACCAAAACTTAGCTTTATTTTTCAAAGTTTTTAAATTAGGATCTAAAGACAAAATAGGCTTTTGTGTACCACGTCTAACACGTTGCAGCGGCACTGCAAATGCCTCGGCATCTTTTAAACATTTAATTATTTGATTATAATAGCAATCCAGGTCCTTTTTGCAATTCCCGTGTATAGAGCTCTGAAGCAGATGATAGGGAACTCGTATAGCAGACAGCAGCCTTGTTAGTGTAAACGTATAAAGAGGAACATCAGCTTTCTTCCAATTACTTTTTTCAAACCATTTTGAAGACTGGGGTACTTTGCAGAAACTAGCAGGGTTTAAATTCAGCGTAAGAGTAAGTGAGATAGGGAGATGGTCTAAGTTTTGTTCTTCAGCATGTACAAACACTATTGATGTAATAATACTAGGTGAACAAATAATGTGATCAATATTGCTCTTGCTGCCTGAATGGTGAATATAAGAATACGGATGAGTTTTGGGAATAATATGATAAGATGGAAGGCAATCCAACAACAAATCACGTTTCATTGATGAGTTATTTATATCCGCATTGAGGTCACCAATGATCATATAATCAAGAGAAAAAGAAATAATTTTTCCCACTAGAAACTTCAACGTGTTACAGGCTTTAGAAAATCTAGCCATCGATCTAGAGGAACGGTCATCATAAGGCAGATAAGAATTAAGGAAAACTACAGTGCCAATACGAACAGCGAAAAAAAACTTATCTGAGTAAAAAATCACCGGCGAAACCAAATTAGGATTGTGCTTAAAACACAAGCTAGTCCGCCGGATGGCCGGCCTCTTGTGGCTCTGGCAGTTGTAAAAAACACATCATGGTGAAGGCTACGACGCAAAACGTTTATGCTAGAGTCTGTAAGAAGATGCTCCTGTAAACAAACCAAATCAAAATCATAGTAGAGCTCATCAATAACGAAATCCTTATCCTTTGTACCATTAATATTAAACGATATTATTGAAAACTCCAAAGTCATTGCAAAAAGTGGGGGCGCGACATTAGTTCCTTAGATATAGGGCAAGACAAGCTATAAGAAGTATGATTTTTACCACAGTTAGCACACTTGGGATCAGCACTACAAGGACTATCCTTAGTAGAAATATGAGGCCCAGCACATCTGGCACATTTCGGGACATTGCTGGTGCAAGCACTTTGAACGTGATCGTATGATTGGCATTTGAAGCAGCATTTAGGTATTTCTTTAAATACGTGAATTCGAAAAAATTCATATCCCACTTTAATTCTTTCTTTGAAATAAGCGGACTGAGTGAAGGAGTCTTCAAATTCCAGCTTGACTGACATAGTCTGGCCCAGTCGATTTGCATTTATTATACCCTGCAGTCTTTTAATAACTGAAAGGTCAACATCGACTGGGAAACCTCTGAGAATCCCAAAAAAGCGCTTGGATCGTACTTTAACTGTTGCTCCGGTAATGAAGTTCTGAACTGGTGTACAAAAATCTTCAGTTGCAGATTTATCAATATTGACATACCATCTGTCATTAACAGGTTTCACACTACAAACTAATTCATGCCCAGCTATTTGATCGAGAACAGATTTGCGTTTAATCGGATCAGACAAATCTGAAGGCACTTTAGAAACAATAACTGTCGTATGAGTGTCAATTGCTGGGGTAGGTTTCGGAAGTTGAGGAAAATTCAACTGATAATTGTCAAATTTCCCTGACATTTCAACAACCACTTGTTGTAGCTCATTAAACTTAGAGAGTAAAGAAGTATAAGCATTTGCAGGGAGACATGGCACCTCTGTAGGTCGCTTTATCACAAACGTAGGTGCAAAAGTGTCACTACTGTCAAGAGATCTTAACAGAGAAATAATGTCACTAAAATGATTAGAAAGTGCATTGTTCCCCTAACGTACTGGGCAATGCGATTCAGGTGCACTTATTTGCCACAGTAAACTTATAGCTTCTTCGACTATATTCACGTCAAAAAATTCCATATCATGTCTTTTTATAATATCCTCCTCAATTCCGCTTAGTAAATTGCTTTGAATAAAATTCAGAACTGCAGAATATACAAGCTCAGGCGTTTCGTCGGAGCTTTTCATGGCTTTTACACTCACCAAAAATTAAAAAGTTTCAATATTGATTCAGGAAAATATACTGAGTTAATAAATATCGAAATATAGGTGAAACTAAAAACAGAATAAATTCCATTTTATAATCCTCTTAAAGTTAATCCTCTTAACTCAGGTCATCAACTAATTTGGAATAAATTATGACCTCACCAAAATAAATCCAGACAGGAATAATATCCAATTCAATTTTGATGTTACCTCACTGAACTCTGAAACGAATATGCAAGGAAATTTAGTCCATTTGTTCCAGAACGAATTCTGTGATAAATTTTAGAAAGATACTTATTGGAAAAGGGGGAAAGGATAGTATTAATCTTATTAAAATTAATATCTGATAGCCTCCATCGGTAAATATCTCTAATTGGGATTGGTCTCCCACTTGACTGGTCAATATTTATAGCATTTTTTGCTATTTCATCAACCTGATGATTACAACTTATGCCAGAGTGTCTAGGAATGTACTGAAAGTAAGTTTTTATACCATTTGAAGCAAGATTATCAATAATACTGAGACAATGATAAGTGTCAATGTCCAACTTATATTGAGGAGCTGAGGCCAGCAACTCAAGGCTTGATAAAGAGTCAGAATAGATGATAATATTATTCGAATTTTCAATCAAAGATATCTTGTTCATCAAGATAAGAAAGATCGTCTTCTTCTTATCCAAGGTCGTGTTCAGCAAATCAGCAACTCACGACAAAACAGACCATGCTATAATCCCGTATGCGATTTGGTAAAACCACTTTAAATAAATAAAAAAATATGTAATTTGGCAAAGGAGAACTGCAAAATAAAGGCAGTTAGAGACGTCTCACAGCAATGTCAATTAGACCATTCGAAAGGAGATTTTTTTTTACACAAGATGGCGTTTGTAACTCAGTTTCGCCAAAATTGTTATTTTCGGCAAAACCGCTTTCAGGTGACGCAATGCCTCTATGGTTGGCACGACCTCCAGAGCCCCGGGGCAAGGGTATATACTGGGGGTATATAAGGTTTTTATGGAATGGCTGGTTGTAAAAACATCAGCTAGGGCTCATCTGTTTTGGAATTGGAAGTTCAAGGGCCCTTTTTAAGAGTTAAAAGGGATTTGAGAGCAACCAGCCCCTTACCATAACTACCACGCTTTTCATGAAACGCATCTGATTGAAATTGTGAGATATCCATTTTAAAACAAAATAGTTCAAAGAATATATACCAGTGCCTCTAGGGATGTTACAACCCCCCAGAGCCCTGAGGCAGGGGCTGTATGTTTTACCTTGGGGCATGTAAGGTTTTTGTGGGATAGTTGTATAAACTTTAGAGGTATCCCGTTTGGTTCAAAATTAGAGGTATCCGCCCGCTTTGACTACCCCTCTTTTTAGCAAACGCATCTGTTTGAATATTGTGAGAAAGCTATTTTGTTCAAAATAGTCCAAGGAACATATAAGTCTGCCTCTAGAGTTGGTACAACCCCAGAGCCCTGGGGCAAGGGTTATAAGTTATACCTTGGGGGCATATAAGATTTTTATGGAACAGCTGGTCTTGAAAACTTCCACTGGGGCTCATTTCTTTTGAAATCGGAAGTTATAGTGCCCTTTTTAAGAGTCAAAATGATTTGAAAGCAGCCAGCCCCTTACCCTCTACGCTCATCATTTCTCCAAACGTATCCCATTAAAATTTTGAGATATTAATTTTATTCAGCGCAGTTGAAGAGTCCGAAAATTATGTCTTTGAGGATAACAACCGCCCTACTGCCCTCAGGGCAAGGGTTGTAAGCTATGCCCTGGGGGCATATGATGTTTTTGTAGAAAGGGTGGTCGTATATACTTCAGAGGGGTCTCATTGGAAAGATAATCAGAAATTTTAGTGCCCTTTTTAATAATCGAAGTGATTCGAGGGCATCTTCCCCCCCCCCGGCCTGTTTTTCAAAAAGAAATTTTTGTGTTTTTCCAGAGAAATTTTGGTATAACTATTTTATTCAAAATAGCCCAAAGATCATATATAAGGCTTTTGGGGGTGTCACAAACCACCAGAACCTGGGGGCAAGGGTTATGAGTTATGCTCCAGGGGTATTTAAGTTTTTTTTGGAAGTGATGGTTTTATAAGCTTCAGAGGTGGCTCATTTGCTTGAAATTTGGAAGTTCTAGTTCCCCTTTAAGAGTCAAACGTGACGTAGGTCAACCAGCCCACCCCCTAACTATCCCCTCTCTTCATGAAATGCGTCTGATTGAAATTGTGAAATATCAATTTTAAAACAAAATAGTCCAACGAGTATATAAAAGTGCCTCTAGGGTTGACACAACCCCCAGAGCCCGGCAAGGGTTGTATGTTTTGCCCTCGGGGCATATAAGGTTTTTGTGGAATGGATGGTTGTATAGACTTTAGATGTATCTCATTTGGTTGAAAATTGGAAGCTCTAGCTCCCTTTTGAGATTTAAAGTGATGGAGGGCAGCTACCCCCCTCCCCACATGTTGTGTTTTCCCGAAATGGAGACAATAGAAATTTTGAAAAACTATTTTATTCAAAATAGGCCAAAGATCATATAATAAGGCTTTTGAGGCTGTATCAAACCACCATAGCATAGGGGCAAGGGTTGTGAGCTATGCCCCGGTGAGATTTAAGTTTTTTTTGGAAGGGATGGTTTTATAAACTTTAGAGGTGGCTCATTTGTTTGAAAATTGGAAGTTCTAGTTCCTCTTTAAGAGTCAAAAGTGATGGAGGTAAAACAGCCCCTATAACTAACCCTCTTTTCATGAAACATATCTGATTGAAATTGTAAGATATCCATTTTAAAACAAAATAGTCCAAAGAATATATAGAAATGCCGCCCACAGCCCTGAGGCAAGGTTTGCAAGTTATGCCCTGGGAGCATGTAAGGTTTTATGGAATGGGTTATCGTGTAAACTTCAGATGGGGTTCATTGCATTTGAAACTGGAAGTTAAAGTGCCTTTTTTAAGAGTCAAAACTGATTTGACAACAACCAGCCCCCCCCCCCAAATCGGCTATCATTTCTGAAAAACAAGCATCCAAAAATTGTTTTGAGACATCAATTTTTTTAGCCTTGTTGAAAGGCTCAGTAATTATGTGTTTGTAGATTGTGTTTTGGGATGAGTCTAAAGGCCTCAGGGGCTGTATGTAAAGTAATTTTCTTATTGTTCACATATATTTAATTAAAAAAAACTTTAAATAAGTTTTTCAAAGAAAAGTAAAGGCCATTTTAAACTTAAGCTCAGCAGATACAAATACCTGTTAATATTCAAACTCAAAACAACCAGAAGTTGCAATAAAAAAAAGAATAAAACCCAAAACGAACCAAAATTAATCAAACAATCACAGCCAAAAATATACAACAAGTAACAATATAAATGAATAGATAGGTCTTAAAGCAAGTAATACATCGATTGATTATGAAAATCACGCATAATACGAAAAAAAATATCTTGCTATTTAAGCAGAAATGAAACCTAAAACAAACAGAAATGAAATAAAAAATCAATGCAAACAAAAATACAACAGTTGTTGATTTAAATGAATAAATAAATCTTAAAACGAGTGAAACTTAAATTGAATATGCAAATCAAACTTGAAACGAACAAAAATCACTACAAACAAGAATCTGGGTATCGCCTCCTTCTCTCACTGTAAAAGTCTAAAACCTACTGCGTCATTGGCGCTTTACTGAAACCAATTTTATTGCAAATATTTTCTTTTGTACTTGATATTGAAAATAAACATTAAAATTATAGTAAAATTTTGAACTGATGAGCTTTCAGCCTTTAATATCATTATTCATCAAATATTCAGTTTAATTTATAAGTTCTTTCTAAAGCTGTTCAAGACGAATATAGTTTCACTACAAACAAGAGTTTGGATACTGTCCCCTTCCTTAACTGTAAATAAAAACCAAAAGCCTACCTCGTCATTGGCGCTTCACTTAAAACGAATTATATTACAAATATTTTCTTTTCCAGTTCTTACAGCATTGAAAATAAAAATAAAATTAGAGTGAAACAAATTCTTAAACTGATGGATCTTTCAACCACTAATATCATTATACATCAAATGTTCAATTTCATGTTGTTTATACTTACCAAGACTGTTCATAACGCATTTGGTTTTCAGTAAAGCGCCAATGACGCAGTAGGTTTTAGACTTTTACAGTGAGACAAGAAGGCAATACCCACACTCTTGTTTGTAGTGATTTTTGTTCGTTTCAAGCTTGATTTGCATATTCAATTTAAGTTTCACTAGTTTTAAGATTTATTTATTAATTTACATTAATATCTATTGTATGTTTTTTTGAATTGATTGTTTATTTAATTTCTGTTCGTTTTAAGTTTCATTTATACTTCAATAGCAAAATATTTTTTTTCGTTTTAAGCTTGATTTTCATATTCAATCTAAGCATTACTCGCTTTAAGATCTATTTATTCATTTATATTATTATTTGTTGTATGTTTTTTGCTATTATTGTTTATTTAATTTCTGTTTGTTTTGGGTTTCATTTATTCTTTAATATTAATTTCTGGTCGTTTTGAGTTTGAATTTTAAAAGGTATTTTTATCTTCTTATCTTAAGTTTAAAATTGGCTTCACTTTTTATTAAAAACTTATTTTCCGGAAAGTTTTTTTTTTCAATTAATTTTTGTTCGTTTTTGATTGCAAAAAGTTTCAAGTTTTTAAAAATTCGTTATTTCAAAATCAAAGTTAAAACAAAAAAAAATCAAATCTTCATCAAAGTATCAAAACTGGTATCAAAGTAATGATAAAAAAGTGAAAATATTTTGCCCCCTTTGAAATGAGTCCTCTTTGAAGTTTATACGACGACCCCTTCTATATGAAGTGCGTCTGGGAAAAAAAATAAATGGAGTGTGGGGGAGGCTAGCTGCCCTTCGATCACTTTTTACCCTTAAAAAGTGAACTACAAATTTCAATTTCCAATCAAATGAGCCTTCTATGAAGTTTTTGCGAGCATCCCTTCCATAAAAACAATATAAGCCCCCAGAGTATTACTTACAACGCCTACCCGTGGGCCCTGGGGGGTTGTGTCGACACCGGAGTTTTTGTTATCTGAACTTTGAACAATTTTTAACAAAATGTCTATCTCAAAATTTTTATCTGATACAATTAGGACTAGGAGGGAGGGGGGGGGGGCTTGTTGTTCTCCAATCTCTTTTGATTCTTAAAAAATGAACGAGAACTTTCAATTTACAATCAAATGAACCCTCTCCGAAGTATATACGAGCCTCCCTTTCATAAAAACCATATATGCCCCCAGAGTATTACTTACAACGCCTTCCTCCGGGCCCTGGGGGGTTGCGTTGACACAGGAGTTTTTTTATCTGATCATTGAATTAATTTTGAATGAAATGGCTATTTTAAAAATTTTATTAGATTTGCTTGAGTAAAAAAGGATGTGTGTGTGTGTGTGTGGGGGGGGGGGCTGGTTGCCCTCATTTATCTTTTGACTCTTAAAATGTGAACTAGAACTTTCAATTTCCAATCAAATTAGCCCTCTCTGAAGTTTATACGAGCATCCCTTTCATAAGAACCATACACGCCCCCAGGAAAAGAAATACAACGCCTACTCACAGAGCCCTGGGGGGTTGTGTTGACACCGGAGTTTTTGTTATCTAATTTTTGAACAATGTTTAAAAAACTGGCTATCTCAGAATTGGTAGCGGATGGGTTTGGGGAAAAAGAGCGTGAGGGGGGGGGAGTTGAAGTTCATGCGAGAATCCATTTCTTAAGAACCATACATGCCCTTTGGGCATAACTTAGAACGCATTCTCCTGGGCTCTGGGGAGTTGTATTGACACCGGAGTTTTTCTTATCCGACCTTTGAACTTTTTTTTTTTTTTTTTTTTTTTTTTTTTTTTTTTTAACAAAATGCCTATCTCAAAATTTTCATCAGATGGGTTTGGAAAAAGAAGGCGAGGGGGGGGGGGGTTAGTTGCCCTGGGATCTCATTTGACTATTAAAAACTGAATTCGAACTTTCAATTTCCAATCAAATGAGCCCTCCCTGAAGTTTATGCGAGTACCCCTTTCATAAGAACCATATCTGCCCCAGGGCATAGCTTACAGCACCTGCCCCGGGCCCTGGGGGGTTGTGTTGACACCTGAGTTTTTGTTATCTGACTTTTGAACAATTTTTAACTTAATGACTATCTCAAAATTTTTATCGGATGCATTCGGGAAAAAAGGGATGTGGGGGGGGGGGGGTTGTCCTCCAATCTCTTTTGACTCTCAAAAACTGAACTAGAAATTTCAATTTCCAACAAAATCAGCCCTGTCTGAAGTTTTTATGAGCATCCTCTCCATAAGAACCATATATTCCCCAGGGCATAACTTACAACGCCTGTCTTCGGGCCCTAGGGGGCTGGGTCGACCCCAGAGTTTTCGTGATATGGTCTTAGAAGTATTTTTTAAAAATGGCTATCTCAAAGTTCTTATAGGATGGGTTTGAGAAAAAAGGGCGTGGCGGGGGGGGGGGGCTATGTGCCCTCCAACCCCTTTTGACTCTTAAAAAGTGAACTAGAACTATCAACTTCCAATCAAATGAGCCCTCTTCTAAGTTTATAAGAGCATCCCTTCCATAAGAACCATATATGACCCCAGGGCATAACTTACAACACCTGCTCCCGGGCCCTGGGGGGTTGTGTTGACACCGGACTTTTTGGTATATGATCTTTGAACTATTTTTAACAAAATAGCCATCTCAAAATTTTTATCGGATACATTTGGGAAAAAAGGACGTGGCGGGGGGGGGGGGGACTGGTTACCCTCCGATATCTTTTGACGCTTAAGAAGTGAACTAGAACTTTCAATTTTCTATAAAATTAGCCCTCTCTGAAGTTTATTTAAGCATTCCCTCCATAAGAACCATATATGCCCCCAGGGCAAAACTTATAACCCTTGCCCTGAAGACCTTAAGGGGCGGGTTGTCATGCTTAAAGATATAATTACCAGAACTTTCAACTACGTTGAACAAAATGGCTATCTCAAAATTTTGATTGGATGTGTTTGGGGAATTGGTGGGCGTGGAAGGGGTGTTCGTTGCCTTCCAATCACTATTGACCCTTAAAAAGGGCACCATAACTCTCGATTTCCAATTGAATGAGCTCCCTTTGACGTTTTTACGATGACTCCTTCCATATGAAGTGCCTCTGGGAAAATAAATAAACAAATAAATAAATAATAAACCTTTGGAACCTTATGGCCTTTACTATAGGTAACGCTATAGCGTTGCCTCTGATATATGTTATTAAGAAAAGGTATTCATGTTTGACTACTACTTTTCCAAAATACGAAGGCCATTAAGGCGAGTCTTTCAAAGAAGGCTGAGGGGAGCGTTGAACTAATTCAAAACATTTTATGTGTTTATGGGCTGTCAAAGGGACGTAACTGAGGAATGACTGAGTTTATTAATTTGGAATTTTCAGGAAATTATAAAGGAGACGATCATTTGACCAAAAGGCAATATTTGCGCGCTACTACTGCTACAACTACTGCTGCTTCTAAGCTTTCACAACTACTGCTACTACTACCACTACTATCACTAAAACTACTGCTTCTTTAGCGGGTACTACTAAGGCTGAAGATATTGAAATAAAGATCTGAGGAAACGTTGAGGGCAAACGTTGAACTAAGTCAAAGCAAATCATGTGCATACAGAATGCTTATACGGGCGTATTAACAATATTTTTAGAACGGATTATCGTATCAAGAGGGAACTTCAGGGGTATCATGAGTGGGATATTCAGTTTAACAAAAGGCAAAATGTGCAAGCTACTGCTTCTATTAATGCTGCTGTAGGCTAACTACTGTTACTATTAGTAATAATAGTACACTATTACTGCTACTACTCTTCCTCCTACTACTATACTACTACTACAATTAAGGCTAAGCGTTTGAAGTTGAAAATTTGACAGAATATTGACTTTGAACTAAATCCAAACACACTATGGGCATTTAGATTGTCTAAAGAGCATATCTTAGGCATTGATTTGTGTATTCGGCTGTTGAAGGGAATGTTGAAATAAACATAAAAAAAAACTGATGATATGTGCATACTACTTAGACCCCGGCGCCACGCCGATGAGGGAAGACCGGCGGCGGCGGGGCCAAAAACAGCGCGCCACGCCGCACCGCCGGTAAGATGTTGGCGGTACGCCACCGGTGCGATCAATGTTGACCGCAAACTTTAATGTTATCATCAGTCTTTCTCAAATCACAGCTTAAATTTACAACAGATTCGAGCCTATTCATGAGTTCAAAAATGCACAAGTCACTGGCTGGAACTGGTCTTCTTCGTTATTCATCAAGAGAAGTAGAAATCTGGTAGAAACGAAATGGCTGTGGCGTTTCAGAACCCTTGCATAATACGAGTAGTTGAAATATCTATTAGCTATGTATTCTTAACATAAATAATTATCAAAATTAGTAGTTTTTTTCATCGAGCATTACTGTATATAAACTTCAAATACCGTATCACAAAATTCGTCAGTTATCTGGGTAAAAACTTTGAATATAACTTTGAACTTAGAAGCTTAATTTTTTAATAATGCCCTTTGGCTATATCTGTTTTGTCACCTTTAAAACATTTGAAATGGGCGAATTGTATATTGATTGTTTTTTTTTTTTGCTATTTTAGATCCCTTAAAAGTATTCTTACGTTAAAAACAGGCTTTTAATTACAATTTAAAAAAAAAATACATTTTAAAGTTTTTTTTTGGCTTCTTATTTTAAATATTTAATGTAGGATAATGCTTAACTACTGCTTTTTTATCTCTTTTGGCTGCTCTTTTGGATATTATTAATTTTTTCTTTTAGGGATTCATTCCAAATTATAAACTGATAAATACCTAATATCAGTCAAATTATAAACTGCATCTAAAAGAAGTAAATTTATCAAATTGAAAAATACATGATGAACACATCACATGAGAACACTTCAATTACAATGACACAAAAAACACTTAATATTTTAATGGGTATGAAGAAAAGTGAATTGTCATATATTTTCGGAGGTAAAAAAAACAGAATTCATGTATTATAGGCTCAATTAAATTAAATATAGCGCCGACAGAAATGGTTCCTGGGAGAAGTTAACAGTCTTTTTATAGTTGGTTACTTTTAATCCACAAAAAAATGTTAGGACACTTAGTATCAGTTATTGAGTTTAAGCTTTGAAACCCAAATGCTCACAAGAATTACCAAATTTAAGAAAGTCGCAACAATAAGTCACCTGTGGTCAAAATGCTCAAAGACTCCTCTTTGATCCCCACCCAGACTCAAAGCTTCTGCTATGGTCATTTCCATGGAAATCTTCAAAGAGTTTCTTTTTAAAATAGCTTTCAAGCGTAGTTAGGCGTATTTATACATTTTTGCTTTTCTTCAAAGCTTTGAAAAAAGTGTCATAATATTCCAAATGTTACATTTGTGCATATTTTTGGTAATCATTTGTGGGGTGATCGAATTTTCTAAACCGCTTTCGTCACACCAATTCGTTTTAGTGTGAATCTACCTGGTACATATGAATGAATGTTTTCAAAGTAAACCCGTTTCATCAATAGGAAAAAAACGGATTGGACGCATATGTCCGTTTGCCTTTGGACGATAAAACCATGCAAGTGCTGTATCAAGTATAACTCACGAAAATCTTCTTAATTTTGTCAACTTTTCAACTTTTCGGCATCCCTGCTTTCAATAAAAAAAAAATCAAGGTACTATCACTTAAATATAATAACTCCCTATGCCCCCCTTCTGGATACCATCTTGATAAGATACCGTCTCTGCTTTAAATAAAAAATAAATAACTTATTGGCACCCCTGCTTTAAAAAAAATCGAGATATTATCATTTAAATATAATAGCTACCCCGCCCCCCCGCTGGATACCACCTTGATAGGATGCCGTTTCTGCTTTAAATTAAAAGAAAATCAACTTTTTGGGATCCCTTCTTTCAATAAATAAAATTTCGAGCTATTATCATTTAGATATAATACCTCCCTACCCCCCCTCTCTGGATACCACCTTGATAGGGTACCGCCTCAGCTTTCATTAGAAAAATAATTTACTTAATAAATAACTAGGTCTCTATACGGTTCAAACAAACACGCAAAATAACGTTAAACAGCTTAGTGTTCCATGGAAAAAATTGAGGGTATAAGTAAAGGGGTACAAAGACAACAACAAAAATGTCAAAATTATTTAGATATACCACAAATTATTGGAAAACTGAGTGTTAGATTCGCCATGTCATTCCATAAGATCCAAAGAATCGAATTAAAAGGGAGCACACACAAAAGCCAAATAAGACCAGTAGCCTATGAAAAATCGCAAAATACCCAAGACAATGAACAAGTCCTAATGGGGGGCCATGGGTCTATCAAAATATTTCAATGGTTTCCCAGGGAATTTGATATCATTTTCTTCTGTCTCCACTTTAAATAAAAAAAAATAATTATCTTTTGGCATCCCTGCTTTCAATAAAAAAATGAGGTATTATCATTTAAAAATGATAGCCCCCATCCCCCCCCCAATCGGCAATAATTTACAATTTATTTATGAATCATATTTTTGGGGTAACTTCCGGTTCAATCTTTAATTCCCCAACCTTGTTGGGGAATTAAAGTCTATAGTCTATAGCTAAATTTTGTCTCATCCGAAGGTTGTTTTTTTTTTGGGGGGGGGGGGGGGAGGGGGTAAAAATTTTACAGAAATAATATTTTATTTTATATCAGGCGTTCAATAATTGAGTATTAAACATTAAGAAAATATTATCTAAAAACAGCAAAACAAAATCTGCAAACTTACAATTCAGCTGTAGAAACAATCTGTCGGCTATCAATTTCAAAATCCAACAAAAGGCTGAAGCTGTATAGTAGTGAATGCGTTATTTAATTCTATTCAACTTGAAAATAAAATTCATGACTATGAATGATGTAAGAAATACCGATTGAGAAACTGTATTCGAAATTACCTCAACTCATTTCATAAAGACGATACTTTTTTGTCAACATATGAAGAATTGAGTATATTGCAATATTTGCAATAGAATATTGCATCTGTCTGGTTTTTATGCAAAGTAGCAAAAGAGACAAAAATTAATGAACAAGAGAGTAGTGAAGAATTATGGTATGCCAAGTAATATTTGGCAGGGAAAGTCACTGGTGATAAATCGCTAGGGGTGGCATCGTAATTGCGCGATTTTCGGGTATTCGGAGAACCAAACTTTTTTTTGGGGTGACGCATAGATTTTCGGGGAAATACCCTAAAATTCGAGGAGATTGCAAGCCCTGCTTGATTTCCAATCAGGAAAATCGAAATACTAAACCCCACGAGAAGGAAAAGCTCCGACTTTGCGGTTGACGCAATAAAGAATTGCCGCAAAAATTAATTTAAAGTCGACCGAACGCCGCCGCCACTGCCGGCGGCGGCGTGCCTACGGCGCGTCGGCGGCGTTCGACCGGGCCTCTCGTCGGCGGCGTTCGGTCGATCTGCCGGCGCGGTGCCGGGGTCTAATACTACTACTAATGCTACTATATCTATTGCTACTGCACAAGCTAAAGATATTAAGGTGAAGTTTTCAAGAAAAACTTAAGGAGATGTTGAACTAATTCAAAACGAACTAAGATCATGCAGATTGTGAAATGGGTGACAGAGCAACATCTTAATAATAGCTTACATTCTTAATACAAACCTTGGAGGAAAGGTTTCGGCGGATTTTGAACTAGACTCAAGAAACTACGTGAGTACTTTTAACACTACTTTTACAGTTACTGTAACTAATAACACTAAGGGCAATAAGTTGGAATATTTAGGGAAAGTTTAGGGGGAGTTTAATTAAACAAAAAAAGACTATATGCATGCCGGCATTAAAAGGGCATATAAAGAACATCGTAGGCAGCACTGCTCTATCATAAGTAGTAATATCGTTGATATTTTAAAAGGACTAATTTGATGGGAAATTAAAAGTTCTAGTGCCCTTCTGAAGAGTCAAAATTGATTGAAGGGCAATCAGCTTTCCAATTTTGTTTCCCTGAAAAAGATTACTAGCTTATTACTACTTCTACTACTGCTACTACTAACAACTCACCGCAGCACCAAACCACCTAAGGTCAACACAGCTACGCAAGCTCCTCCTCCATCCCAACCTATTCAATACCTCCCTTTTTACACCCTCCCAGGAAGTTCTCATTTCCGTTAAATCCTTCTTTACGACGTCCTCCAACCCCAGACGAGGACGACCTGCTTTTCGTTTAGCCCTAGACGTTTGGCCGAAAAGGACAATCTTTGTCAATCTGTCATCCCTCATCCACAGAATGTGCCCTAGCCACCTCAACCTTTCTTTCATTATATCCCTAGAGAGCGGTATTGAACGACATTTTTCGTACAGCCTATTGTTTGAAATACGGCCAGTCAGTCGTGAACCCAGAAAATTTCTTAAGCAATTTCTCTGCAAAACATCAAACACATTGTCTGGCACTTTTCGGAGCGCCCATGCTCCCGGGCCATATTTGACCACTGTCATCACTGTAGCTTCTAATATTCTAATCTTGATTTGTAGACCTATCTTCCTATTCTTCCAAACTTTTTTTAATTGTGAAAAACACCCTGAGCCTTGCCTATTCTACGTTCGTCATCTTCACTGCTCCCACCATCTTTACTAATAATACTACCAAGGTAAGTGAATCTGCCCTCCTGATCAGTCTTTTCCTTACCCAACGTCACCTTTTCATCTTCCCTTATTCCTAGCCTTAGTGACTTGGTATTCTTAACATTAACTTTCAAACATATTCTTGCACCCTGGACTCGAAAAGCCTCTAAAAGTTCATTCATTTTGCTCACACTTTCATCTAGGATGCTTAAATCATCAGTATAATCTAAGTCCAGGAGACTATTCTGGTGTCTCCCATTGCCTTTCCTATGTGCCTTAAGACAAAGTTCATCAAAATAATCCATATAAAGGGCAAATAGAACCCAACCCTGCTGAACTCCTGATTTAATACAAAACCAGCTGTTAACCTTATTTCCTATCTTAACCGCAGCAGTGATATTCTAAAAACATAGCACTTATCACTTTAATGTATTTGTTTGGTATACCATACAAGGATAACCATACAACCATACCATACAAGGATAAGTGCGACAAACTTTTTGTATAGCTTACCGCTGTCGGTATTAATAAATAAATAAATTACACGTGTACTAAAGCTTTTCTATCAACAGAATCAAACGTTCACTCACACTCTATAAAACTGAGAACCAAAGGTGTTTGACAACTAAGGCACTTCTCAATTATTAACCTAAGAGTGAAAATTTGGTCGACACATCCTCTACCTTTTCTAAAACCGCACTGTTCTTCTCTTAAAACTTTGTCTACTGCATCTCTCAGTATAAAAAGTTTCATATTACTAAGTAGTTAGCTACCTACAGAGACCAAACTAATACCTCGATAATAACCACACTCACTTTTATCACCTTTCTTATAAAGTGGCTTAATTAAGGTTTAAGTGGCTTAATTACTGGATGGTGATCTTTACTTTTAACATCAATAACAGCACTCCTTTATACACTAGTATCTTGTAATGATCATGCCAGTCTTCGGTTTACTATAATATCAATAAGGTTTGCTATCTAACCATCGCGTGAATAGCATGCTAACTTATGACCCATTTTATGACCAAACACCGTATTGGTTATAACCAGATTGTAAACCTACAAAATTGCAAAAGTCTGTATCCATTACTGTGTTCTTTTCCTACACCAAATTTACCTAGGCTAGGATACCATCT
Source organism: Artemia sp. Qi Xiang Cuo (assembly GCF_049724085.1). Lineage (NCBI taxonomy): Eukaryota > Metazoa > Arthropoda > Branchiopoda > Anostraca > Artemiidae > Artemia > Artemia sp. Qi Xiang Cuo. The sequence goes on along the minus strand of NC_142797.1, from coordinate 29,234,310 downwards.
ATCCCCATTTCTACCGACATGGGCCTTAAAATCCCCTAGTAAAAACATCATATTTTTACCTAGGACCCTGTCTAATTGCTCCTCTCACTGTAAGTAAAATTCATCCGAGTCCCTAGTATCTCCGTCTGTAGGCTCTACAGGGGCATATACTACCTTAACTGATACCCTGAACTTTTTAGTCATACAATGAGCAATTAGTATCCCATTATTAATACCCTCCCAGCCTAAGAAAAACTTAGCAGCTTCCTTATTCATCATGAGCCCTACTCCCTGTCTATGTACCCCATCCTTCCTGCCTTAGTAAACAAATTCTGTATCACCTAATTTCATGCTTCCTACCCTTTAGATATGAGTTTCTAAAAATCCTAATAAGTCCAGTTAAAATCGTTTGAATTCGTCAGAAAAAATATCTATACGATAGTTATTTTTTTAGCGTCGTAACATTCCAAATTCCAATTTTCAAGTTGTTTAAATCATTGAAATTATTTTGGCCTCAGGAAAAGCAATGATCCCAGATACCAGTGCAGGACAGGGATCATATATCTTGTCAAATCTACACCGAAGTGCTTAAGGTGGCTTAGAACCGGACAGCAATAAGTCTCTGGGACCTCCTGTCTGAATGGAGTCTTTGTCCTTCCTGGGCCCATCCTGGTCACAACATGGTTTTCAGCACTTAGCAATGCTCTTCTATCAACAAGAATTGAAATCCTGCACAGACAATCTTAAGCCTATTACCTCCGAATAATTATATATTCATGCCTATAAATATTATGCTATTACGGGGAGGCATCCCATAGCAGATAAATTAGCTAGGAAGAGGTTTTTCAGCACGAAGACACCCGTCAAAACAGACCAAGCTGAAAAAAATTGTCCATTAATCAGAATCTGATGCGAATGATTTGTCGTTTACTAAACCATAATTTCCTCGAGGGGCGCCACTCCTCAAGTGGAAACAGAGTTGACCGCAAGGTCCCCAGTCTTGCAGGTACCCAAAAGGGTCGAGGCAGCCCTTTGCAGAGGCTGCTGTCCATAGATCTGGATCTTACGCCCTGCCGCAGTTGTCCTCCTATAGAGGATCCTCCCGCGATGATGTTCTACATCACCATGCCATTTAACCAATTACTGGGAAAAGGTTTGTAGCTCATGGGACTTGTGGACACACCGGTGGGCCCTATTGAGTATACATTTGAGGGGCCTTCTTCCTCCTCCACCTGTATTTATGGCCCTGGGTGAGGGTACCCCAGTTTTTACTATGGACCCCCAGGGAAACGATTTCCCCTTGGTCCGTGCCTCCTAAGGATGTACCCTACATATCTCTAGGGTGTTTCCCTACCACCACCTGGGGATACGCTGAGTGGCCTGGGGATAACATAAAGCCTGGGGATAAAGCTAAGGATAACATGCAACTTGACCTTATGTATCCTTGTTTCTCAAACTAAAAGCTAAGTACCTCAAAATAACCTAATACTTCTAAGGATAACAAATATAATTTGACTTTATGCGTCCGTGTGTCTAAAATTGGAAGCTGAGTACCTTAAAATCATCTAACATTGCTAAGGATAACAGATACAAGATGACCTTATACATCCTTGTTTCTCAAACTAAAAGCTAAGTACCTCAAAAACGAACAGAAATTAATTAAAAAAACGTTTCGGTTATTTATTCTAACTTCTGTTCGCTTTGATTTTCATTTATTTATTGATGCTGATTTGTGGTAGTTCTACGCTCGGTAGATTATTTGTTTTTATTTTTGCTCATTTTAGGATTATTGGAGTTCTTTACTTTCCTTGAAAAACTTATTTTCTTGAAAAAGTTTTTTTTAATAATCAGCATAAAAAGCCAATTCTTTTGATTTTTGTAATAATATCTAAATTATGTATTTTAGAGTTTCGGTTACTTTTGAGCCGAGTTGCTCTTTGCCCACCGTTTGTTTCTAAGACTGTTTTATATACCTTTAGGTTGCAAAAGTTCATAGAGAATGATGTCTTGAGTTTTCTTATAAATTGAAGTTTATGAAAGTGATACTGTAGTATATTTGGTATTTAGCTCTCAGGATGGAATTTTTTAAATGTTATAAAACACCCCATAGGCTATAATTTTTCTTTTATGAAAAAAAAACAAACAAAACATCAATAAGGTTTGTGGGGGAGAGGAGCATAGTCCTTGCGAGTAAACTCGAAAATATATGATCTTGAACAAGTAAAAAAAGAAAATAAAATACTTTTTAATTGCACTAACTTTTTAAAACAAGGTAATTTAGAAAAAATAGCTAGCACTTGGGAATAATAATAAAATGATAACGTTTTTATTAAATTTTTTGCTAAAGTTGTGTGTTGATGTAGTTTATGCAGCCTTACATTCATTTTCTATAATCTTTCTTATGAATCTGCAACTGAAAAAGAAGAAAGTCAACGATTGTAGGGGAGAGTCGGGAACCCTGGGACAAGTTCAACTTAAAGCTCAATATCTCCTAAATTTAGAGTCCGATTTTCTTGCATCAAACATCAAACTGTGGCAAAATCATTTGGCTTTTATTGGGATTTTTCTTAGATTTTTATCGCTCGCAGTAAAATTAGCAAGACTTATTTTTCAAAGGATCCTGTTTTGTCCCAGAGTACCACTTGTGCGGGCACTATGGGTCAGGGTGGTGGGTACTTTAGGACACCGTGATAAATCAATTAAAACTTCGTATATTTTGTGGTACAAAACTGTAAAAATACAATAGACTTATTAAAAAAATTATTCAACCGAGTAGTTGGTAAGGTCTGCATCAAAGCTGATCATCTTGGCAGTGCGTTTAGTTCGGCCCAAGACCATTAGAACTGGCAATTTCATCACTACTTCTGAACTATCGACAAACACTTCATCGCGCTCTTTCGGAAACGTAACCCTCCAGGCTGGAACGTTTCGTTTCAAAAAATTGACAGTGTAGCCGTCTGGCTCGGCCTGAAGCACTTCACCAGCGTAGAATTTCGATCACTTTTTCCCCTTGTACTCGACTAGAACAAAGTCACCGGAACAGATACTGGGAGTCACAGACTCCTCTTCCGCCAATAGAAAATCTTCAGAGCAGAATGAGTCATCAGAATTGTCGTCACACTCAAAATCCCCTGGTCCTGCTTCATCTCCGCTTTCGTCATCGAACGTCAGCAATCTCTTGGTAGTTTTCTTCTGAATCTTCGGCTTTTTGGCAAGAGCCACTTTCTTGCTTTTCTTGAGATCCTTCTTCTCTTTTTTTGCCTTCCTTTCGTTTTCTGCAGCTTGGATCGAGTCTTTCACTGGTGTAGAAGTCAATATCTTGGATACTCCAGGCTTCCTGCCTGTCTTTCTGTTTGTAGCTTCCCTTCTTGGCAGGGGTATAATATCTTCTGGCACAACAAACGAGGTTGAATGGGTTGTAGTACTGGGACTCTGGCTCAACTGAAGCTCTTGCCGATCTGGTAAATTTTCGTCAACAGTGGCAGACTGATTTTCCGGCTCAGTACTATGTTCTCGTCGCAAAGCAGGAAGAAAGTCAGACTCTTGCCACACTCCAGTATTCAGCGGAGAAATTCCAGGCTTTGGAAATCCGCTAGGGATGTTTGTCTGAGAGAAGGCCTTAGAAAAAGCAGCCCCCTGTAATTCACCGATCTCACATTCCGTCACTGCTCGACCAGGGTGAAGTCTCAACCAGTTCTCCATTGCCTGTGACCAGTAATTCTTTAAAGGTTCATAAACCAAAACGTCGAGAGGTTGCAACCTGGATGATGTGTGTGGCGGGAACGTAAGTAAATGTATTCCCTTTTCTTTGGCCAACGAAACTGCATCGTAACTGGTGTGACTTTCATGATTGTCCATAGAATCAAGACACGATTATCAGGAGATGGGTGGACATGCGATACAAAGTGCTCCAAATACAGCAAAAACAGATCTTTTGTCATCCAAGCATTTCTAGACTTCCGACTTGCTATTCAAGCAGTCTGTGGGGGGGGCACCATCCACGACCATTTCTACCAAATCAGCTCGTGGGAACATCAGAGAGGCTGGAGTAAATGATCCCAGGCCATTGATAGTTCCCACCGTGGTCACCAGCTTTCCTCTCTCTTGGGAAGTCGTAGCACTAAGCTGCTTTACTCCCTTCGGGCTTAGCACTCTTTGACACTTGGTTTCGACATTCGTGAGCCCAGTCTCGTCGAAGTTAAAGATCCGGCTAGCTGGGAACTTGTATTTTGAATACAACTCTCCGAGATTCCTGTAAAAAGTGTTAATAGCAACACGATTGAAACCAAGATTTCTCTGGATACTTGTAGGTTCCGGCCTTCGAAGCGAAACCGAAGGATGTTTTCTAAGAAAGCCACGCAACCAGTCTTTGCCTGCTGACTTTTCTTTGTCCCATCTTGACGGATATGCAAGTCCGTTTCGTTTCGCCATAAGCCATGCAAGCTCTCTGGCTCTCTTCCTGGAGAGATCATAGTGCATTCGGGCTACTTGAAGGATGGGATACGCTTCAAGTTGAAGCTCCTGCTCAATCGTAAATACTCGCCTGTTGTCATAGGCGGGAGTGTAACTAAACTCTTCTTTTTCTTCATCCGTTCTGTCACGAAACGCAGTGGCATATCTGCTAAGAGTTGACCGCTTGACATTGTAAACTTCAGCAGAGGCTCGAAGTGTCATCCCATAAAGGTGAACTTTTACTGCTTTCTTCATGCCCTCCTCATTCCTGGCGTAAAGCGACGGATCAGCTTTCCTCGTTTTTGGCATTCTAAAACGAAAGAAAAAGTTTTTAGTTTATATACTAAGTTTAAGTTCTTCTAAGTTTATATATTAGGTAACATTTAAATTTAATTGAATAATTAGAATGTATGGAGCTTTTGACTGAATATAGTTTTATGGAATACAGAAATAATATATGATTTTTTATGATATAAAGAAAAAAATTATAGAGTTTAGATTTGAAGTATTTGAGACTTAGATTGTAGGTTTTAGATTTGAGGTCTTGGATTTGAAGACTTAGATTTGAATTAGTGGAGTTTATTTTATGAAAAAAATTGAGTAAATTTTTAGGGAATATAGAAATAATATAGGATTTTTATGAATTTTTAGATTATAGATTAATGATTGTTGGAATTTATTTTAAACTAGTGGAATCTATTTTATGTGTTGAGGGGGATTCGATTAGCACGGATTGTAAAATATTTAATTTACGGGAGTTTTTTATTGGGATTGTTGTACCTAACGTAATATCAAAAGGCCCACCGAAAGTAGAAAAATGAAAGAAAAAAGCCGAGATAACACGAAAATCATGCTCTTGAAAGTTCTCTAGGCTAAAGCAATCAAGGATACCCCGAGAAACAATGAACTGAACCTGTCCCAGTGTACCCTGGAAGTACCATGCGTCCCAGAGTACCCTAACAGTTAAAACTTAAGAAAAAAAAATTAGATTAGCCACAAGATGGCAGAAGAACAGAACAACATTTATACCATCATAATGCTCATAAATTTCTCTATCTAATGGGCTCTAAGCAATTTTTTAGAAGCTGCTTACCTAGGGGTAACGTACAATTTTGCAAAGCAAAATATTTTCAAATACCACATAAAAAACTCTTACCTAGATTTTGTGATAGAAAGTTGCACATGCGACTACTATACTACATCCACAGATAGGCCAAGAGATGGCGTTTGAGGTGTGAGTAGCAATAGATTTTTAGCTTGAAGTTTTCTGTCAAAAGTACACGTGTCTCAACGGCCCCGCGTCCCAACGTACCCGACTCTCCCCTGTATAACTTAAAGTAATAAATTTGTAATTTTTCAGCATTTATTTTATCAAAAGTAAAATTAAAGTGAAGCTCCCTTATTTGGATGTAGCCTACACATAATTTAAATATATATTTTTGTAATTAAATCACTAAACAAACAGCTGCAAAAAGCTTAACAATCTTAATCTAGGTGTCCTTTGAAGTAAATTAGGAAACTTGAAACACGCCTTTGGTCGGGGGCATGACGATGTACAAGAATATATTCAAAATTAATTTATTCCTATTGCGTGATACAAAAATCCCAAAAATCATCATAGTTCTTCGATAATGTTGGAGCATATCATTAAAAATGAAACATTAAAGGAATTAAATATTGAATGTCAGCTTTTGGGAATTCTTTTCTATTTGATAGATATCAGATGTGAGATTGAAATAGCAGAGATGATATCTTCAATAAAGGCGTTGAGTTTTGGCTGTCTTGTGCATTTTTGCTTTACGTTAGACTACAGTAAGTGCTTTTATTTTCTAGATGTTTGCATTCATTTTCTGAAAATATTAACTTACTTTTCAGACACTTACTCTGAAATTCAGTCATTGTCTTTAAGATGTTTTCTAAAGGATATGCAGTTGTATATAAAAAAAATAATGAAATATCCTTAAGGTATCAACAATTCCTCTCAAAATGTTATTAAAATGTTTTTTTATAGAATTGGGGCAATATGTAAATTGATGTGCAATTGGAAATGCCATCACACTATACAAAGACGTCTCAGGAGTATAAATATAGTTAAGACCTGTACACAAGTTTTAGACAAAATAATTGCGCGAAAAGACATACTATATTTTGCATTTTTCAAATTCTTATATTTTTTTTCAAATATGTTTAAAAAAATGCATAATGCCTTTAGATATTGCTGTTGGAAAGCCAAAAATACTGAGCTACCTTTCCTTTTTTGCAAAAGAGCGAAAATTGTTTATGAAGCCGAATATCACCGTTCAATACGGAATTTTCAGAATCCAATAATCTGTTCAATGATGCTCACCCACGTAGGAATGAAACTTATTACAAAACTGTTGATAAATTACTTTTAATGTTGGTTCTCTTCGTTTCTAGTAATCGTTGGAGTTAGAGAAAGTCCTGTGTTAGAGACACTAAGAAGATCTTTTTCGCAGCTTGGAAAAAATGATGGAACCTTTAGCTATTTCACTGTTAATGACACTAATTATATAGTTGAACTAGACAAGTGTAAGTATATTTGGCTGTTCAAAATTCTAGGCTAATTTTCAATATTGTCAGGACAAAGATCAAACAGGAAAAATAGCAAAAAGTGAAAATGTGTTTTTAAAGATTTTGGAAAGAGGTGTTTTTGGAAAGATCCAATTGTTAAAACAAGAATGTAGACTACCAGAGTGCAAGTCAATAATAATATTTTATTTAGCTTATAGTGCCATATCAATTAGTTTTTAAGTTTGAGGCACAAAAACATGTTTCATCCCAATATTTGCCAATATACAGTACCTTTAATGAAATAAACACGCTTTCTCAAATGCAGCTAGGGGATAATCACCCCATAGAACCCTCTTAGGAGCCTAAGACCACGTTTTGGAACTTCAGGCCGCCTAATAAACTTAATTTTTTTTTCCATGGATTAACTATCTAAGCCTATTTCAAACGCTTTTTTAAGCTCAGTCTGTTTAGAGGAACAAGCATAAAATTTCCAGAAACTCAAAACCAGTTTCAGGTATCTCAGGTATGTCATGGCAACATTGCTGGGGAAGCTAACATTTAGGAGTAACAATGAAAAAGTGAGGTAGTCATAACACATCTTGTAACTATTCAATGACGATTTCCTAAGTTATAACTGCTATTACGCTTTCATTTTTTGTCTCAAAATATTATTTTTTTTTCTGGGTAGCCCGGAACATTTTTTTTTTGCATTTTAGAGGCAAAGAAAATTTTCTAGGTTCATTTTTAGCTTTTCATTATTCTTAGAAGTTCTACTTTTCTTAAGCCAACACGATTCTAGTTTGAGTTCAGAATAAAGCCCCTGACCAAGCATAAGCTGATGTTTTGTTGAAAAAGTCAAATGCTGTCTGGACTCCTAGAGCCAATCAATCATCCAATGAGCTATTTTAAAATCTAAGTTTAGATTAGACATATTCACGATTTAAAACTAAAGAACCTTTTAAATAGGCTAGTTTGACCTCCTGTCCTAATATTTTCTTGTAGTTCGACCTCCTTTCTCTGTGCGTAGTTGTATGTAACTTTCTTGATTCTGGATCCGTGATTGACAGTAATGTTTTGCCAATACAAAAAGTAAGTGATAAATAACTTGTCAGAAGATGCAGTAAACAGGGACAAATATACATTTCAGGAAAACCCCCATCTAGTTGGTTTAATCAAAATGTTGAGCTAAGTCTCTTGCGGTGCTCGATTGAGCCAAGCCATGCAAATAAAACAAAAGCTCAGCTTATTGTTAGTTTTTGCAAATCGTGATATATTGATTTTGCTGTTATTTAGAGCCATGTTCCTTGTGAATCAATCATCTAGTATTTATCTCTGAATTTTGTCTGGGGCCAAAGTCTTTTTTTTTTACTAATGCTGTTAGCTGTTCATGTTATAGCTACACCTACTACAATAACAAAATTAACCCAGGTTAGGATTGTGCGCAGACGAACAGAGCTCTTCATGTTCTCCTGTTAAAACTTTTTTCCTGGCATCCACCCACTAAACTCTTAAAGACTTTAGTATATCTCATTTCGAGCATGCGTACTGACAAAGAAGCTACGGGGTCGCGATTCTTTCAAATGTCCTAATTTCCATCCCTTTCTATTTATCTGGATTTCAATATAATTTACTAATTCGCCTATTTTTCTTTGTTTTGGATCCCCCACAAATAAATGCCTGGGAATATACTCGTCCGTTTGTGTCTGATTGTTGGAGCCTGTTGGCCCTTTTTTTTAAATTTTTACTAAGTTTGTATACTTTTGCGCGTTAGGCATGTCTTTTTTTGGCTAATCCCCCTCTCCACCCCGAAAATTTTTTATTGTAGTAATTGTACCTGTTCGTTTTATACCGGTCAAATTTTATTTGCCGTAATTTCTGATGGATTTATATTTGAACTGATTAATCTTTTTATTTTATGTTCTATTTAAATTTAATTTATTCATTCATAGGATAAATTTTGCTCGTTATAAGTTTGACTAATGATATTACTTATTCTGATTGCTTCAAGTTTCAATATCCTTCGGGTCTCGATGTTGTTCCTCAGGTTTCCGTATTGTTGAATACATGTAGGTAATTTATTTTTTTTGCTTGTTTGAAGGAATAGTAATGTCACTATTAAATTTCAGTGTGCACTTTGCTTGTTAATGGAAGGAAAAGGGTTCCAGTGATGCTTGACACTGGACACGCTTCTACTAAAATGGCACGATCTCTCGCAAATGACCTCAATATACCCCTCATTACGCTAGCTGCTACCTTATCTGAACAGATCGAGTAAGTATTATTTCAAAGACAGGATGTCGGTAATCATAGAGTGCTACTAAAAATACTTTCAGTTGAGACAGAAAAGCTTAAGGAAAAGTGGAATTTTTTCCTGAGAGCGTCCCATCCAGTGCAGAGAAGTAGGTTGGGCTTTCAGCACCCGAGGAAAAATTCGGTTTTTGTCCTCTCCTCCCCACCATCACAACCGTCTTTTAAGTAGATCATTGCACTGAAAACAAAACGAGTAAACATAGCCTAGTTTAGCAGCCCCACAGAGGCTCCGCTTTTGGGACAGGTCCGCCAAAGTTTTGCCTATTCTAGCCATTTTTCTGCTTTTGAGAAGAAAGCTTCGGTGAAACAAGCAAACAATTAGGTAATGGTTTCAAATTTAAGTTACTTTAAAATTTAGAAACTATTAAGGTGTCAAACTATTTAGGCCTAATTGCCAAAATATTTTTTGTTTTACAATAATAAATAGAACGTTTTTTTTGCTGTTCATTGGTTTGCCATATTGTTTTGGGTTTGGGACTGAGGCACAGAAAATGTGTTGTACGTCCATCCTAAATATTAGCAGTTGTCATATTTGTCAAGAATTTGGAATTTACCCTTCGCTCTTTACGTATTAGTGGTATTAGAAAGTTGCCCCATGGCAAGAAAATCAGACAAGGAGAGCCATAATTTCTTTTGTAGATGGTCAATATTTTTGTCAATAAAATGAACAAGCATTGCAATCCTCAAATAGCGGGAATAAGATTGGCTAAGGGTTTTCCAACAGAATTGTAAGAACAGTTCAGGTTCTTTAATAATCAATAACATTTTTTTTTTAAACTATCAAATTAATGGCCCGCAGTGAGGTTAACTTGGGCGTTGACTAGACTTAGATCAAAACATAAACTGAATGAAAAATGGAGTTCTATCCCGCTTTCCAGGGCTATAGTGAAAGAAATGCTAAGACTGCTAGGCCACGTTTCACGCATGAAGGATGACAGATTGCTAAGACTCATGCTTTTTGGACACTCCTTTGGTGTCAAGCGAAAAGTAGGTCATCCCTGAATAGGATGGAAAGAGGTCATAAGAATGGATCTTAGAGGAAATTGGAACTACGTGGAAACAGTTTAAAGAGAGAAGCTTTGAACACATTGGGCTGGAGGAGGGGTTTGCGCAGCTGTGTTGGCCTCGGGAGCATTGGTGTTGCAGTGAGTTCTGAGTGGTAGTAGTAATAGTAAAAGAAATATCTACCCAAAATAAAAAAAACTGATCCTCCGACATATAAAAAAATATATGTCAGTTTTATTTATATTCTTATATAGGATCTATATCTTACGATATAACGTCTACGGAATTACTACAGCTAAGGAGTATTTTCTAATTTATGGACTTACTTCAAAAAAAAAATTCAAAAATAGAAAGTTTTTGGATAGAAACAGAGAGTGAAGTTGAAACTTAAAGAGACAAAAATTTCTGGTTCTTAGTTTATGCAATGTATATCTGCAAAACGGGTTCAAATAAACCGACTCACAATATTGGGTATTAGTTTATAGAAATAAAGGAGGCGGGCTAAACAAAACTTATTAGAATTAACGGTTGATATGGTAGTTCTGTCTTTTCCGAGTCCAGTATGGATTCGAGCTCTGTGGGAGCGGTTGGGAAGCGTCCCTAAGCTCATGCCTTCAGCTCATACGAATATATCCCTACGAGATACGCCTGAAGGAATCTATATCTTCGCAATTGTTTTTTTTTTTAACTTTTGTCTTCCATGAGATAAACTTGACACTCTCTACTGGATTTCTTTTATTTCTGTAATCGCAGCATAGTTGTACTTAGAAGCACCTATTAAAATATAAGAAATACACGTATATTTTACAGTCAACATTTTTTTTGGAAACTGGTATCTGTCAGAAATAGAAAGTATAGAATTAACATTCGATTAACTAAAATATTCAAAAGTAATTTGAATTACTGACAAAGTAGTATAAAAGCTGGTGATGCTCATATATCACTTCTTTTTATATATATATATATATATATATATATATATATATATATATATATATATATATATATATATATATATATATATATATATATATATATATATATATATATATATATATATATATATATATATATATATATATATATATATATATATATATATATATATATATATATATATATATATATATATATATATATATATATATATATATATAATGATGCTAATAATACAAAAATGTTGGGCTGGCAAATATCTGATTTCTGTCTAAGAGTAGCATTTCAAAAAAATAGTTTTAATTTCTGAAATAAAACAATTCATTTGAGCTCATTCTTTTAGGCTGCCCACGATTCGAGATAATTTTGCAATTACAATCCATTCACCAAGTGATCTGCAAGGCATGGCTATGAGAGATCTTGTCACCAAGATGAACATTACACGTGCAGCTATTTTATACGACGATTCTTACTGTAAGTATGTATACTTATACACACACACACACACACACTATATATATATATATATATATATATATATATATATATATATATATATATATATATATATATATATATATATATATATATATATATATATATATATATATATATATTTATAATATAAATATAAGTAGAGATGGGGGCGCTACTCCGGGACGAACCACGTGGTTTATGGTTTTTGTCAGTGAGAATTTGAAAAACAGGAATTTTGTCACATATATGGATGGTTTTATGGATTTTGTCAGTGAGAATGAAAAAACAGGAATTTTATCACATTTATGTCTGTTTTCATGGATGGTTATGTGTGTTGATTTATTGATGGTTTTATGGATTTTGTCAGTGAGAATGAAAAAACAGGAAGTTTGTCACATTTATGTCTGTTTTTATGGATGGTTTTGTGTGCAGGTCGATTTATGTATGGTTTTATTGATTTTGTCAGTGAGAATGAAAAAACAGGAAGTTTGTCACATTTATGTCTGTTTTTATGGATGGTTATGTGTGTTGATCAATTTATTTGATGTTTTTATGGATTTTGTCAGTGAGAATGGAAAAACAGGAACTTTGTCACTTTCATGGACTATAGAGTCATTAGGGAGAACACGTGGTTAAAGGGGTCAATGTTATTGTTGTTGTTTTGGGCACGCGATAGAGTCATTGGAGAGAACACGTGGTTAATGGGGTCAATGTTGTTGTTGTTGTTTTGGGCACGTGATAGAGTCATAAGGGGGAACACGTGGTTAATGGGGTCAATGTTATTGTTGTTGTTTTGTGCACTCGATAGAGTCATTAGGGAGAACTCATGGTTAATGGGGTCAATGTTATTGATGTTGTTTTGGGCTCGCGATAGAGTAATTAGGGAGAACACGTAGTTAATGGGGTCAATGTTATTGGTGTTGTTTTGAGCACGCGATAGAGTCATTAGGGAGAACACGTGGTTAATGGGGTCAATGTTGTTGTTGTTGTTCAATGCAGATGTTATGAGTTTCCAGGAGATCGCGTGTTTCCAATATTTGTTGTTCGAGCCAAATGTTACGAGTTCCCGGGAAACAGTCAGACCGCGTGTTTCCAATATTTGTTGTTCAATGCAAATGATATGAGTTTCCGAGAGATCGCGTGTTTCCAGTATTTGTTGTTCGAACCAAATGGTATGAGGTCCCTGGAAACAGGTAATTAATGTCTGACAGATAACGTAAAGTTAATTAATGTCTTTGGATTTCGAACAGAAATGTTTCCGAGAAACAGTTAGATCCCCATGATGTCATGATCGTTTGAATTGTCTCCGGCGCGAAGTTTATTAATGTCTGGAGTTCTTCCAGAAGAATCGTTTTCGAGCAAATGTTTTGATCTTAGCGCGCGAAAAGGTTTCCAAATAATTGAAATAAGCCAGCGCAGGGATGCCAAACAAAAGGAACATGTTGAAATTCCGTTTGGGGATAATTTTGGCGAAACCGTTTTAGCTATTTTATGGAACTATTTCGACGAAACAGTTAGAAACATTATAAAATATGATTTTTGAAGAGATTTTAGAAGAGAATTTAATGGTGAAACTCTGTGGTCGTTATAATACACAAGTTCCATTTGAACAGTGTTGTGAGATCCCACTACCCCAACCCCAAAGGGCACCAATCCCCCATACCCCAACCCCAAAGGGTTCCAATCCCCCTACCTCAACCCCGAAGGAAGCCCCCGGTCCTCAAGGGTCCCCCCAAGCTCCCAAAGGCCCCCCACACCCCAAAGGCTCACCCCGGGCCCCCAGAGGCCCTCCCCCGGTCCCCAAAGGTCCACCGGGATCACAAAGGACCATTCGACCCTCAAGGGTCCTCTAGACCCCCAATGGCCCTCCACCAGTCCCAAAAGGTCCCCGCGACCCCCAAAGGCCCTCCCCGATCCTCAAAGGCCCCCCAGGCACCCCAAAGGCCCCCCCCACCCCCCAAAAACCCCCCCCCCGCCCCCAAAGGTCCACCGGGCTCCCAAAGGGCCCCCGGACCCCCAAAGACTCCTGAGCCCCACATTATAATACTTTTTAAGGCTTTATTATATCTTTTCAGAAAAAATTATTATTTTAGGGGATTATTTCGGCAAAACATTTAGAGGCATTTTAAAATATGATTTATGAAGATATTTTAGAAGAGAATTTGAGGGTCAAACTCCGTGGTCGTTATAATACATAAGTTCCATTTGAATAGTGTTGTGAGTTCCTCTACCCCAACCCCAAAGGGCTCCGATCCCCCTACCCCAACCCCAAAGGGTTCCAATCCCCCTACCTCAACCCCGAAGGAAGCCCCCGGTCCTCAAGGCCCCCCCACGCTCCCAAAGAACCTCCAGACCCAAAAGACTCCCCGGGCTCCCAAAGGCCCTTCCCCTTTCCCCAAATGTCCACCGGGCTCCCAACGGACCAATTGGCGCTCAAGGTCTTCCCCGTCCCCCAACGGCCCGACCCGGGCCCCCCAAGGCCCCCCACGGGCCGCAAGGGCCCCCCCAGACCCCCACAGGCTCTCCCCGGGTCCCCAAAGGTCCTCCCCCGGTCCCCAAAGGGCCACTGGGCTCCCAAAATACCACCCACTCCTCGAGGGCCCTGGATCCCCAAACACCTTTCCTGGGCCCCAAAGGCCCCCCTGGTCCCCAACGGTCCCCTGGGCTCCAAAAAGACCACCCACTGCCAACGGGGCCCCCGAACCCCCAAAGACTCCTGAGCCACCCATTATAATACTTTGTTAAGGCTTTATTATATCTTTTCTGAACAAGTTCCTTTCATAATTTCATTCCTCAACCCATTTTCCAACCTCAAAGAGTCACCTCCCCATTTCCTAAATACTTTCTTGAATTTTTTAACATGGTATTTTTTTAACTTTTTTACGTATCTTAAAATGACATGAACACAAAAAACTCACACACACACGCACAAAAACTTACACACACACACACAAACAAAACTTACACAAACACACACGAAAAAGTACACATGCACACGCCAAAACTTACACACACAAAAACTTACACACACACACACAAGAACTTACACACACACACACAAACTTACACACACACACACACACAAAAAACTAAAACACAATAAAAATTACACACACACACACACACACACAAAATTACACACACACAAAATAGAAAAGAAACAAAAACAAATACACACACACACAAAAACGAACACACTAACGCAAAAACAAAACTGAACAATGAAGATAAAAATAAAAAAACTACTAAACCACACAAACACAAATACAACAATGCACACGAAATTACACACACACACACAAAACTTGCACACACACGAAAACTTACACACACACACGAAAACTCACACACACACGCCAAAACGTACACACACACACAAAAATACAAAAACCAACAAAAAAAGAAACATACACATTCATAAGAGCACATAAAAGCACACCCAAACTTACATAAACACAAACACGTACACACACACACAATTAGACAAAAAAAATTACGATATTTATGCACAGTTATGTTTAAGCAATAAATATCTTAAGCCTCAACCGTTTTTATTCCTTAGAATAGTCCATCGCCATGAAAATTATACTTTCAGATTCAACATGTCAGGGAACAAACTTTCAGGCTCAGCATGTAAGAGAACCCTAAATGCTCATCCCAAAAAGAGGTAAGTTAACCCTAAACGCTCAAAGAATTTCTCTGAAATTACACTTTCAGGTTCAGCATGTAAGAGAACCCTAAATTCTAATCTCAAAAAATGTAAGTTAACCCTAAACGCTTAAAGAATTTCATCACAAAATCTTACACACACACAAAAAATTACACACACACGCCAAAACTTACACACACAAAAACGTACACACACACACACACACACAAACTTACACACACACACACAAAAACTAACACCCACACACAAAAGCTTACACACACAAAAACTAACACACACACACACACAAAAGCTTACACCCACACGCAAAAACTTACATGCACACAAAAACTTACATGCACACAAAAACTTACACACACACACACAAAAAATTAAACACACACGCAAAAACTTACACACACACACAAAAAATTACACACACACACACAAAAATTAACACACACGCACAAAAACTTACACACACACACAAAAACTTTAACACACACACACACGAAAACTTACACACACACACGAACACTTACACACACACACGCCAAAACTTACACACACACAAAAACTTACACACACACACACACAAAAACTTACACATGCATACGAAAACTTACATGCATACAAAAACTAACATGCACACAAAAACTTACACACACACACAATTAGACAAAAAAAATTAAAATTTTCCACTTCAGTTCAGATTTTTCTCAAACAGATGAAAAAATTTAAAATACTGTAAAAAATTTTTCATAGAAGTTAAAAAAGTTCAAGTTCTCTTCAGAATTTTATAAATTAAAATTAAATAAGTTACTGATCGATTCTAATTTCACTAGAGAAAATAAAAAGCTTCCACATCAGTTTTAAGTTCACCAAGACATAAAAAATTTTAAGTTCACTTCTAAATTTTTCCGTAGAAGATAGGAAAAGCTATCCTAAGATTGTAATTATTTTCCTTAAAGATGAAAAGAATCACTTAAATTCTAATTTTCTTAAATCCTGAAATGACATGAAATATGCTTACGGCTCTACCAATCGTACTCTGTGCTTGTTCATGGACACGACGCGGCTTTCCCACTGGTACTCTATGGCAGGTTATCGACACTACCTAGTTTATTGTATGCATTAAATCAGTATTTTTTACGCAGTGGAAGGATAAACACACATTTCATATCTGTAAAAAAGTGAGGATGAATTATTCGACGAACGTCTGTGTACATGATAAAATCATTGTCGTATTGAATGCTGACAAGGAGAAATACCTGAACTATGAAACGAGTGCAAGCGGTAACACTATTGGAAATGTATGCATGCGTTGTCATGACAGCGAGAAGTTCGATTTCGTTGGACTATCGAAATCATTCAAAATTGCTCAAGGTGGATATGCGAGAGTGAGAGCACCAGAGATGATAGTGCTAAAGGAGAATGCCAACCTAAAAATAATTGTCGATGATCGGGGACAACTCCTTGCTTACAGTTCTGGTAGCACGATACCTATTGATAGATCCTATTCCCATCGTTCTGGTATTACTATTCAAATGAAAGCAAAGAAGAAAAGAAAGGCCTACTGCTGCACTAGTGTAATAAATCATATCATGTCTACCTGCCAGAACTGCCATCTATGTAAAAATAATGTGAGAATAAACAGTGAAATCACAGGCAGAATAAAAAGGACATTAGCAGACAATATCACCAATGAATATAAAGATGAATTGACGGAAAGTGAAGCGCAAGTGTACTAATAATGTTTAATAATGTATTTAACATATTTTTATATTAATATTCTACATCTCATTATTTCATTAAAAATATTTTATACATTATTTTGTTAAGTGTACATTATTTTAGGGTATGCTAGAACGTCAAACGTTCAGAATATCTATTGAAAAGGTCAGAGATGAAAGAAAAAGAATTTTTAGAGATAAAGATACTACTAGCAGGCTCAATGTTTCATAGAAGATAGAAAAGTTCAAGATCTCTTCTGAATTTTACCAAAGAACACAATTCACTTCTAATTTCACCAGTGAAAATAAAAAGCTTCCACTTCAGTTTTAAGTTCACCAAGACTTAAAAAATTTAAAGTTCACTTCTAAATTTTTCTGTAGAAGATAGGAAAAGTTATGCTATGAAATGCAGGAGTTGGAATATTTCAGTAGTGTTTTGTTGTGCTTTACCATATCACAGTTACATTGTCTTAATTTTTCAAATTTCATTTTGAATTTCTGTCGTGAAATGCAAGAGTTGGAATATTTCAGTAGTGACTTGCTGTGCTTTACCTTCTCACAGTTACATTCTCTTGATTTTTCGAAGTTCATTTTGAATTTCTGTCATGGAATGCAAGAGTTGGAAAATTGGGGTCTTAGTCCACCAGCTCAGTATTGGGGTCCCAGTCCACCAGCCTGAACGGTGGAAATTCACTAGCTCAGAATTGGGGTCTTAGTCCACCAGCCCTAAATGGTGGAAATCCACTAGCTCAATATTGGGGTCTCAGTCCACCAGCCTGAATGGTGGAAATTCACTAGCTCAGAATTAGGGTCTTACTCCACCAGCCTGAATGGTGGAAATTCACTAGCTCAGAATTAGGGTCTTAGTCCACCAGCCCGAATAGTTGAAATTCAAATTAGACGAGGTTACATGCGCACACACACACAGAGAGAGACGACTAACACACAGGGACAACACACACAAAGAGACGACACACACAGAAAGAAACTGAATGACAATATGAATATGATCAGGAATTGTTTACAAGTCAGGTTGGCCGAGTGGTTAAGGCACTAGAATCAAGATCTGGTCCCCATAAGGGGTCGTGGGCTCGAGACCCATACCTGACAATTTTTTTTTCTTATTCTAAATTTTTGGAAACAGCTCTGTTTCTGACCGTTTAAGTTTTGATATTAGTGTTGTCAGTCAAAAGCTATGACCTTGAGAAAAGAGCTTGAGAGAATTGCCTGATTATCGAAAAATGGGAAACATCCTCCAAAAGTTGACAGGAATGCACCCTCCAGCACTTTGTGGGATATGTTGAATAAAATATGCAAAGTCGACATAGCTTTATTTCATTTTTTTTTAAGGTTAATTTAGACGAGGTTCTGAATTTTCTTAGAGAAGAGAAAAAAGTTAGCTCAATTCTGAACTTTACAATTGAAACTGAATTACAATATGAATATGATCAAGAATTGTTTACAAGTCAGGTTGGCCGAGTGGTTAAGGCGCTAGACTTAGGATCTGGTCCCCATATGGGGTCATGAGTTCGAGTCCCACACCTGACAATTTTTTTTCTTATTCTAAATCTTTGGAAACAGCCTCTATTTCTGACCGTTTAAGTTTTGATGTTAGTGTTGTCAGTCAAAAGCTATGACCTTGAGAAAAGAGCTTGAGAGAATTACCTGATTATCAAAAAATGGGGAAACATCTTCCAAAAGTTGACAGGAATGCACCCCTCTAGCGCAGTGTCGGACATGTTTAATAAAATATGCACAGTCGACTTAGCTTTATTTCATTTTTTAAAGGTTAATTTAGACGAGGTTCTGAATTTTCTTAAAGAGAAAAAGTTAGCTCAATTCTGAACTTTACCAATGAAACTGAATTACAATATGAATGTGATCAAGAATTGTTTACAAGTCAGGTTGGCCAAGTGGTTAAGACGCTAGACTTAAGATCTGGTCCCCATATGGGGTCGTGGGTTCGAGTCCCACACCTGACAATTTTTTTCTTATTCTAAATCTATAGAAACAGCCTATATTTCTGTCCGTTTAAGTTTTGATGTTAGTGTTGTCAGCCAAAAGCTATGACCTCGAGAAAAGAGCATGAGAACATCGTCATGACTATCAAAAAATGAGGAAACATCCTCCAAAAGTCGACAGGAATGCACCCCTCCAGCGCTTTGTCGGATATGTTGAATAAAATATGCAAAGTCGACATAGCTTTATTTCATTTCTTTAAGGTTAATTTAGACGAGGTTATGTGAATGAAAATGAAAAAAGCTCACACTTCAGCTCTTAATTTCTCAAAGACATAAAACATTCAAAGTTCTCTTCTAATTTTTCCAAGCAAATAAAAAGGTTCTACTTCAGTTCTGTTTTTTCTCAAAGAGATGAAAAATTTAAAGTTCTATTCTAATTTTAAATTAAATTTTAGCTCCTTTGTCTTATGGATTTACCCCTCAAATTTTTTAATTAGAAAATGAGTGACTCGTTCTATTATTAAAGACAATCGTTCAAACTCGTTCATCTAACCTCCAAAACAATAGGTTAGGTTAGGTATAAATAAATATTAATAAATAAATAGAAACATTTCTACATTTTTAAGTTAGGTTAGGTTAACTTATCATGAGCGCTCATGATAAGTTAACCTAACCTTTTCCGGCGAGTATGGTTAGGTTAGGCTAGATTAAGTTAGGTTTGGTTAAGTTAGGTTAGGTTAGCCCACGTACGCTTCACTGAGGTTAGCTTAGGTTAGGTGAGAGACAGGCAAAAAGTTAGGTGTATGATTAGGTTAGATTAAGTTAGGTTAGGTTAGGTTAGGCTAGGTTAGCCTATATACGCGCGCGTACGTAGGCTAACCTAACCTAACCTAACCTAACCTAACTTAATCTAACCTAACCTAACCTAATCATACACCTAACTTTTTTCCTGTCTCTCACCTAACCTAAGCTAACCTAAGTGAAGCGTACATAGGCTAACCTAACCTAACTTAACCTAACCTAACTTAATCTAGCTAACCTAACCTAACCATACTCGCCGGAAAAGGTTAGGTTAACTTATCATGAGCGCTCATGATAAGTTAACCTAACCTAACTTAAACATGTAGAAATGTTTCTATTTATTTATTAATATTTATTTATACCTAACCTAACCTATTGTTTTGGAGGTTAGATGAACGAGTTTGAACGATTGTCTTTAACAATAGAACGAGTCCCTCATTTTCTAATTAAAAAATTTGAGGGGTAAATCCATAAGATAAAGGAGCTAAAATTTAATTTAAAATTATAATAGAACTTTAAATTTTTCATCTCTTTGAGAAAAAAACAGAACTAAAGCAGAACCTTTTTATTTTCTTGGAAAAATTAGAAGAGAACTTTGAATGTTTTATGTCTTTGAGAAATTAAGAGCTGAAGTGTGAGCTTTTTTTATTTTCATTCACATAACCACGTCTAAATTAACCTTAAAGAAATGAAATAAAGCTATGTCGACTTTGCATATTTTATTCAACATATCCGACAAAGCGCTGGAGGGGTGCATTCCTGTCGACTTTTGGAGGATGTTTCCCCATTTTTCGATAATCATGGCGATTTTCTCAAGCTCTTTTCTCAAGGTCATAGCTTTTGGCTGACAACACTAACATCAAAACTTAAACGGTCAGAAATAGAGGCTGTTTCTATAGATTTAGAATAAGAAAAAAATTGTCAGGTGTGGGACTCGAACCCACGACCTCATATAGGGACCAGATCTTAAGTCTAGCGCCTTAACCACTCAGCCAACCTGACTTCTAAACAATTCCTGATCTTATTCATATTGTAATTCAGTTTCATTGGTAAAGTTCAGAATTGAGCTAACTTTTTCTCTTCTTTAAGAAAATTCAGAACCTCGTCTAAATTAACCTTAAAAAATGAAATAAAGCTATGTCGACTTTGCATATTTTATTCAACATGTCCGACAAAGCGCTGGAGGGGTGCATTCCTGTCGACTTTTGGAGGATGTTTCCCCATTTTTCGATAATCAGGCAATTATCTCAAGCTCTTTTCTCAAGGTCATAGCTTTTGACTGACAACACTAATATCAAAACTTAAACGTTCAGAAATAGAGGCTGTTTCCAAAGAATTAGAATAAGAAAAAAACTTGTCAGGTGTGGGACTCGAACTCATGAACCCATATGGGGACCAGATCCTAAGTCTAGCGCCTTAACCACTCGGCCAACCTGACTTGTAAACAATTCTTGATCATATTCATTTTGTAATTCAGTTTCATTGGTAAAGTTCAGAATTGAGCTAACTTTTTCTCTTTAAGAAAATACAGAACCTCGTCTAAATTAACCTTTAAAAAATGAAATAAAGCTAAGTCGACTGTGCATATTTTATTCAACATATCTGACAATGCGCTAGAGGGGTGCATTCCTGTCGACTTTTGGAAGATGTTTCCCCATTTTTTGATAATCAGGCAATTCTCTCAAGCTCTTTTCTCAAGGTCATAGCTTTTGACTGACAACACTAATATCAAAACTTAAACGGTCAGAAATAGAGGCTGTTTCCAAAGATTTAGAATAAGAAAAAAAATTGTCAGGTATGGGACTCGAGCCCACGACCCCGTATGGGGACCAGATCTTGAGTCTAGTGCCTTAACCACTCGGCCAACCTGACTTGTAAACAATTCCTGATCATATTCATATTGTAATTCAGTTTCTTTCTGTGTGTGTCGTCTCTTTGTGTGTGTTGTCCCTGTGTGTTAGTCGTCTCTCTTTGTGTGTGTGTGCGCACGTAACATCGTCTAATGTGAATTTCAGCCATTCAGGCTGGTGGACTAAGACCCCAATTCTGAGCTAGTGAATTTCCACCATTCAGGCTGGTGGAGTAAGACCCTAATTCTGAGCTAGTGAATTTCCACCATTCAGGCTGGTGGACTGAGACCCCAATATTGAGCTAGTGGATTTCCACCATTCAGGCTGGTGGACTAAGACCCCAATTCTGAGCTAGTGAATTTCCACCGTTCAGGCTGGTGGACTGGGACCCCAATACTGAGCTGGTGGACTAAGACCCCAATTTTCCAACTCTTGCATTCCATGACAGAAATTCAAAATGAACTTCGAAAAATCAAGAGAATGTAACTGTGAGAAGGTAAAGCACAGCAAGTCACTACTGAAATATTCCAACTCTTGCATTTCACGACAGAAATTCAAAATGAAATTTGAAAAATTAAGACAATGTAACTGTGATATGGTAAAGCACAACAAAACACTACTGAAATATTCCAACTCTTGCATTTCATAGCATAACTTTTCCTATCTTCTACAGAAAAATTTAGAAGTGAACTTTAAATTTTTTAAGTCTTGGTGAACTTAAAACTGAAGTGGAAGCTTTTTATTTTCACTGGTGAAATTAGAAGTGAATTGTGTTCTTTGGTAAAATTCAGAAGAGATATAGAACTTTTCTATCTTCTATGAAACATTGAGCCTGCTAGTAGTATCTTTATCTCTAAAAATTCTTTTTCTTTCATCTCTGACCTTTTTAATAGATATTCTGAACGTTTGACGTTCTAGCATACCCTAAAATAATGTACACTTAACAAAATAATGCATAAAATATTTTTAATGAAATAATGAGATGTAGAATATTAATATAAAAATATGTTAAATACATTATTACACATTATTAGTACACTTGCGCTTCACTTTCCGTCAATTCATCTTTATATTCATTGGTGATATTGTCTGCTAATGTCCTTTTTATTCTGCCTGTGATTTCACTGTCTATTCTCACATTATTTTTACATAGATGGCAGTTCTGGCAGGTAGACATGATATGATTTATTACACTAGTGCAGCAGTAGGCCTTTCTTTTCTTCTTTGCTTTCATTTGAATAGTAATACCAGAATGATGGGAATAGGATCTATCAATAGGTATCGTGCTACCAGAACTGTAAGCAAGGAGTTGTCCCCGATCATCGACAATTATTTTTAAGTTGGCATTCTCCTTTAGCACTATCATCTCTGGTGCTCTCACCCTCGCATATCCACCTTGAGCAATTTTGAATGATTTCGATAGTCCAACGAAATCTAACTTCTCGCTGTCATGACAACGCATGCATACATTTCCAATAGTGTTACCGCTTGCACTCGTTTCATAGTTCAGGTATTTCTCCTTGTCAGCATTCAATACGACAATAATTTTTTCATGTGCACATACGTTCGTCGAATAATTCATCCTCACTTTTTTACAGATATGAAATGTGTGTTTATCCTTCCACTGCGTAAAAAATACTGATTTAATGCATACAATAAACTAGGTAGTGTCGATAACCTGCCATAGAGTACCAGTGGGACAGCCACGTCGAGTCCATGAACAAGCACAGAGTACGATTGGTAGAGCCGTAAGTATATTTCATATCATTTCAGGATTTAAGAAAATTAGAATTTAAGTGAATCTTTTCATCTTTAAGGAAAATAATTACAATCTTAAGATAGCTTTTCCTATCTTCTAGGGAAAAATTTAGAAGTGAACTTAAAATTTTTTATGTCTTGGTGAACTTAAAACTGCCGTGGAAGTTTTTTATTTTCTCGGGTGAAATTAGAATTGATCAGTAACTTATTTCATTTTCATTGATAAAATTCTGAAGAGAACTTGAACTTTTTTAACTTCTATGAAAAATTTTGAACAGTATTTTAAATTTTTTCATCTGTTTGAGAAAAATCTGAACTGAAGTGGAAAATTTTAATTTTTTTGTCTAATTGTGTGTGTGTAAGTTTTTGTGTGGATGTTAGTTTTTGTGTGATCGTAAGTTTTCGTATGCATGTGTAAGTTTTTGTGTGTGTGTGTGTGTGTGTGTGTAAGTTTTTGTGTGTGTGTAAGTTTTTGTGTGTGTGTGTGTAAGTTTTAGTGTGTGTGTGTCAGTTTGTGTGTGTGTGTGTTAGTTTTTGCGCGTGTGTGTAAGTTTTTGTGTGTGTGTGTGTATGTTTTAGTGTGTGAGTGTTAGGTTTTTTGTGTGAGTGTAATTGTTTGAGAGTGTGTGTAAGTTTATGTGTGATTTTAATAGTTTGTGTGAATGTTATTTTTTTAGTGAGTGTGTAAGTTTTTTTGTGTGTGTGTGTAAGTTTTTGTGTGTAATATTTTGTGTGTGTGTGTAATTTTTTGTTTGTGTGTGTGTGTGTGTGTGTAAGTTTTTTTGTGTTTAAGTTTTGGAGTGTGTGTGTAAGTGTTTGTGTGTGTGTAAGCTTTTGTGACGAAATTCTTTAAGCGTTTAGGGTTAACTTACTTTTTTTGAAATTAGCATTTAGGGTTCTCTTACATGCTGAACCTGAAAGTGTAATTTCAGAGAAATTTTTTGAGCGTTTAGGGTTAACTTACCTCTTTTTTGGGATGAGCATTTAGGGTTCTCTTACATGCTGAGCCTGAAAGTTTGTTCCCTGACATGTTGAATCTGAAAGTATAATTTTCATGGCGATGGACTATTCTAAAGAATAAAAACGGTTGAGGCTTAAGATATTTATTGCTTAGACATAACTGTGCATAAATATCGTAATTTTTTTGTCTAATTGTGTGTGTGTGTAAGTTTTTGTGTGCATGTAAGTTTTTGTGTGCATGTAAGTTTTCGTGTGCAAGTGTAAGTTTTTGTGTGTGTGTGTGTGTGTAATTTTTGTGTGTGTGTTTTCGTTTTGGAGTGTGTGTGTAAGTTTTCGTGTGTGTGTGTAAGTTTTCGTGCGTGTGCAAGTTTTTGTGTGTGTGTGTAAGTTTTTGTGCGTGTGTGTAAGTTTTTGTGTGTGTGTTATTTTTTGTGTGAATGTTAGTTTTTGTGTGCATGTAAGTTTTTGCGAGTGGGTGTAAGTTTTCGTGTGTGTGTGTTAGTTTTTGTGTGTCTTAGCTTTTGTGTGTGGGTGTAGGTTTGTGTGTTTTTGTTTTTGTGTGTTATTTTTATTGTGTGTTTGTTTTTTGTGTGTGTGTGTGTGTGTAAGTTTTTGTGTGTGTGTGTCTTATTTTGTTTGTTTGTAATTTTTTGGGTGTGTGTGTTATTTTTCGTGTGTGTGTGTGTAAGTTTTGTGTGTGTGTGTGTGTGTACGTTTTTGTGCGTGTGTGTGAGTTTTTTGTGTTCATGTCATTTTAAGATACGTAAAAAAGTTAAAAAAATACCATGTTAAAAAATTCAAGAAAGTATTTAGGAAATGGGGAGGTGACTCTTTGAGGTTGGAAAATGGGTTTAGGAATGACATTATGAAAGGAACTTGTTCAGAAAAGATATAATAAAGCCTTAAAAAGTATTATAATGGGGGGCTCAGGAGTCTTTGGGGGTTCGGGGGCCCCTTTGGCATTGGTGGTCTTTTTGGAGCCCAGGGGACCTTTGGGGACCGGGGGGGGCCGTTGGGGCCCAGGGAAGGCGTTTGGGGATCCAGGGTCCTCGAGGATTAGGTGGTATTTTGGGAGCCCAGTGGACCTTTGGGGACCGGGGGAGGACCTTTGGGGACCCGGGGAGAGCCTTTGGGGGTCTGGGGGGCCCTTGAGGACCGGGGTGGGCCTTTGGAGGCCCGGGTAGGGCCTTTTGGGGTCTGGGGGGCCCTTGAGCGCCAATTGGTCCTTTGGGAGCCCGGTGGACCTTTGGGGACAGGGGAAGGGCCTTTGGGAGCCGGGGAAGTCTTTGGGGTCTGGAAGTTCTTTGGAAGCTTGGGGGGGCCTTGAGGACTAGGGGCTTCCTTCGGGGTTGAGGTATGGGGATTGGAACCCTTTGGGGTTGGGGTAGGGGGAGCGGAACCCTTTGGGATGGGGGGCGGGGGATCGGAACCCTTTTGGGTTGTGGTAGAGGAACTCACAACACTATTCAAATGGAACTTGTGTATTATAACGACCACGGAGTTTGACCCTCAAATCCTCTTCTAAAATCTCTTCATAAATCATATTTTAAAATGTTTCTAACTGTTTCGCCGAAATAATTCCCTAAAATAATAATTTTTTCTGAAAAGATATAATAAAGCCTTAAAAAGTATTATAATGTGGGGCTCAGGAGTCTTTAGGGGTCCGGGGGCCCTTTGGGAGCCCGGTGGACCTTTGGGGACCAGGGGAGGGTTTTTGGGGGTTCGGGAGGCCTTTTGGGTGTCTGGGGGGGCTTTGAGGATCGGGGAGGGCCTTTGGGGGGCCGGGGGACCTTTGGGGACTGGTGGAGTTCCATTGGGGGTCTGGGGGACCCTTGAGGGTCGAATGATCCTTTGGGATCCTGGTGGACCTTTGGGGACCAGGGGAGGGCTTCTGGGGGCCCGGGGTGAGCCTTTGGGGTGTGGGGGGCCTTTGGGAGCTTGGAGGGACCCTTGAGGACCGGATGCTTCCTTCGGGGTTGAGGTAGGGGGATTGGAACCCTTGTGGGTGGGGCTATGGGGATTGGTTCCCTTTGGGGTTGAGGTAGTTGGATCTCACAACACTGTTCAAATGGAACTTGTGTACCACAGAGTTTCACCATTAAATTGTCTTCTAAAATCTCTTCAAAAGTCACATTTTATAATGTCTCTAACAGTTTCGTCGAAATAGTTCCATAAAATAGATAAAACAGTTTCGCTAAAACTATCCCTAAACGTAATATCAGCATGTTCCTTTTGTTTAGCATCCCTGCGCTGGCTTATTTCAATTATTTGGAAACCTTTTCGCGCGCTAAGATCAAAACATTTTCTCGGAAACGATTCTTCTGGAAGAACTCCAGACATTAATAAACTTCGCGCCGGAGACAATTCAAACAATCATGACATTACGTGTGATCTAACTGTTTCTCGGAAACATTTCTGTTCGAAATCCAAAGACATTAATTAACTTTACGTTATCTGTCAGACATTAATTAACTGTTTCC